>NC_090927.1:790869347-791190830 GCF_040938575.1 Ambystoma mexicanum
CAGCCAGTTAGCAGGGGAGTCTGGAGTACTAATTTGTTCATGAACCGGACTGACTTCATGGCCTTGGCTGAAGGCCTGCACGATGCAGTGGACTGGGCACCTCTCCTGATCTTCGCAAGAAGACAGATGCCCTAGCCAAGAAAATCTTTGCAAAACCAAAGGATGATGGCTGGAAGGCTTTGAACAAATCATAACTACGGGCCCATCTCTGGGCAACCATCCAGCCTCATTTCTCAGCGTTGCAAGCCATTACAGAAGAGGAAAGACCATATGCAAAACAGGCTTGGTTCCACCCAAAATGGGCAGACCAGCCCAAACTGCTAGGTTACATCCCTTCTGCACGAGACCACAAGCATCCCCAAACAAGTTTCAGCCTTGTTGGGTGTCATCAATGAGGAGTAGCTTGGATCTCTAGGCCCAGATGGCTCAGGAGCTACATCTAGGTACACTCATCCCAGTCGGGCTGACTAACGTAAAACCAAAAGTTGATGGCTGGAATGTTTTGAACATATCGTAACCATCGGTACAGCTTTGGGCAACCCTGCAGACCCTCGTTTTTCAGCCTGCCTAGCCATTATAGAAGGGGAAAGACCAAATGCAAATCAGGCTTAGTTTAGTCCCAACCAAAAAGGGGCAGTCTAGCCTGAACCGCTTAGTCAGATCCTTTCTTCACAAGACCACAAGCATCCCCAAACATGTTTCAGCCTCATTGGCCCTCATCAGTGAGGAGTAGCTTGGGTCTCTAGGCCTAGCAGGGACGGGACCCACGTTTGGTCATACCCGTCCCACTCGGGGTGACTACAACAAAACAGAAGAGGTGATATGGAAGGTTTATAATTGTTCTTAACTTCTGGCATTGTTCTGGGCAACCCTACACACCATCGTTCTTTGCCTGCCAAGTCATTACAAAAGAGGAAAGACCATATTAAAATCATTCTCGGCCCCATGTCAAAAACACATCAAGTACCTCTTCTGAGAGGTCCCAGTCATCATATCTCATCCTCTCAAGAGCCACGCATGTCGGTTGAGGGACTCTGGATTTGGTTGTAGCATCCGACCTTCCTACTGGTATAGGAGGTCTGGCCGCCGAGGAAACTGGAGTGGCAGGCAGAAGGTCAGTTCCAGGAGCTCCGAGTACCATGTTCTCCTCATCAAGTCTGGGGCGACCAAGATTATAGTGGCTCAAAACCTCCTAAACCTCCTGCAAACCCACAGGATAACAGGTATCAATGGAAATACAAAGTGGAGGTTGAAGACCCACTCCAGCAGAAACATGTCCCCTAGGGCACTCTTCACAGGGAATTAACTGAAGCAGAACTGTCTGCATTTCCTGTTGGTCCTTGTGGCAAACTGATCCACTGCTGGGATATGCCCCAGGGAAAAGATCTCTTTGAGAACTTCCTGATACACTTCCCACTTGTGTGAGACCATGCTCTGCTTGCTCAGAGCTTCCGTCAGCCTGCTTTCCACTCCCACCAGATGGGCTGCAGAAGCAGAGATCTGGTTCCCCAGCTACCATAGCCATAGCTACAATGCTTACCTGCATAGGGTCAGGGACTGCACACATTCCTGCTTGTTGAGGTAGTGCATTGCCACTGTGTTGTCCGTTAGGATGAGGATGTGTTTCCCCTGTGGGAAGCTGCAAAGTCCATTAGTGCTAACCTGATTGTGGCAACTCCAGTCTGTTGATGTGCCACCAGTTTTCCACTGGGACAAAAGGCCACTCACCTTCAGATCCCTGTAGTGAGCACCCAACCCTTCAGGGATGCCTCCATAGCCGCCTGGGGCTACGGAGGCCAAAAGGGTTCCCCCACCATCATGCTCTCTCTGCTGGCTCACCAAGAGAGGTTGTCTGCCACTGACCTTGTGACCCAGAGAATTATATCATGACGTCAAAGTACTGGGGCCACTGATCCCTCAACAGCCACAGCAGGGATCACATTTGCAGTCTGGTCTCTGACACCAGAAGAATTCAAGAAGCAATGAGACCTAAGAGGCAGAGGAACGAAACTGCTGGTAGACTGTTGTGGCTCTAGAAAAGTGAAAACACACAACAGGTATCTAAGTAAAAAGAAAAACTCTAAATCCAGGGAGAATCCACTTGTGGGGTAGCCATATTATTACAACAATGGACAGATACACCCTCATCATTAAGACCAATCATACTTATGAACTTGACCATTCACATATCTAAATAGATGGTGTGGTGCATTCTCAGGTTAGATAGGCGGCACATCAGAATGGCCTAGGGATAGCTTGTGCAAAGGGGCAGTAGAGCCTTTCTTGAGGGACTGGTTGAGTTTAGAAATAGCATTGGTGTTAATGATGAGGGTGGAACCATCCATTGTTGTGATATCTAGAAAAGCTCAACCATTTGCTGACACTGGTGACTCTTTCTTTGGGGGGGGGGGAAACCTTTCCCATCCATGTATGCAGGACTACTCTGATAAATTGGAGATTCTGCATTGGTGTAAGGTGGGACTTCTGAAAGTTCAGGGAGAAGCCCAAACCGTGAAGTAGCAAGCATGCCTCCTTGAGCTGCCTGGATACCTGCTCTAGAGACCTTCCTCAGATCAACCAGTCCTCCAGGTACGGGAATATGTGGACATCAGTACTCCTATGGCCAACACTGCCACCAGCTTGGAGACAACCCTGGGCGCAGAGCTTAAGCCAAAAGACAGGCCCCAATGTCGAATCTCAATAATTGCCTGTGTTTCCAATGAATGGGCAAATAGAAGTGAGCATCTTGACTACCCAGGGACACCAACCAATCTTGGAGCTGCAGAGCCTATAAAATTTCTTTTAACATCACCATCTTGAACTTGTCTTTCCTTAGGACTTGTTCAAGGTCCTGAGGTCCAGGATGGGACGTAGTACTCCTGCTTTTGGGGGAGGGACCAAGCGCAGAACTATGGCAGAGGTTAAGATTAAGTTTGAGGCATGGTGTAAGGAGTGCAGGCTTTGGGGCCGATTCATGCAATTATTTGCGTGTAAAATCAGGGATTTGCATGCCATTCTGTGCGAAAATCCCCATATGCCGATACATGGAATCGACTGTGCAGGACTTTTCTTGGACTTGCATGGATTGCGTGCTGGCCCGGCACGTCTCTGCGAGTGGCCAAGTGCCTTGCACGAGACACCATGCAGGGCGTGGGCGCGGCTTGCGCAGAGGGCTGTGAAGAGGCCAGAACTCAGGAAATGGGGAATAACTCGCAAAAATGTGGGCGTTACGAGGGACAACCCACAGGCAGTCCGTCGCACGGCCACATTTGCGTGGACCAACACGTATTCATTGACCCAACCGATCAACCTCTTGGCAGGGAAAAGGCGACACAAAGCCTTCATACGTTCCGCCACCTGAAGGCAGGCATACAGGCACTTGCATATGGGATTTGCTGCACAAAGCTAATATCGCAAGTTCGATTTTGGGGTACGTGCATGCAATCAGGGTTACGATCGGATTTAGGGGTGCGCGTAAAGCGTATCGGGATGCAGGAGCATTTTTCGAGGGTTCACCAGCAAATGTCGACTTTTATGTTAAGTGCTGCGCATGTTGATAGGGCGCTCTAGGTGGCTCCGGGGGATCCCACGGACACCCACCGGGGTGGGTGCTGGCTTGGTTTTGGGGGTTTGCAGGCAGTCTTGTCAGGGTGCATTGATTTTGAATCATAGGTGTGCACAAAGGTCCCTCTCCATGGGTGGTGTGGCTTTGCGTGTGGGCGTTCCTCTTGCAGCCTGAGCATTGGATAGTTCTGTGCAGATATTACCATGAATACGCGGAGCGCACAGAGTTTCTTCTGCATGACGAGGCATGCATGGTCGTGTTCGGTGCGCAGTCTTTGCAGGATCAATGCACCCTTTTCCATGAATTGGGCACTTTATTTTGATAGCTTTGCCTAAGAGGGCTATGAAAATGAAGTCTGACTGTAATCGTAATACGCCTACAGTGGGCTAGGAGGGCGAATGAGGCGTTTGAACTTTGCAGAAGAACTCAATAGCACTCTTTTGCATTTTCCTCCCAATTGACTGTAATCTCCCCTGGCCAACACCTTCCTGACACGTGTCCTGCACCTTTCTCTGGCATATCCTGTCACTTGCCAGGGTCACAGTTCCACTTAATTTTTTGGTACACTTGTAATACTGTCCATCATCACTGACTGCAAACAGTACTGCTTGGGTACCCCTGGGCCGCACAGCCTCACATAGGGTTCTGTCTTCTCTAGGAGTCTTGGATCAGACCCGCTGGATACTAGCTGCCAAGAAAAGAGACAGACAGAATGAGGGAACAGGGGGCAAGGGTAAGTGGAATCACATCACATGCACACCTGTCCTTTCTGCCCAAAACCCCCTACATTGCTGTGCACTGTGGGCCTTGGCACAGCTTCCGCAAATGCTCCATTCACACAGACATTTTGGTAAAGGAATACCTGCATTTGAAAGACATTTAAGCTGTACATCTGGAATTATATACTATGGAGACATTTTAATTTTAATTTATTTTAGTGAGCATTTGTAGGGCGCTTTGTACAACAGAATTGTGTTTCAAACCGCCACAAGGCTAAATGGGAAGGGAACAGGGGAAATAAAAACAATGGCAAACAGCAATATAAGTCATGGTCCTACTAGGCCTCCTGGCATTCGGCCATGCAAGCGCACATTGAGGAGAAGTGCAAGGGAAGGGGATGGAATGGGGAACAGAGGAGTGGAAAAGTGCAGAGGTAGGGCCTGAGAGGGAAGTGCTAAGGGGAGCCAAGGAGTTGAACCTCAGGCTAAGTGCTGGTACGGTTGACTCTCAGGTGGGATGTTGTGACACCAAGAGGGGCCCGCAAGGCAGTTCAGTGGGTGGGTGCTGGTGTTGACTGGGAGGAAGGGCCTGGGATTCTGTAGGATTCATGAGGGTCAGGCCACAAGTTGCAGCGGCAGTGGGGTGATTAGCAGGGAAGGGAAAGAGGGAAGGAGACAGAGAATAGCAGAGTTTTTAGCAATTTCCAGAACTTAAGGAGGTCTGGTTTAAGTCTGAGAGGGCCACAGAGGCTGTTCCAAAGGGAGGCACCAACCGAGGAAAGAGACCTGCCCCCCACTCTCTGATTGGTGTAGTGTTTGACAGTCAGAGAGTTGGAATTAGAGGAGCGTAGGGCTCGAGCAGGGGAGTATTTAGGGAGAGAAAGTTGGATATAACATGGTCCCATGCCCCAGAAGGCCTTGTGGATGATGCAGAGGGTTTTCAATTTGATCCTGGCAGCCACCGTGAGCCAGTGGTGATATGGTCCATGGGCTTGAGGCCAAGGATAAGTCTTGCAGCCCTGATCTAGATTAGCTGGAGGGGGTGAAGGGAGGAAAGAGGGAGATTGA
The DNA here is from genome assembly GCF_040938575.1 of Ambystoma mexicanum. NCBI lineage: Eukaryota > Metazoa > Chordata > Amphibia > Caudata > Ambystomatidae > Ambystoma > Ambystoma mexicanum. Next base: position 790,874,700 of record NC_090927.1, read on the forward strand.
GAAAGAGGCTGTTGCAGTAGTCCAGCCTGGAGAGAACCAGAGTACTGGAGACATTGAGCTTCTGGAGGAATTTGAGAAAAGGAAGAATGCCTCTGAGGAGCCAGAGCTGGAAGCGGTATTTCTTGGTAAGGTCCATGATGTGAGGGGAGAAGGAAAGAGCGAAGTCGAAGATGACCCCAAGGTGTTTGGCCTCACAAGATGGTGGGGGAAGAGGGTCCAACAAGGTTGGCCAGAGCGTAGAAGGAAAAGAGGGCACAGGTGATGAGGAAGATCTATGTTTTACTGTCTTTACGACAGAGATGATTCACTGCACACCATGCCTGAATGTAGGACAGACAGTTGAGGATGAGAGATTAGGAAGAGGGGGAAGCAGAGGGAAGCTTAAAGGAAAGCTCTGTGTCATTGGCATAACAGTGGAAATGAAGAGAGAAGGAAGATATCAGGTGAGCAAGAGGGGCGGGATAGATATTGAAGAACCACGGCGATAATATAGAGCCCCGGGGGATAAAGAGAACAGCAGGTGAGTTGGAGTCAAGATTTGCCAGCATGATTTCAAGGGTGTTCAGGAGAACAGTTTCCACACCTCTGGAAGCTCAGAATCCAGATGGATGGTCATGCAGGCATCCAACAAGATCAGTATGGAGAGTCTGTTGGAGAGGACCAACTTTCCTAAGAGTTTACCCAAGACGGGGGTATTAGAAATAGGGCGATAGTTGGCCAGGCAGGAGCGTCAGCAGGTGGATTTTTTAGGAGAGGGTGCACAAGGGAGTGCTTGAGGGATAGAGGGAAAGTGTCAGTGGTGAAGGAGTGGTTACAGAAGTCAGCAAGAGCAGGGGCGAGAAAGGAAATCATGCCCTTGATGGGTCTGGAGGAGGAAGGGAGCACCTGTTTGAAAGAGGGCTTCATAGAGCAGACCACTAAAGAGACCTCATCAAGTGCTATGGGTAGGACGGAGGAAAATGAGGGGGTTGTAGGAGGGGGTCCAAGGGAAGCAGGTGAGCCGGGTTGGGAGAGGAGATAGGGATGGAAGAGAGTGAGGACAGGATGTTCTGAGTGTTGGATTAGAAGTGGTAGGTCAAGACAGTGCAGAGAGCCTGGGAAGGAAGGAGAGAGGTGGAGACTGCAAGTGAATTGGAAAGTTTCTTGCATATTTTGAAAAGTTTGGCCATGTTGTTAGTGGCTCCAGAGATGCAGGCTTGGATGTGGGGCCACTTCTTGGCGGATCAGGAAGTTATATTGCCTTTGGAGCAGGTGGCAGGTCAGTTTGTCAGAGGATAAGCCAAGGGTCTGCCACTTCTGTTCAGCAACTCTGCACTTGCATTTCAGAGATGCTAGATCGTAGTCATACCAGCTGTTGTTCTTGGTGGCAGGTTTTAGGCAGATCCTCATAACAGGAGCAAGGATGTCAAGGGTGTTAGAGATAATAAGGTGCAGGTTAGAAAGTAAAGGACAGAGTCAGAGGTAGAGGGGCTAGGAGGGGAGATGAGGGTGGAGACAAAAGCAACAACGGACACTCGCTTCATCGGTCAAATGAATTCAAAGGAGGCTGGCAGTGCAGAGGGTGACTCGGATAGAGGGCCAAGGGGCCCCAGGTGGGTGGAAAGGAGAGAGTGGTCAGATTAGGAGAGGGGGTGGTGACCAGGTTAAAGATGTACAACAATGAGGTGTTCCCGTGTAAATACTATTGATCAACTGATTTGAAGACTCCCAGCATTTACTAAACTGGTGACTGTCCTGAGTCAATCACACAATTTAGTGAAAGTATGGTGCCTAACATACTATGCTTGTGCAATATATATTTTTTGTTGTTGGCACAAATCCACAGAAAAAAAATAAAAAAATAAAAAAATAGATTCTAAAACATATACAAACAATCTTTTATTATATCAATAATTCTCAGACTGTAGTGAATTTCACAAAGCGATGACAAATGCAAACAAGACAAAGGATTACATCTAATGAGTATAACAAGTATATAGAAAACTCAAAAAATAAATGACCGGAATTAATATGTTCCAGGTAAATAGCAAAGCATTAAATGACTGTTGGTATGTTCCAAATCCTCATCAGACATTTCTTAAGAACATAAACAAATAAGCTTTGACTTTGAAAAAAGAAGAAGCTGAATTTAACCAATTACGCTCAGTGTGACATCTGTGTTAGAACAAAATAAACCTGTCAGTAAGGCTTAATACGCTGACTCGATCATAGAGCAAACTATGGCTACCTGTCCCTAACTCAATTGGAACTAATATCTTTAGCCTTTTTACTAAACAAGGTCTGCCCAAAATCTAGTTGGGTACTGAGTGAATTCGAGTCACAGAGCTAATGAGAGAAAATATAGAACTTGTACATAGTAAAACATAAGGCTGATACAGTGTACTACGCCTTCCACTGTCCCAAATAGTGGGAAGCGTGAAAATCCACGTTCACTGGTCACGGGTGTAGACACACCCCAGTGCATGAACAGTGGCACAGCTGGCATTTCGGTGGTGAGATACCAACAGTAAACCACCTTTGTCAGGAATATGAATCATTTGTTCAGCCCCTATAGCCATACAGACGTGCGCCTGTCATGCGGCTGATATTTACGTTCCCTTGCCAAAATTCGTGAGAAGCCTCTGCGAGAGTATAACCTGTGCTCCGCAATCTGGCGTGGGAAGCCCAAAAAGGGTCAATGAAACAAAAAAGCGAGCAGTATGATATGATCATAAAGGAAAATCAACTATTTCTACCCCGCAACCTCTAAAAGCACGGAATCCCGACCCCTGCCAAAATGTAGAGTGGACAAACAGGCAGTTGTGACCTAGACTGAAGATTCGATTCAGCATGTAGAAAGCAATTACATCAGTGATAAGACTATTGACAGCTGATGTGCCACAAAGTAAACAGCCTATTAATCCTGCCAGTTGCTCAAAAGATGTTATATTACCTGATCATGTATTACTAGACGATCCATCTTTTTTAGATGAATCAAGTGACCCGCCTTCCTTTTTGACCCAACATCCTACATCGTTAACTTTGTCTGGTGCCCCGCCTGAAGCTTTATCCTATGTTGCTGAAATTAATCAAAGCGTCCATCATACTTTAAGAGATCTGGAAAATAAGGTTGAATTAACGTCTCCTTCAATTTCGGCCCTTAACCTGGTGCTTAGTTCCTTCAGTGAATTGCATGACAACATTAAATTCAAGCTAGAATATTTGCAGAGAGCACTATTATAAATCTACAAGAAACCTGTTTTACCAAAGAAGCCCACGCTGAAGGCTATACAACTATTCAACAGATGGCACAGCCTAGTCAGGGAGGACGCACCTCAGGGCGTCTGGTAACAATGCTTAAAAACATGCTCATGGTTAAAAACATGGTATGTTAACCATGGTTAACAATATAGCGTTAGAATCCATTGAAGTATTCTCTAATACAATCTATGCCTTACTAGTGGTGAAATTATCTTTGAAAGAAATGGAGGAATATAATCCACTATTTCTGCTTAATATTTACTGGAACCCCTCGTCTTCAGAACTGGAAACCTTTTTGATAAATCTATAGCCGTTTGTGAAACTATAATGGTTGACATGTCTGGGAACGGCCTTTTTCTAGCACGAGATTTTAATTCAGACTGTTTATCTGTGTGGAGCCCCAACTTGATCATTCAAAACAAAATGGAAACACAAGCACCCTAAAAATAGGGAAGAAATGGAGGGAGTTTTTTAGGGTTAGGAATTGAAACATTTTGAATGATAACATCTGTGGGGATACCCCGGGAAAAGCCACCTGGTCTGGGAATAATTAATTCTCATAACTGGACTATTTAGTATTAACCCTGTCTCTTTTTGCACACTGCTTACCTTTCAATGTGATTGAGGAAAAAAGCAGCGACCATAATATTTTTAAAACTACATTTGAGATTGGGTCTAATCATTTTAAGGCAGGCGATCAAACTGGTCTTTTAGCACATATTAAGGGGCATCGGGTGGTTAAGAAGGTTGTCAAGTGAGAGACTCTTTAGATAATACCTCTATCAAGGACAAATATTTAGCTTCCCCCCTTGGACCTCATACATTTGTTACAAAATTGTGATAACAAATTTAACTGCTGTAATAATAACTAAGATCAACAGAGACAATTATTTTTATATAGAAATTCAACTGAAAAAGCGTGCTTTGAAGTACACATTACCCTCTGTAAATGATTACCTCCTTGAGGCTAGACAAACCAGACAATCATATCAAAACTGGCTCAGAATGCACACATATTACCAAAGACAAAGGGAGGGAGAGTACATACTGCAAATAATCAGGGCAAACAACTTCTGGTCTTTGATTAATGACCGAACAAGAACACAAGAGAGCTTGCAAAGCAATGACGGTCATGATGAAGCATGGGACAGACATATCAGGAACCTTTATGTCGCCCTTATGGGTCCCTCTAGTAGATTTCACAGACTGCGCATGGTCCCTCACTTTTCACATTCTAGACGTAGAGACATTAATAAAGAAATCTTCCACTTCTGGCACCCCGAGGGCAAACGGGTTAAGTAATGCCACTCTGAAAAGCGATGTGTCACTTTGAACGAATGTCCTCTATGTACTCTTCAAGAGCATTTTGTCAACAAAAACACTACCCAAGTCCTGGAGCCAATCAATAGTTATACCTATATATAAGAAGGGTGATAGATCTGACCCAGTTAACTATCGTCCCATTGCCCTACTTAACCCTGACAGCAAATTATTTGCCTGTCTTGCACTCTCAAGATTAGAATAATGGGCCATTTCAACTAAGAGGCTCAGTAAAATCCAAATAGGGTTTTGTAGGGGCATGAGTACCATTACCAATGGATATATCATGAATTGCCTCCAGGAGAAATCCTGTCGGAAAGAGGGAATTCCAATTTATGTTGCCGCTCCCTGTCTTTTCAATCTCTACCTGTCTGACTTGGTGATGTACCTGGAACCCGTGACCTTTGCCACCCCAAAAATTGGCATTCTTACTATGAGCTGGATGTTATATGCCGATATGTCATCTTAACGGAACAAACCCAGATTGGCTTGCAGCGTTTGATAAACACAACTGCCACATATGTCTGTGATAATGACTTGGTCATAAATAATGGGAAAATGACTATCATCCAGTTATCAGGCAAATACAAAAAACCTTCTGCCTTCACTTGGTCAGTGGAAGAAAGCATTATCACCCCAGTGACTGAGATATGATATTTGGGGCTTCTTTTTGATTTGCATCCCACCAAACCTGCAATGATAAAACAACTGAAAAACAAGACGATGCAAAGTGCTGACCAATTGAAAAAGTAATAGATTTGCTGCTTTACTATAAGCCCGTTAATCAAGTATTATACACTTAAAATTGTACCATCATTATTATATGGCCAGGAAGTGAGACATCTCACTAGAGAAATAGATTTGGACAGCATAGAGTCAATAATTTGGAAGAAGCTGACCAGTTTACCAACTTGTGTGCCAATGGCCAAATTGCAATGTGAACTTGGACTAGTTTCGTTAAGAGGCTGGTACCAGTGGAAGATCCTATGACTCTATAGAAACATCTTAGTACCACTGACTGGGTCGCTATTTGGTGAACTTTACGCAGATGCGTGTGTAAAGAATCAAACAAGACCAAATGGTAATTTCTGTTTATATACAGATTCCATATTAAGTCATAGTAATCTGAGTTACAAAAGAGTGTGGGAGCCCCTTTACAGAGAACGAACATGGATCGAATACCCTGTTCTATGGAATTGCTTCCACTCAGGAGGGTCTACAACCATGTTTTAGTTTACCGCACCCTTCACAGAGGAGAACTAGCCATTTGCATATAAGTCTTTGCCCCACCCACAAGGGCAGTCCAGCACCAAAATGCCAGGCAAATCTACTCTGAGAAAATGTACCATCAGCAACCCCAGGCACATATTTTGGCCTAGGCGAGCCTCATCAGTGAGGTGAAGCTGAACCTCTCTAAGGCACAGTGAGCAAGGTGCCCACGCCTGGATTGCCTTGGGTTACCTAGGGTGAAAGTCCAGGTTTTACAAAGTTACAAAGGAGTGCTGGATCCCATCTACAGAGAACGAACATGTATCAAATACCCTGTTCTATGGAATTGCTTCCACTCAGGAGTGTATACAACCATGTTTTAGCTCACTGCACCCTTCACAGAGGATAAATATCCATTTGATATCAGTCTTTGTCCCACCCACAAGGGCAGTCCAGCACCGAAATGCTAAGCAAATCTCCTCTGAACAAGAGTACCATCAGCAACCCCAGACACATGTTTCGGCCTAGTCGGGCCTCATCAGTGAGGTGAAGCTGAGCCATTCTAAGACACAGTGAGCAAGGGGTCCATGTCTGGATTACCCTGGGTTACCTCGGGTGAAACACTAGGGTTTACAAAGTTATAAAGGAGTGTGGGAGCTTCTCTACAGAGAACAAACATGGGTTAAATACTGTGTTCTATGGAATTACGTCCACTCAGGAGGGACTACAACCATGTTTTAGCTTGCTGCACCCTTCACAGAGGAGAAATACCCATTTGCAAATCAGTCTTTGTCCCACTCACAAGGGCAGTCCAGCACCGAAATGATAGGCAAATCTCCTCTGAACAAGATTACCATCATTAACCCCAGACAAATGCTTCGCCTAAGTGGGGCCTCATCAGTAAGGTGAAGCTGAGCCTCTCTAAGACACAGTGAGCAAGGGTCCACGTCTGGATTACCCTGGTTTATCTAGGGTGAAACACCAGGTTTTACAAAGTTACAAAGGAGTGTGGGAGCCCCTCTACAGAGAACAAACATGGGTCAAATATCCTGTTCTAGGGAATTTCTTCCACTCAGGAAGGTCTACAACCACGTTTTAGCTCACTGCACCCTTCACAGAGGAGAAATATCAATTTGCATATCAGTCTTTGTCCCGCCCACAAGGGCAGTCCAAGGGCAGTCCAAGGGCAGTCCAGCAGTACAATCTGAATTTGGATATTTTAGTGGCTAATCCGGGCCTGGTAAAAAAGATTGCTATTCAGAGAAGAATGGGCGAATACAATCAATAAGATGAGACATATGCATTATATAACAGTCTAACGAGGTGTGACGACAAACCGCTAGGTGCATTACCAAAATACCTGTTAAAATTTCTGAATCCTTAATAGCGGTTACAGTTCCTCCTGCTTAGGCTCCTTACGGGCGAGATTGTATATATTATGTGGTATGGACCTGATTTTTTTTTTTAAATTCTTTCTTTAAGGAAAAAGGCACTTTACTATCTAGAGAAAACTTAATATCCAAGCGTCTTGCATTACAGGAACTAAGGTGTGTGATGTTTAGTAGATTTGTGTATGATGTTTCCTGGCTGAAAACCAGAGAACTTTGGGATAGGGTTATCAGTGGACACGACAATCACATTGTTAGGATTGACTTTAATCAAGGAAAAATGAGAATCTTGAATCATTGTGGCTAGTAAAAAAAATGAATTTTAAATTTGGCTGAAATGTGAGGTTTATATTAAGATGTTATTTCTCTAGTCTGGGTCATATGAGCAATATGGTATATATAATTTTATACTTTTATCATGAATGAAATTGAGGATATAATTGGACTGTTTGTATGTTTTTATGCGTAAGATTAAATCTGTACATTTTTCTTCTTTCTTTTTGATAATTATGTAAGGCTAACTTGGCTTAGCTAATTCATAGAAGAAATATGAGAAATAAAAATAGTATTGCAAAATAATATACACTTCGCAATATGGACAAAAAAGTAGTTGAATAGATTCCCAGCATCCTATCTTCTATTCACTTCTAAAATATTAAAGCAACCTACAACCAACTATCAAAGTGTGTGTAGCCATTTTGGTAAGTAAACATTCAAATCATACTCCAAATCGTGGTGCTGTCAGGATTGTTGAGCTATGGGAAAGATGAGTTCATACATATGAACCCCATAATAACCAATTACATGGAAAGGGTTAAAACTCTGTCCAAGTCCATGGGTTCTAAAGGCAGTTAACAAAGAACATCCTAGGAGCATTCTAAGTTCATGAATACAAATAACAGGTAACGCGTTTTAAACCCCCATGGAAAGGATTCCACTCGCCTGTCCTTTGTGCTTTGTTGGATCCATTTATCCTGGCCAAAGAAATATAAAGGGCAGCAAAAGCTGATGTTATGCATTGTGCCAATTCTCTGTATCACAATAAACTCAGTATTTATCTGAGTAGGCTGCTGAGTTGCAGTCTGTGGCAGTCTACTCTCCTTACCAGAGTCCTTCTACGCTTTCCTGCTTAGTTTTATGTGAGGATCCTTAAAACCCTTTCTAAAGGCGGAGCGGCCGCGGAGTTGGCTGCTGAGTTGCAGTCTCTGGCAGTCTACTCTCCTTACCAGAGTCCTTCTACGCTTTCTTGCTGAGTTTTGTGGGAGGACCCATAAAACCCCTTGCTAACTGCAGAGCGGCCGCGGAGTTGGCTGCTGAGTTGCAGTCTGTGGCAGTCTACTCTCCTTACCAGAGTCCTTCTACGCTTTCCTGCTGAGTTTTGTGGGAGGACCCATAAAACCCCTTGCTAACCGCAGAGCGTCCGCGGAGTTGGCTGCTGAGTTGCAGTCTGTGGCAGTCTACTCTCCTTACCAGAGTCCTTCTACGCTTTCCTGCTGAGTTTTGTGGGAGGACCCATAGTACCCCTTGCTAACCGCAGAGCGGCCGCGGAGTTGGCTGCTGAGTTGCAGTCTGTGGCAGTCCGTGAGCAGGCTAGGCAAGTGCCTCCTTGTCAACATGGAGGTCAGAAAGGGGGAAATGCCCTCCTCACCGACATCAGGAGCCGAAGATGAGGACTCGCGATGGATGAGAAGCTCAAGCTCAAGGCTTGCGTCCCACAGATCCGATCATCCTCCCCCACCAGGCCGCCCTGGGTCAAGACAAAGACACCCCCCAAAATCGGGGCTTCACAGTGCCAGCCCCTCAGCTCATTTACAACATGAGACCTCCTTGAAAGATTTTCACCAAGGCTTGGGTGAAGCCCCGGTGCCCTGCCTTGGAAAAGATGCAGCCAGCGAGGAAACGCTCCAAACTCGACTCACCGCTGCTAGAGCCTCCTGTGAGGCCCGGGAGCAGAATTTGCCGCCGGACTTGGGGAAGCCTAATGCGGTCACGTTCCCAGTGCTGCCGACCGAAGGGTGGGCTGCGAAAGAACGGCGTGCGGCTCTCCGACTCGGGTCGCACGACACAGCCCAGGAGGGCTTACAAACATCACCTACCACAACTTTGGAGCCTGCTACGTCCGGCTCGGCACGGAACTGAACGGTCAGCCCAAGTCAGAGGATTCCTCGTTGCGGAAACGAAGATCCGCCGAGACCCACTTCCCCTGCTACCAGCTTGCAGGAAAACAAGCCGGAATCACGATTGGCTCCGTCCGCGTCATCGGAGGAGAAGGCGGCGCATGCCCAAATTCATGCTGCCGAAAATGAGGCTCCACTTCCTCATGGGGGTGGAGCCAAAGACAAACACACAGAGGAAAACAGTTCAACAGAAGATTTCCAACCTGTCTTGCCTCAAACTCATTCGAGTGTAGACAGTGAAACCCCTTCCAGTGACTCTCTGCATCCATTCAATTTTAAAAAAAAAATGCACAAAGCACATCCTCTTCTAAGCAAAAAAAAAAAAAAAAGAATCAAAAGAAAAAGAAAGGACCACTTGGTCAAGCAACACGCAATAGAAATAAGAAACCTTCGGATCAGCTTCTGACTAACTCAGCGATCTGCAGTTCTTTAAAAGAATATTTTGTCAGTCAAGGGAAATGAAAATTTGACGTTCTCCTTGAACTGACCGATGCAGAACTGCTGGACGCAACGTCAGACCTCACTGGGGGTCCAAAAGCACGCAAGCTTCCTTATACACCAAAGGAGGGTATCGCAAATCTTGTTGAGAACGAAAACATGCTTGTGGATTCTCCCCCATCTGAAAGTACAAAAGAAGTTTTTCTTGCATCACCTACTAGTCCGAAAACTGTCTCTCTAAATCTTTTTCCAACAAGACTATCTCCCTTGCCTGCAAAACCTTCTCGGACAGAGAGTCCTAAGGGTCCGACGTGCCCTCACCTTGTCCCTCAAAATATCGAGGCTCTGCCAACCGACACTCCAGCCAAAATTCAACTACACCAGGACCCACCTGCTGCTTTGTCGGAAAAATAGCCCCACTTACCAAAGACACAACCACAACCTTTTGTTCCACCTCGCCCTCCTAATATCTCACCTCGAAGGAAAAGGGGAGGGGAAAGTCAAACTGAGGGAGTCCTAAAGGAAACACCCCCGCAAAAGGGCGATCTGACAACATTGATGTCAGCTTTGATGATTGCGCTCGCTGCATTCGGGAAACTTTACAAAGCTATAAACGACACGTTAAAAGACCAAACTACTTTGATCGCAATGACTCACACCAAAATGACACACTTCGAAGGATATATAACTGCAAAAGAAAAAATTGACAGCGTCATATACGACAAAATCATAGGGGTCCCAACACGAAACAATCCTGCAATACCAATCCCTCCACCCCACCAAATCTTAATCAAGGACACAAGAGACTGTGCTTCTCAGACAGATCGAATTATTGAAAAAGAAAAAGAACCGGGGGCGAAGATTCAGCCAGCAGACAAGCGGGTTTCCAACAAAATCTGTTTTGACTTTGGGAAAGAGGTTTCAAAAAATCAAAAAGCAAAAGAAAAAAACGAAACCCCCCCGCACATTCCTATTTGAAAGATCAAAAAGGGAATGGCTAAATCATGCCTGAAAGAAACAGCATCAAAACAAATACACCTCCCATTTCAGACGTGCATAGCGAAAGCCTCAACAAAAGGAACATCAGCCCAGTCAAACAAACTGAATGGAGATCAAAAAAATCCCAAGGTGGGGCGACAGCTTCTTCAACTTTCCCTTTAACCTGCCAGGACCTGGGAAACGGCTTGGGCTCTCAGCTGGAAAACAACGTTTTGATCTCTAAACCAATCAATTCCTGTGTCTCCCCAAAATCTCCCATCCAGGTCTGTCATTTCGTTAGAAGCCCCTCACAGACTTCGTTGGCACAGTCACCAATTACTGTAGAGGATTTCCTGAGAGATGAAGCCTCAATGAACATCACTCTTCATTAATCCCCAGAGAGCTGCAGTCAAAGACTAACTGAAAAACATGACCAGGAACGATTGTTAATGAATAAAAATTGTGCAACACCCCCAACATCAAAAAAACAAAAGACAAACAGCGACAACAAAAAGGACTGGCACTGTTCAAACCCGAGGTACCCACGAGGACCGGATTTCTTGAGAGAGAAACCTGTGTCACAAAGGAACCTCGCGGAATTAAAATCTCCTATCGACACCGACAACAATCGAAAAGTCGGTCTACATCTGCATAAAAGATCAAAAGAATCCACTGAACAGAAAGAAAAAAATCATTTCAGTGACAGAAACCGCAAAAAACCACAAAACAACAAAGGCTTGCTTCTGCGACAGTCCTTAAGCTGGAACAGATTCCGGCAAACTTCGAGAGGACAACCCTAAACAGGGGTACGGTACTGAAAATCTTGAAACGCATAGGAGGTCTCAAAGATTTGACGACAGAGGACCTGATACTTGTAGAGCCCTACCGTAAAGATCAAAAAGCAAAGGCGTATCTACATGTAATCGCAGAAGCAAATGGCAGATGGTCCAAAGAAGATGAAGCAGACCTTCTGAAAAAGGGTTACTTTATTACAGAGGTAAAAAGATCCCCGAATGATTGGAAACTCCAAACTAAGAGGAAACCTTATCCGCTTGGAAAACTCATTACAGGTCAAGAACAGAGTCCAACACGCAGAACTTGACTCAGTCTCCAAGGAGAGACCCGGTCTCATCGTCGTCCAACACCGAAAAGAGCAAAAAACAACACTCTCCGAACTGGAAATCTACTGAAAAGAATCTGCACAGAGAGAGTGAAATCCAAGAAGACAGACTTCCCATCGAGAGAAGGAACCAGTCCTATTCTGAAACCAAGACTGAACGAAAACAGTCTGACAGAAGCTACAAATTATCGAGACATTTGGAGAATTCAGCAGTTAAGAAGAATCTGTCAACATTCACACCGATCAAGCAGCTTCTGGCATGGCTCCCGAAAACCTCTTCAAGCCATTCAAAGAAATAGCAACAAACATCATCTAGAAAATGGAAGGAAGATATTAAAGACGGAACAGGCCAAAAGGCCCAAAGACAGGAATTAGACCTTCAATCTCAAACACTTAAAATGATGTCCTGGAACACCAGAGGCTTTGCTCAGCTCACAAAACCTCGACGAGTTAACCTTGGTGACTTCGACATTATCATCCTCCAAGAAACCTGGTTACTCGCTCCCCCAACAATTGACGGTTTCTCAGTTGTAGTTTCGCCAGCAAAAAAAGGCCGTTTAGGCCGTCCATCAGCTGGCCTTCTAGTGGCAGTCAGATCCGGCTCAGGACTCTCAATCCAGAAGAAGATAGCTGCATCTCAAACTCACTTAGCAGTATTGATAAAATGGGATCGACTGGTCGGGAATAGCCAAACGCTGACCACTTCTTTAATTACCATAATCACAACCTATTGGAATCCTCAAGTTATCTCAGACAAACTTTTCCTAGCATCCATCGAAACTGAGATTGATGGCATTATGACCACCAGGATAACCCCCTCATAATTTTAAGTGGGGACTTAAATGCCAAATGCCCGACCGGACCCTCAAGCTGCCCCTTGTCGCGCCCAATAAGCCAGGTAGAATCACGGGGCAAACAATAGCAATCACTTATGGATTCCAGAAATGTTTTCAACATCGCTCACTCTCTTCCTCAGGCCGTCTACATCCCAACCTGGGAAAGAGGTTCGCAAGAAGGAACGATAGACTACATATTTGTATCTGAGGCGATGCTGAGCCGAATAACATCTTTTGAGGTCTTAAGGGCCGAAGCAAGTGACCACAACATCTTGAAAATGTCATGGCTAGGGTTAAGTAATGCCACTCTGAAAAGCGATGTGTCACTTTGAACGAATGTCCTCTATGTACTCTTCAAGAGCATTTTGTCAACAAAAACACTACCCAAGTCCTGGGGCCAATCAATAGTTATACCTATATATAAGAAGGGTGATAGATCTCCGTTCCATCTGCCTAGGGAAGAGGGCAGGAGCCCTCTCCCCCTCCCTGAAGTCGCCTCCAAGCATCCCTCGCCGCCGCAGACATCCTCAGAGGCCTGCCTGACCCTGTCTCGAGGCCTGCCTGACCTCCCAATGCCGGGCGCATTGCGGCGCCGAAACGAGGCTGAGGCCGCCTCTTTCTACATTCTAGCATCCGCCGGCAGGCGGATACGCCGGCGGCCAACACAAAGGCCATACTAAGGCCTGTTGGGTGCCTGTGCCCCCCACTCCGTTCCATCTGCCTAGGGAAGAGGGCAGGAGCCCTCTCCCCCTCCCTGAAGTCGCCTCCAAGCATCCCTCGCCGCCGCAGACATCCTCAGAGGCCTGCCTGACCCTGTCTCGAGGCCTGCCTGACCTCCCAATGCCGGGCGCATTGCGGCGCCGAAACGAGGCTGAGGCCGCCTCTTTCTACATTCTAGCATCCGCCGGCAGGCGGATACGCCGGCGGCCAACACAAAGGCCATACTAAGGCCTGTTGGGTGCCTGTGCCCCCCACTCCGTTCCATCTGCCTAGCGAAGAGGGCAGGAGCCCTCTCCCCCTCCCTGAAGTCGCCTCCAAGCATCCCTCGCCGCCGCAGACATCCTCAGAGGCCTGCCTGACCCTGTCTCGAGGCCTGCCTGACCTCCCAATGCCGGGCGCATTGCGGCACCGAAACGAGGCTGAGGCCGCCTCTTTCTACATTCTAGCATCCGCCGGCAGGCGGATACGCCGGCGGCCAACACAAAGGCCATACTAAGGCCTGTTGGGTGCCTGTTTGGAGCCACAGGAGCCTGGGGCCAGGAACTCTGCCCTTTCTGCTCCAGGTAAGCCAACGTTGCCACCCCGCAGGGCTGCACATGTGTGTGCTGCCCATGCCTATAACGTGCCACTCGGATACCTAGCATTTCACCTCCCAAATCACCTCGCTGGACACCCTTGTTACTTACCCACAGCTACAACTATTATGGACCACTTCCTTTACACCCACGGCTGAACCCGGTGCATCCCTTACGTGCACCTCTCCTTTAGACCTTTCTTTACAACCCCCTTATTTACAAGTATATTCTGTAATGCCTATCTAATGCCATTTTGTATCTAGATGCCTTTATACTGTGCCTAGTAAACTGTGGTGCACTGCTGCTCGATGCCTAATTGCGCCATTTTGAATCTAGATGTCCCTGTACTGTGCCTACTGACCTGATTTGCACTGTTGCTAGCTGCCTAACTGTGCCATTTTGAATCTAGATGTCCCTGTACTGTGCCTACCTACCTGATTTGCACTGTTGCTAGCTGCCTAACTGCGCCATTTTTTAATCTAGATGTCCCTGTACTGTGCCTACCTACCTGATTTGCACTGCTTCTAGCTGCCTAATTGCGCCATTTTGAATCTAGATGTTCCTGTACTGTGCCTACTGACCTGATTTGCACTGTTGCTGGCTGCTTAACTGCGCCACTTTGAATCTAGATGTCCCTGTACTGTGCCTACTGACCTGATTTGCACTGTTGCTAGCTGCCTAACTGCGCCATTTTTGAATCTAGATGTCCCTGTACTGTGCCTACCTACCTGATTTGCACTGCTTCTAGCTGCCTAATTGCGCCACTTTGAATCTAGATGTCCCTGTACTGTGCCTACTGACCTGATTTGCACTGTTGCTGGCTGCTTAACTGCGCCACTTTGAATCTAGATGTCCCTGTACTGTGCCTACTGACCTGATTTGCACTGTTGCTAGCTGCCTAACTGCGCCATTTTTGAATCTAGATGTCCCTGTACTGTGCCTACCTACCTGATTTGCACTGCTTCTAGCTGCCTAATTGCGCCACTTTGAATCTAGATGTCCCTGTACTGTGCCTACTGACCTGATTTGCACTGTTGCTGGCTGCTTAACTGCGCCACTTTAAATCTAGATGTCCCTGTACTGTGCCTACTTACCTGATTTGCACTGCTGTTAGCTGCCTAATTGTGCCATTTCGCATCTAGATGTCCTTGTACTGTGCCTATTGACCTGTTGTGCACTGCTGCTAGCTGCCTAGTCGCGCCACCTCTACTCCTCTATACCCTTTGTACTGAACCCATATAATTATATCCTCTGTCCCCTGAGAAATACAAGCTGCGACATGCAGCTAAGAACCTGTGCCAGCATTGACCTTGTATTCATAGTCTTCCTAGGACTATCAGCCTGCACTGCCGCCAGCCACCGCACAAGTAAAACTAAGACCTTACTTATTCGCCCATCAACCATGCTCTACCATCTCGAGCCTCTATCGAACCCTTACCTCAATGACCCAGTCCTCTGGCTCAAGCACTTTGCTACCAAACCCACTCCAAACATCCCATGTACTTTACAACAAAGGAATAGCAGACTTAGAACTAGACTGCCTAGACCACCTTGTATTTTGCACAATCGCTCTGCCCTTCCACTACCCAACCCTACCGCAACGCCTAGCCCTCCACCTTCCACCTTACCCATCGCAGCACTCAAGGGAGCCCTTATCAATGCTAGATCCCTCACGGCGCACGCCCTTGACATCGCCGACCTCATCACGGTCCAGAACCTTGACTTCCTAGCTATTACCGAAACCTGGTTACATGACGCCTCTGGTCCACTCCTCGCTCTATCCCTACCAAAGGGTTATACCATCATCAGAAATGACCGCCATTCCAACTTGTCGAAAGAAGGTGGAGTCGCTTTTATTCACAGTAACAAAATCGTTATGAGAGCTGCTCCCCTCATACAACTTAGTTCTGCAGAATCTCTCTCAGTGAAACTATCGCTCTCTCCTACCAATACAGCAACACTCCACCTTATATACAGACCTCCAGGCCCATTGGGTTCATTCACAGATGAGGTTGCATCCACCTTGTCGACTAACACCAAGCCGAACTCTCAGATACTGCTACTAGGAGACCTTAACCTAGGTCTCTCAGATCCCAAGGACCACATGGCTACTGAAGTAGACACCACCCTCTCCAACCTAGGCTTCCAGCAGCGTATTCGTGATCCCACACACATCAAAGGAAGAACGCTCGACTGGCTAGCCGACCTTAACTGTAACACCAATGTCACCTCTAATGATGCATGCGCCTGGTCGGACCATCATGTTATTACCTTCCTCCTGCCAGCCACCAACCCCCAGCCCATACCTACCATAGCCCCCGCTATACCTACCAGAAATAAAAAAGATATCACCAGGGAGAAACTGCTTCCTCTTATCCTCCCTTGCTTGAACACTCTTGCTGCACAGCAGAAGGATAAGGACCCCACTGTCCTAGTAGACACTTATAACAGCCTAATGACCAATGCCATTGAGAGACTAGCTCCACTAAAAATCCGTAAAGCCAAACAACAGTCCCACCTGAACACCTGGTTCACCCCGCAGCTCAACGCGCTGCGTAAAGAAAAGCGCAAAGCTGAAGCCCTTTGGAAAAGCCACCCCAGTGTTGCTAATAAAGCCTCCCTTCTAATCACCTCGCTTAATTACAAGGAGGCCATATTACAAGCCAAAAAGGAGACATACAACACACGAATATCCCAGGCAGAATCGAACACTAGAGAATTATTCAAAATCCTTAAAGAGCTAGAATCTCCCTCACTTGCCCCGGACACGTGCACCAAGGACAGCACCTGGTGCAACAATATACAAAATGCCCTTCTCAACAAAATATCCACCTTGCAATCCAAAATCAACGCCAAACAAAATACCCTCCACACCCCTACATTTAGCAATACCAGGCCACCTAAAATAACAACCCTTGACTCCCCGGTGCCGTTCAGCTTCACACCACTCACCGTTCCGGAGGTTGAAAAAATCATCTGCAATTTAAAACCCTCAAATTGCCAAGGGGACACCTGTCCAGCCCCGATCATTAAGGAGTCGGCTCATGACCTCGCTCCTTTTATAACCTCTTTCATCAACGCCTCCTTTCAATCGGGAGTGGTCCCCAATAACCTAAAGGATGCTTGGGTTATCCCTCTCCTAAAAAAACCCACCTTAGACCCGGAGGTTCCAACCAATTACAGACCCATCACAACGGTCCCTTTTCTGCTAAAGATCTTAGATAGAGCAGCCTATCTTCAGATACAGAACTATCTGGAATCAAACAACCTACTAGGCACGAGACAATCCGGCTTCAGACCGAAGCACGGTACCGAGACAGCCCTCCTCGATCTCAAGACCCAAATTGAGGATCTCAAAGACAAAGGTAAACTAGCCCTGCTACTACTATTAGACTTATCTGCTGCCTTTGATCTGGTTAATCACCAAATCCTGTGCCACCACCTGAAAACTGCAGCTCACTTCTCCGACATGGCCACAAACTGGATTCAATCCTTCCTGGATAACAGACAGATGAGGGTATTCTCGCCCACCTCCGCGGCTGACCCTGCACCAGTCCCGTGCGGAGTCCCCCAAGGATCGTGTGTATCCCCTACCCTTTACAATGTATTCACTAAACCCTTATTTGATGTGCTTGACTATCTGGGTGTCACCTACACAAATTATGCTGATGACACCCAGATACTCATCCCCATCACGGGTGATTACACATTAGACTCAAAAGCCTTGAATGATGTTTACCATGTCATTCAAACTTGGATGGCCCAACATGAGCTCTGTCGCAATGATGACAAGACAGAGCTCCTCATCCTAGGTACTCAGCAAAGACTAAACAAGCTGAACCCTATGTTCAGTTCCTTTAACCTCGATGGAAATATAACAAAAGTCTCCAAAGACACATAAACACTTGGAATCTACCTCGACTCCACCCTCTCCCTTCACAGACAAACCAATGCAGTTGCGGCCGCCGCCGCCTATACCTGCAAGTTGATCACAGCATGTCGCCCTTTCCTCTCCTCGCACAACTGCACTACCCTTGCTAGGACCCTGGTCATGTCTAAACTTGACTATTGCAATGCATTGTACCAGGGCACTAATCAGTGTAACCTAGACAAGCTCCAAATCATACAAAATAATGCCATCAGGGCAGCCCTCAATATCCCCAGATCTGCACACATTTCGGATACCAGGAAGAACCTTCATTGGCTGTCAGTCACCCAAAGGATCTCACTAAAATCGCTTGCCCTTACTTACAAATGCATGAACAATCTGGCCCCACTTATCTCTCCACACAATTCACGCTGTACACTCCAGCTCGCTCACTTAGATCTACCCTGAACCAGAGCCTACTGATACCTAGATACAAGCTCCAAACAGCTGGTGGTTCTAGCTTCCCAGTCCTGGCAGCCAAACTGTGGAATACAATCCCCTTGACTATCAGAAACCTCCCCTTCCTCAACCTTTTCAAACATAGAGCCAAATGTTGGCTCGCCTCCTCCAATGCCTAAGCTTCATTCTAAAACGTGTTGCAAAAACCTATGTAAGGAAGTATTACTTGACATCCCATGTATCGTTGTACCACCTACCTATGTCTATTTCTATGCCATATTTATTGTTTGATATATCATCACTTTATGCAACTTATGTAACCATTGCCTTAAGGAATGCGCCCGGTAGCCTCCGGGCCTGGTCTGCGCTATACAAATAAAATAAATACAAATACAAATAGACCCAGTTAACTATCGTCCCATTGCCCTACTTAACCCTGACAGCAAATTATTTGCCTGTCTTGCACTCTCAGGGGGCGATAAAATCCAAATGCCGGAAAAAATTGAATCAAATGCCCAAGGAAACCGCCTTAGGCTTACAGTAGAGCGAATTAAGGAACTGACCAAAAATGACTCACGCACTGCTCAAGGGGCAACAGGGAGGCATCTAATTCCACTGATTAACAACCCTTATTGGTTCCGTACTTGATACCCAGGAAGCCAAACCAAAAGGCAACGCAACAACCACTACATACCTATGACACCGAGTTGGTAATGAAACGTCGCATTCTGAGGAAGTTGAAGAAGCAGGCAGCAACTTCTGAATCAGCGGGACAAAGAGCACTCTACCTACAGGAACAAAAGCTGTACAAATCCTGCCTAAGACACCAAAGAGTCCTCCTGTATCAACGTGACTCAGAATAAATGCTGAGAAAATTGGCACCCAAGAACTCAGGTGCTTTCTGGCAACTAATAAAGAACACAGAAGATGGGGCAACCACAAAAGTGTCAAACAACGTACCCGAAGAAGTTTGGAAACTACATTTCTCCATGATTTTCCAACTCCCCGGGAAATCAGTACCGGCTTCGGAGTTTGAGTTAAAATCAACCACCTGGGAAGATTTCTCAAACGAAGAAGACATTGTTCTGGCCATCAACCGTCTTAAATCATCCAGAGCTCCGGGCCCAGATGGCATCACCAACATAGATTTAAAAAACCATCCGGTGGAGTGGGCGAACTTTATTGGTCAAGTATTCAAAAAATGCAGCATGACAAGATCGATCTCAAACTCATGGCGCACTGCAGTTATCGCCCCCATCTACAAAAAAAGAGATAGAACTAAGCCAGGAAACTACCGCCCCATAGCGCTTTTGGACACAATTGGTAAACTCTACGGATCATTTCTCTTAACAAGTTTCCAAACCTGGGCCAAATCTGCCCCGTGTCGAGACCCTTTCCAAACAGGGTTCTTGAAAAACTCAGGGACCACGGCCAACATCATGATGTTAAGCATCATAAAGGCAAAACTCACATCAAAGCCTGGGAATGTACACTTGGCGTTCATTGACCTTAGTCAAGCTTTTGACCAAATAGACAGAACCTTGCTGTGGTCCAAATTGGAAAAATGGAATTGTCCGAACAGCATTCTCGACCCAATAAAGGCCTTCCACGACAGAACGTCAATCAGGGTAAAGTTGGACCAAGCTGGAAACCTATCCGGAGAGATTCCAATGCTTAGAGGAGTGAAGCAAGGCTGCCCATTGGCCCCGGCCCTCTTCATCTCCTTTCTCGGAGATCTCAAAGAAAATTCCAGCGAGATAAGATCTTTTCCTCTGAAAATTGGTGAGACGTCTGTGACTCGTCTACTTTATGCCGATGATATCATCCTTGTTGACCAGACTGAAATTGGTCTACAAAGGCAGCTCGACAATTTAGCTAATTATATCTCAAATAACAATATAGAGATAAACAAGGAGGAAACAAAAATCTTGACCATTGGAAAGCAGAAAAATAAGAACTAAAAAAACTTCAGATGGCGCATCGAAGACTCGACTATTGAAGAAGTGCAGTCCTTTAAATATCTGGGTGTGATGCTAGACAATTCAAAATCTGAGACCTCGATGCAAAACTACCTATGGGACAAAATTCACAAACTCACTACTCAGGCTAAAATAATTGACCGAAAATACTGTCAATTCTCGCTTCTCCTGGCCATAAAGTTTTACAAGGGCAAAGTAATCCCGAGCTTGGCATACGGATGTGAGGCAATGCCAGCAATCCCCTCATCGATTTGGCCTAAATTGTAAGCCTACTTCTGGTGGAACGTCCTTCAGCTCCCAAGTTCTACTTCCATCTCGATCATCAGAAGAGAACTGGGAATTCTCTCTCTCAAAGCGGCCATCGAAACAGGCGAAATGGCGCTTTATAGAAAAATATGAATGGAAGACTCACCACCTGTGTACAACATAATTAAAGCAGAAATGATGGCAGGAAGGAGCAAGCCTCTTGCCACCTGGGCAGCCAAGCAACGTGCACACTTTGTCAACAGTGGATGCTCTGAAGACGATTTGATCCAAAACCCCACGAAAATCAAACGGAAAATGGACCTCTTGGACTGGATAGAGACTCTTACACTAGCAGGAAACAACAAACTTCTCATCCATTTAAACTTCAAGCCCAAAAAATTACATTCAACTACTGAAGACCTGAAAAGATTCCCGGACAAGGCTTTAAGATCAATTTTTTTGAGAAGTCGTCTCAACCTTCTTCCGACAAATGAAATCAGGGCCATAAGAGGTCAATCAAAAACCAATCTCTGTCGCCTCTGCGAAACAAATCAGGAGCCGGAATCAGTAAAACACCTCTTGACGCACTGCCCCAAAACGGAAAAATGGAGAAGAGACTACCTGGGCCCGCTGATTAATCCGAATCTCCTGTACGAAGAAGACGTCTGGTGGAATCGACTACTGAGCGGTTCCAGAACTACATGGTCAATAGCAACTGCAAAAATGTTAAAAGCAGCATTAGAGGCATGTTCCCTTAAATCAAGTGAAGCCGACCAACTAAGCTCTGACTAAAAAGTTCAACCCGGACTTCAACTCAAACATTGAAAACCAGAAGGGAACGTGCTCTCACCACGTCAACGATACTTTTTTTACTAGGCTAAAGAAACTTTAAGCTTTTCTTTTTCTTCTTTCTTCTGACTTCTTTCCTATTTTTCTTTTTTCCAGCTTTCTTCTCTACTTCTCTTTGCAAAATCATTGATTTGATAAAAGCAAAAAAAAAGAAAAAAAAAATTAACTCAGTATTTCACCAACTTAAAGGTGGTTGAAAGCAGAAGTCATATAAATACATCATAGAGTCTCGGAATAGTGTAACCATGAAAAAGAAACATATATGCTGCAAAAATGGGTACAAATGTCCTATTACAGCCCAAAATATTGAAAAGTCCAAACATTTGAATTTGGAAATATTGGCAAATTGCTCATTTTCAGGCTCATGAGCAGTTTACTATCTCAGGGTGAAGACATCTGAAAGCTGTTTGCATTAAATTATCAAAGCAGCTCAACTCTATAATTTAGTTCTGCATCCAAATTATTAAAGCGAGCATATAAAATCGGAATTTGGAGAAAGTGACAAAGTGTGAATTCTAGGCCCAAAGACAGAACTATAGTCATGGTTCAATCATTAAATTATCTGCTTGCTTTCTCTTATCCAGTTAGTTACGTCCTTTGGAATCATATGGGTCCTCTTAACTATACCCTTATCTGACATCTCCAGCCTCTTGGACTCCAGCTCCTCTGGTATCAGTGTGCCTCGCTCTCTTGTGCAGTTGGTTATAAAGGGATAAGCCCTCCCTGTCAGGCTCATCTGAACTTCGCTTGTTTGTTTGCTAGCCAATCCTAAGTAGTGGGTGTTTCTCTTGTATCCTTGTCAGCCTATGTTACTGTGTGTTTGTGCTTCTTCTAATTACCCTCTTTTTCTAGCTGCTGTAGAAGTTCTGTTCATTTCCCATAGAAATAACAATACTTTTGCAAAGTGTTTACATATGTATGTGTCCTGCAACTTAGTAACACCTCACAAGAACAATGTCATCCCATTTTAAGCTGTCATTTTCTGTCCTTGATAAACGGAAGAAAACGTGAGGTCTGGTGTCCATTAAATTGTCATTGACATTACAAAATGTTTCGGATTAGAATAGGTACACCCCTTAATTTCAGTTGAAGCCAATTAGCATCTGTTGGTATGATTGACATTGCATTATGAAGCATTTATTTCTTCATAATGTAACATTTTTCATATTGCAAATTTACCAGATACATATTTGGGAGCCAACAAATACATCATAGACAAATTGCAAATATTACAAAACAATGCCCTTAGAACTGCCCTTAACTTACCTTCTATAGATCACATCTCCAACACCAGAAGACAATACAAATGGCTCAACATTTGCGATAGAATCTCGCTGAAGACAGCATCTCTCACCTTCAAATGCCTTAATAATGCAGCCCCCCCCTACCTGGCAGCAAGAATTGTGAGAAAAACCTCCACACGCCCCACTAGAACCACCAACTCCTTCTGCCTCTAGACACCCACATTCAGACTAAAAAAACAGGCAGCAGCAGCTTCCCAGTTAAGGCAGCCAAATATTGGAATGATCTCCCACTTGACATTAGAGCAGACCAGTCTTACTACAACCTTAGACGGAACATCCTCGCATGGCTACATTCCAATGACCCCCAGGAGTAACCATCTAGGCACCATTCCTTACCTACTAACCTGACTGTACATATGTATATTATTTGACCGCTTTATCATGTGATGTAATGCATATGTTTATACTGTGCCTGCAACTAAGTTGTTAAGCAATCTTGTTTCCTGTTCTCTGTAGCGCCTTGTTACCTTTTGGGTTTGGCGCGCCATACAAATTAATAAACAAACAAACAAACAAACAAACAAACGTATATAAAGTGAGAATTATTTTAACTAACTGTACCTTTTAAAATGTCCAATGGGGTGTTCTGCACGAGAATGTAACATGCTTATCTTATAGTGTTCAGTGAATATGAAAGAGGAGCAGGTAGACACTTTCTCACTAGTTCCTGCTCCCTCAACGCAGTCATACTGGAGTCGGAGAAGAGCAGTAAATGGGACCCCCTATATTGTTCCCATACCTCACTGAGTGTATGAGAGACATTATGCACTCAGACAGCCATATAGAATTTACCCTTGCACTGAAAGTGTGGAAGAATGCTGTATGGAAGGATGTCAGATGCTAGGATGTCAGAACGCACCTGTGGACATCATGGATGTACGTTAAAGTGAAACCTGACAAGGAGAGAGTGATGTCATAAGGAAGATATATGAACCTATGCTGAAACAATATGATCACACTTAAAAGAAGTAACGATGTAACTGAACCACCAAGAGAAACATGTACCTAAAGCTAAAGTAAGCATGGAAACAAAGAAGATGAAGTAACTTACTGAAACAAAGTGCCTTCCGTAGGTTGCAGGTAAGTTCCAATAGCTTTATTACATGTTCTTAAATTACATTAAGATATCTGAGCAGGAAAAGTTACTAGGAACAGACATGGCATCCCATCACCCAGGCAGGGGCTCTCCAACTGCCTGGGCTTAGAACCCTCACCACAATCATTCCTTCACTCACACCATAACATTCCGCTTTACATCCTGGGCCTCTGCATACACTTCCAAGTACATCACACCACATCTCCCTTTCTTCCACAAACACCACATACACACAAAGCACATCACAACACATACTGATCAGTAACTGTAAATACGCAGTAACACAAGGTAGAAAGAAAACAAATACAAGCTTGCTATTGAGGAGTATATTCCATGACAAGGTTGGCCATAATGGGAAAATGGAGGCTGGTTCATGTTGAAGTTCACCAAGCTACCTCAGAGACAGACTGATGCTGTAGATTCAGGAGACGCTATTTTAAGGGATAAGCACAGAGCACAAGGGAGTAAATGGATTAGCTCTGAATGTGGGACATTCCTCCTAGATGGAAGAAGAAGAAAACATCTGTGAGAGCCAAACTGCTGGTCAATTAATAGTATTCAAAGTTCATGTGAGATAGAGTGACCAAATCTCTAGAGGCCAAGCGGAGCAACAGCACCCTGCATAATTAAATCAAATAGAAGTAAATAGAAGGCTGAAATTGACAAATATGTGGTCTCCTCACACGTGACTCAGAAGTTGAAAACAAAGGCTATTCATTAGAGCTTCAAGCTAAAATAGTGGTGTGCTCACACTCCCTTGAATGTTCCGGGGCAGTGAACAGGCAACAAGGTCAGCTACAAATGGAAGACTTTGGCTCATGGCCTATTGATGAGAGACGATGGACTAATTGGGAAAACGGGGAGTAGTCTGACGTGATTCAAACACCTAGGTTTTGTTTCAAGTATGTGCTATTAAAGAGCCAAAATTCCAAGGTTGGGATAGTATGCCAACCAATCAGTGGGGCTGGGGGACAACCTAACGTGCAATATAGCATACACCAATCCACTGTTGTTTTGTTCACTATAATAAGTACTATAACTATTTATAGGTAGTTCAAGGCATGCTCTGCAGATAAGGGGTAGCCAATCATGTACTAATCCTTATATGTTCTTTAAGTAGATATATTCCCATAACTAATCCCTTCCCTCGATAGGTTTTTTATTTTGCCAAGTAGAATGACGTCATAGATGACGCATATTGGGGTATAAGACGTCTATGTAATGAAGCTACTATGTGAATGTGCATGCATCAGTCCGATGTCTGTGAGTTCTCCCTAATTTATTAAATGACAATAAAAGAGCACTTTGCCATATTCCTTGAGTCTGTCCGATTCTGTGGTCTCAGATCATTATTCATAATTCCATCTAGCACAAAAGACACTTCAAGGTGCTAGAGCACAAATCTTTCAAACTAGCATGTCATGTTCAAAGAAACCACTTCACTGTGCTTTGAATTCTGCATTCTTTGTGCCATAATAAAATGGGGAAATAACATTTTGTTCTGCGTGCACTCATTTTGGCATTGAGGTGAAGCAATGTTTTCAGAAAATGACGTGTAAGTAATACAAAATGTATATGAACTCTTTTGTAGTTCTTCATGCTCTCTGCTCTTTGCATTAAAAAATGAACTCTAATTAAACATAGCTTTTCTGGCTTTAAGTCGGCAAATCCCGTGTCACTTGCAGTGGACAAGTATTTCTCTTTACCAGCATCAAATGAAACTGAATAGGGATTAATAATGGTTTTGTGTATTTCACATGCTCCTGGAAGTAAGGGATGTGAAAGCCAATAGCTCTCAATACACATATGTGAATATGCATCTATATATGTGAATGCTGAAACTTTTCAGAGTGAATAGGCATTATTTGCACATAGTTCCCAGGTGTATAGCTTTCTGCGTTTTGTAATCTATTCAATTTGCAGGTATATTTGTGCAATATGCAACAAAGATATCTGGTCAGTGATATCAACTTGTTTGATATGCAGAGCATTTTACGTGAGAATGAACATTTCATTCACATTGTGCATAACAACAAGTTACATAAAACGCAATGACAAAAAGCAGGTGACTATCATACTAGGTCTTTGGGGTTTGAATTTACATTAAGTCTAGGAAGTAATACTATGGGCCAGATTTGTGGGGTTTTAGTAAAGTAGGGGGCCTGATTGTAGTTGAAAACAGCTTTTTAAAAAGGCCCCTCATGGTCCCGAAGAGCACCCCTAACAATCTGATCTATGTTGAACTGGACTTCAAACACATTAGTGAAATTGTGCAGATCAAACCGTTGTTATTTTGGGCAAAAATCTGGCAGAACAATGAACTAATGTGCTACTGAGAGGCCCTTAAATATGTAATGTCTTGTGAAGGGGCAACTTCATTACCCTGGCTTGCCTATTCTAGATCCTTACTCTTTTCTTGGGGCTTGTGCTGCATTTGGTCTGAGCCAATGGAATGTGAATGGGAATGCCCAATAACTTATTACAAAAGCATTCTGGGATCGAGAAGCCTCTTTGTGACTGTCCGATTGCTTAAAGTTAGCATTGTTTTGGAGCTTTTTGATGCACAAAACTGCACAGGGCCACGATAATTATTCGGTGCATATTGGGAAACCAATGTTATTATTATTATTATGGTATTTATTGAGCGCGCACCTAGCTTTGAGATGCAACGGAGCGCTTTACAGAGGTATACAACAGAACAGTATACAGTGGAGGGTAGGATCCAAAGGGGCACAGAGGAGGGGTGCAGCTGTTCTGGCTGGTGGGGAAGATGGCATCTAGCAAGTTAGGGGGCGATGTGATGGCCTAGGTGTTGAGGAGGAGAGACTCCTTGAAGCGGTGGGTCTTGTGTTCTTTTCTCAATTGTAGGAGAGTGGGGATGAGCATGATGATGATGGGGAGGAGCTTCCATAGTCTTGGGGCATAGGCAGAAAAGACTTGTTTTCTGGTCCTTTCCTTTATGCACTGGTAGATTTGAAGTCTGCACATGTCTTGGCTTCTGGTGGTGCACTGTTCACCGGAGATGCTGAGTTTATCCGCGAGGTAGCTGTGTGACTCGAAGGTGACTGCCTTCTAGATGTTGCAGCAAGACTTGAAGGTGATTTGTGCATGCAGTTGAAGCCAGTGAAGGTCGATGAGGGCTGGGGTGATGTGGTTATATCTGTTTAGTCCCTTGATGAGGCATGCAGCCGCGTGTATAACACTTCTCAGGGGCAGAAGGGAGAATGACAGGAGGCTTCGAGGAGGGCATTGCTCCCATCCAGCTCGGTTAGGACCAGTGCTTGAACGGTGGATCTGCCTGTAGGGAGGAAGAGTTTGACTTTCAGCAGGAGTGAGAGCTGATACCAAGTTGTCTGAGTTTTCTTAGCTATGTGTGCATTGAATAAGAGGTGTTGTTCGATGTGGCACCTGAGGGACTTGGTGCAGGAGGTGAGCTCAAGTATGAAGCCCTCAGGGTTCATGGGTGATAGCCAGATCTGTATGTTTGGCTGTTTAGTGTTGTTGGTGAGGGGTATGAATTCGGTCTTGGAGGGGTTGAGCTTCAAGTATGCACTGGACATCCAAGACTAGATAAGCAAGAGGCAGGTTTGGAGCCTGTGGATGTCCTTGATAGAGTTGATCTTGAAGTATAGCTGTGTGTCATCAGCAAATTGGTGGATGTGGATGCTGTGTGTGGCTAGGAGGGCTCAGAGAAGCTCCATGTATAGATTGAAGATCACTGGGGAGAGGATGGAACCCTGAGGGACTCCACAGTGACAAGTAGCATTGGGGATCTAGATGAGTCCATCTGAACCAACTGCAGGGGGTTGTAAGGGAGGACTTCAATAGCATAGGACAAGGTTGCTGATGTTGGTGGTCTACTGTGTGGAAAGCGGTTGAGAGGTCAAGTAGAACCAGGAGGCAGGGGTGGCCATCATCAAGGATGATGAGGGTGTCGTTGACCACCTGTATGTTGCTGTCTCCATGCTGCATCTGGGTCTCAACCCGGATTGGTAGGTTTGGAGGAGATTGTTGGTGTTGATGTATTGCTGCAGATGCATGGGTACCGCTTTCTCGATGATCTTACCTACGAAGGGAAGATGGGTGATGGGCAATAGATATCTAGGTTGTCGGGATCCAGAGTGGGTTTCTTTAGTAGCAGGGGGATTTGTCCTGTCTTTAGGGTTGATGGTAAGGTGCTTTGAGTTAGGGAGCTTTTGATGATCTCCAGGTAGTGAAGGGGAGCTTCTGTGGGGAAGGTCTTCAGGATGGATGCTGGGAGGATGTCATGCACCATGTACAAGAAGTTGAGATTTAACACAATCTCATTAGCCCCGCTAACGGATGCTTGGTATACAATGGGAAACGCCTGCCGCCCATTTTGCCCACCTACATTTGAAGATGTGCAGTTCTTTTTGTTACTCTGTCCAGGTTACTCTCGAATGAGGATGGGTAATTTAAAAACGTGCTTAAAGAATTATGTTGTCCGTTCTTTGCAGGATGATGAGACCCTGTGCAAGGACTCGTCATTCTCCGATGTGGTGTTTGCAACCTCAACTTTCTTAATGAGATCTTGGAGATGAGGGAGAAAAAAAAATGCGTTTGTTAGTATGATGTGCTTATTATATTTTGCTGAATTCTCTTCTTGTAATTTTGACTGGTAATACTAATGTGTTTAACCTTTTTTTTTAACCATTTTTACGATTGGGGATGAGCTACCTGTGAAATGATGGAATTGTAATTTTGATTGTGTTTGCATTGTTGTTATTGTTTATATCTGCTTCAATGGCTCTTACCCAAATAAACTTTTTTTTTTAACTGGTAATACTAAACAAAGGACACTTTATGGAGATATCAGGTTGTCCTAAATCAGTTGCGAAATAATAATTTATTTATTTATTTATTTGCATTTGTAAAGTGCCCATGCCCAGGCGCATGAGGGAGATGTTTCATACATGTTACATTCATTTCATCTTAACAAAAAAGGGCCAGGCACCCAGGAGAGACCAGAAACAAGACAAGAAACACACATTAGGTGGGGTGGGAGGCAGCCAGCAGAGGGACGAGGTCATGGCTGCTAAACAAAGAGAGGGAACAGAGGAAGTCTGGGAATAGGCTTGAAGGGATCTGTTTGAAGGTGATGTGGATGGCCGGGAGTTCTTCCACAAAGAGCCATGTTTTCAAAGCCTTGCGGAAAGGTTGATAGTTGGATTCTGCTCTTCGTTCAGGCGGCACAGAGTTCCATTGAGTGGCAGCTATCGTGGGGAAACAGGCCCCTCCTGCTCTTATCTTCTTCACCTTTGGCAGGGCTAGTTGGTGTGTCTGGGTGGTTCTCACTGGTCAGGACAAGTGGGATCGTTCAATTTTTCCACCAAGGTACTGGGGTGCAGTGTTCGAAAGGCACTTGTGAGTGATTGAGAGACTTTTGAAAATGATTCTTTCTCGGACCGGGAGCCAGCAGGCTTTTTTTCTTGCAGAGGAAATGTGGTCTCTTTTGGAGATGTTTAAAGCTGCTTGTAGAGCATTGTTTTGAAAAACCTGATGTTTGGTGAGGGTCTGCTTTGAGGTACCTGCAAATAGTGTGTTGCAGTAGTCCAATCTTGCTCCAATGATGGTTAGTGCTGGCTATGGTTAAGCAGTTAGTTGGCGAGAAGAAATGCCTCGCTGCATTGATAAGCATCGTTGTGCATGAGGATGCAATTGCTTTCACTTGTTTGGTGAGGGGGAGAGTGGCATCGAGGGGAATAGCTATCGCTTTAACCAGTCCTAGCCCTTAGACTTCATCACATTGCTTTCTGGCACTTCTAGCCCTGCTTTATAATGTGAGAAAACTACAAATGCAGTACAGGAATGCATAATGGTCTTAGGACTTGGAGAAATTGACATCTAAGCTCTGTTCACAAGATTGCCACAAACAACCATGTTAGCTGTGAAAAGTGACCAGTCTTTTGTTGGCATTACTAACTGTAATGAGCTGCATTTTTTCTGCTTGCTGCTGTTGCTTGCCATGCATATTACACTTGTGAGGCAGTAGATAAACCTTGTATTTTTTGCAATTGAGTGGGTTCATTCCATAGGGCTAGGCACACATTATTGTAAATCACCAGAGGTTTGCTTAGATATGCAGTGATCTGCACAATTTGCATGTATACCTTTGTAATTTGACAGTGCTGGCTCTGCCTCCCATCCTTCTGCAGTTGATAAAACAAGTGTCATCGATTAGAGTAAAACTAAAATATGGAATTTAAAAAGCAAAGAAAAACTTGGTAACAAGCAAGAAACAAAATACAAGTTTATTGTTATTAAAAAGTACTAAGGAAGGAAGCAAGGGTATTGAACTGCTACCAGCGCTGCTTATTATTACCCACGGTCTGTGGTGCGACCTCGGAAGGATGAAAGGCTGAGTTTGGCCCTGCCGGGTCTGCACGGATGTCAAAGCGAGCGCTCTACTCGCTGCGCCACTTGACCGGCTTGAAGCAAAGCTTGCTTCACTGTTATATGCAATATGCCTGTCCCCAAATAAAGCATTTGAAACTTGTTTCACAATAGATGCAGATGAAAAGGTCCGTTTATTTCTTTACAGATATAAGCAGACAGGAAAACCATCGAAGTATCCCCACCCCGAAAATGAGTGCTCTCGCGTACAGATTCAGCAACTTTTCATAGGCTTTCAGAGAATGAAAATCATACATTGATGTGAGACATTTGGTTTGTTACATTTGTCGCATTCTAATGCAACAGCCTTTAGCCTTGAGCACTGTTTTTGGTGAAGCCAGATCTGCTTAAATGTCTCAGCCCTTCCTAAACACATTACACAGGGCCTCATTATAGCCTTGCTGGTATCCTGGTGGTAAACCCGCCAGGATACCGACACAGGCTATTACTGATTCCGGAACTCGGTCCGGTGGCATTGCTGCCGGATTATGAGTGCCAGAGGGAAGGAGTTGATCCCCATTCATGAATTCCCATAGGACTCCTTGAGGGGATTTACCATCATAACTGGCACTGGCAATGGCGGTGCTGGTAATGAGGTATTTTTCGACGGTAGGGTGCCTGGGTTATCTCCAGCTAACCCAGGTACCCCACCAGCAAACCTGTAGTCAGGCAGTCCCGTAAAGTGCTGGTATCCACGAATACTGGCACTCTTTTACCAGACCACCCGACTTATAATGAATGTCTATAATCTCTTTACTTCAGGTGGCTGATGTCCTGTCCGGAGAGGACACAGTTAATAGAATAGGACAAAGCCTCATCAGACGGAAGGACCAATGAGCAGTGCGAGTGACGCATGTGCTGGAGTTTTGCCACAATATGCAGCAGAGTAAAGGGGGAAGTGAAATAAAACAGAGGTGTTCCCTCCACTCCGCTTCTGTCATTATTGGTGCGCTTTCCCTCTTGGAGTGAGCGCAGCATGTGTGTGTTGTGACCTTGAGGGAGAGAGGAAAACTGGCAACGAGGGTGAGATCTCACTGGCTCACGTTCCTCCGAAAAAACACATCCAGTGATTCCTCATCTGTCTGAGCTGCTGTAGAGGGCGCTAGAGAGCCGCCCAAGATGGCTGCTCACTAGAGAGCTCTGCACCGATCCTGAGAAAGATCCTGATAAAATAGCTTTATTCTCCCCCGAATACCCCCCATCTGCCTCGATAACATACCCCAAGTCTCTAATGGCTGGCAGATACCAACTTCATCGCCGTCCGCCATCATTCTGGTCAATGCAGCGGCAGCAGGGATGTCCGACCCTCCAGCGGCACCCTCACCCGAGCGACCACCCCCGGATTCAATCAAGGAACGGGCTGCCAGGCTGGGTGAGCGGCGCCCGGGCCCCTTGGAGGTGGCACCCGCGACAGGCACGAAATCCACAGCACGAGAACAGCAGGGGCGGCTGAGATCCCGCCGGGCCCACCTGCGCCATCGGCCTTCCGGTCGGTCGGGGCGCTGACGCTGGCATCCAGCCCACAGAGCCCTCCAGACCCAGCCGGAGAGAGAGGGAACGCATCTGAACACACCAACGGCACCATGTAGGAGAGATGCCCCCCGGCCGCACGGCCCCGGGTCTCTTCCCCAGCCCACAGATCCCCGCACGGCTGCCCGACCCCGTGGGAGAGGCGTTCCACAGGCCTCCGACTCCCTGAAACACTAACGGGCCCAACCACAGGCCCATCTCCAGCGGGAGGCCCGCACGGCTGCCCCACCTTGGCCTTTCGGGCTCGGCCGTGGAAGTGCTTTAAAACTCACAAACTCTCCAGCCTTCCAAACCTACACGGCCCGGTCCACGCCATCTCCGAGGCGCCCTGCCGGCAGAGGCCCCGAGCGCGGTCAAGTAACCAAAGAACATAGCGGGAAAACTCTTTGCTGGGGCCCACACTGCGCTGCAACAACTCCTCGGCAGCGGCGACCTCGTGGAGGGCCTCCGCTGTTATTCTGCAACCCGACATCGGGACACATCGACCACAGCGCCACACAACTGTCACCCAAGCCAGACAAGCGGGCCCTTCGCCGTCACACCCAACAAAGTCGGGAATCCATACCAGCATGGGCAAAACGGACAAATCGCAGCGAAAATTGATGTTTGAAACCGGCACCATAGCTAAAACTCCCAAGCAGTCGAATCGAGAGATAGTGCAATCACCAAGCATGGAACAGGAAACCGAGTCAATGCCCCCCTAATCTCTCGACATACAAGAAATACTGCTGGATCTCAAAACAGGCATAGGCAACCTCGATGCCAAAATTGACACCCTATCATCCAAAGTCGACTTAATACAACACCGCCTTGATAAACACGGAGAGAGGCACGACACCGTTTAAAAGAGGGTCTCCGATCTGGAAGACAACTCCACGTCCTTGTCCTCCAAAGTGTCATCATTGGAATGCCAAGTAAAAGAAAGTGTCGCCAAAAACGAAGACTTGGAAGGGCGCAGCCGCCGCAACAACATTAGACTGGTGGGGATCAGAGAGCAACAAAATCCTGCAAAAATGGAAGACTTTGTGGAACGACTATGCAAAGAAATATTTGGAACAACCACCTTCTCGCCACTATTCGTGGTTGAAAGAGTTCATAGGATCCCAACCAACTGCCCAATTCCAGGATCGGCACCTCGCCCCATAATCGCCAAACTGCTGAATTTCAGTGACCGCGATCTAATACTCAGGTTGGCCAGGGACAAAGGCGACATTCAATTCGATGGCGACAAAATCCAAATGTTCCCCGACTTTTCACCAGCGGTGCAAGCGTCCCGAAGAGCCTTTGGTGGAGTTAAACGCCGCCTCCGAGAGGAGCAAATTCAATATTCAATGCTTTTCCCAGCTAAATTGCGCATCCTCCATGCTGAAAAAACACAATTCTTCACGTCACCAGAAGAAGCCAACATCTTTCTCGACAATATCGGATGTCGCCCATTACGTGAAATGCCTACACCACGAGGGAGAGTGAGGAATGGGGGCGATCCGCCCTGAAAAGCACCCCACATTCAGCTTGATTTAGGAGATCGGGAAATGAGCAAAAGTCAGTTATACACACCTCGGGATAGGTGTTCTTGGAGGGCACCAGTGCCCTCTGCACAGCACTGTTCACAATGTTACTTGGGGGAGGGTCACATTCGGGCAGGTTGGGGGTTGCCCGACGGGGAGGGAAAAAGGGGAGATGGGACACAAGTTGGGGAAAGTGTCCTCAGAAGAAACAAGCCAAGAGCTTTAGACGTGCACCGACTGGGGCCAAATCCAGCCCCACCCGAACCCGACCGAGAACAATGTCCCCACCCTGGACTCACGAATATCCTTGTCGGATCAACATGCACTCCAAAGAAGCAGCCTTAAGCACTCAAAACCACCAAACAGTGACAGAACAGCAGAAACAACGCAGCAACTCTAAGCAAAATTCAAACTAGCTACATGGAACATTAAAGGAGGCAACCAGCCCTCCAAAACCAGGAAGCTACTACACTACCTCCGACGCTACAACGTTGATGTGGCTCTCATAAAAGAGACGCATCTACGACCAAACTCAGAAAACCACTGGGCGAAAACGTGGGGATGCCACAGATACTTCGCCTCGTTTTCATCATATGCAAGAGGAGTCGCCATTCTCATCAGCAAATCAACAAACTTCAGACTAATTTGGACCCAGAGCGACTCCGAAGGGAGAACACTGCTCGTTCAAGGGACCATAGACGGGGAAGAAATAATCATGATCAACTCCTATGGCCCCAACATCGACGGTTCCAACAATTTCGACTGGGTCCAGATCCACATCGCATCAAACAGGGAAGCTACAATAATATGGGGTGGAGATCTGAACACCCCGCTCGATCCTCGTACAGACAAAACACACAAAACAGCCGCTCCTCGCTCCAAGGCGAGTATGCAAATATCCGAGATATGCAAACCACACAATCTCATCGACATATAGAGAAGCAAACACTGCGACTCTCAAGAGTTCACCTTTTATTCCTGGGTACACAAATCCAGCTCGAGACTTGATTACATCTTAGCGTCGGCACATAGCAGACTCCAATGGGGTGAATGCCAAATCCAACCCAGGTCCATCTCAAACCACTCAGCGGTCACCTTAGTGTGCACGACATCTCGGAGCGACTTCACCAGGGCCCAATGGAGATTCAAGCCCAGAGCCCTCCAAGATCAACTCTTTGCCGAAGAACTACGTTCCGAACTGAGCGCATTTCTTGAGACGAACCAAGGCACGGTAGCTTCGCCGGGAACACTCTGGGAGACACTGAAATGTTTTATCAGAGGAGTGTGCCTAGCAAAAGAAAACGGAATCCTAAAGAGGTTAAGGGAAGAGCTAAACACATGCGAAAATCGCCTCAAAATACTTGAGCAATCAGTTACAGTTACAAATACTCCCGGCTCGCTGGCCGCTCTCAAGGCAGAATTGGAATCCTTCAGATCACTAGCAGATAGAGAAGCCAAATTCCTAGCAAGCCACCACAAAATCCGGCAGTATGGCGAGGGGCAACGACCCGGTGCGTTACTCGCAAGACTAATCACCGCAGAACGAAAACCCACGACAGTCGAGGCAGTGCGGGACATGTCAGGAACCCTTGTATACTCTGAAGACGACATACTGGAAACATTCCGCAAATTTTACCAAAACTTATATAACTCCAATTATTCCAGGGAGCCCGCTGAAATAACAGAATACCTAAATACAACTGAACTATATTGGACGAGCGCCGAGCTACGCGAGCCGTTGAACGCACCCATCACCTCAGCGGAGATCCTAGAAGTCATTAAAGAATTACCGAGCACCAAAGCCCCAGGACCAGACGGCCTAACAGGTGAATTTTATAAATTCTTCACAGACATTCTTGCCCCGCTCCTGCTCCAAGTCTTCGATGAAGCCATAACCAAGGACCAACTTCCATCAACTCTTTACACGGCGAATATCATTCTCCTACACAAAACAGGTAAACCCAAAGATGATTGCACCTCCTACAGGCCCATATCACTAATTAATCTGGATAACAACATTTTTGCAAAGATCCTGACCAGGAGGTTGATGCCACTCATGCCTGCAATGGTTCTGGCGGATCAAGCAGGATTCTTTCCAGGCAGAAATACATCATTCGGCCTCAGAAGAATGTTTGGAGCGATGAAGGCCCTCAACCCAGGAAACCAAGCGGTAGCAGTACTTCTCGACGCCGAGAAGGCATTCGATTCTGTGGAATGGCCCTTCCTATTTGCAATATTAGAACGGATGGGCCTCGGCAAACGATTCATCCAAATGATAGGCCTTCTCTACAAATACCCGACAACTAAAATCAAACTCAGAAACAAATGCTCCTCCGAAATCCTTTTACGCAGAGGGACCAGACAGGGCTGCCCACTGTCAGCATTGCTCTTCGCCCTGGTCATGGAACCCCTTGCGTCCGACCTAAGACTTTATCATCTATACAGAGGTCTCGCCTTCGGCCCACACAAAATGGTGGTTTCACTCTACGCCGACGACATAGCACTCTTCCTTCGCGACCCGTATGACAACCTGAATCCGGTGATGCGAGCAGTCGTTAAATTTGGCAACTTCTCAGGACTAAAAATCAATAATGCAAAATCTATAATTTTCCCTCTCACTGAATCAACCAAAGAATTTCAGGATGACTTTGGCTTCCACTGGCAACACTCGAAGGTCCGATATCTGGGGATCCTCATGTCCAGAACCACCACCGACATCATGCAAGACAACTACGAGAAGACACTTGACACAATCCAAACGAAAGTGAACAGGTGGAAAACGCTTCCCCTCACACTTTGGGGCAGGGTGTCCCTAGCGAAAATGGTGATCCTCCCTAAACTACTCTATATCTTTACAAATATCCCCCTACTACTCATGCAAAAATTCTTACG
The DNA here is from genome assembly GCF_040938575.1 of Ambystoma mexicanum. Lineage (NCBI taxonomy): Eukaryota > Metazoa > Chordata > Amphibia > Caudata > Ambystomatidae > Ambystoma > Ambystoma mexicanum. The sequence goes on from NC_090927.1 coordinate 790,910,846, forward strand.
GCGAATCAAATCCATCCTTCTTGACTTTATCTGGGCTGGCAAGGTTGCCCGAATAGCACACAGCACTATGATCCTGCCCATAACGCAAGGCGGACTGGCTTTACCCGATATAGAAAGTTACTACTGGGCAGCACAAGCACAGTTCCTGAGCCATTGGTATGCAACACACTTCATCCGGCCACATGTGCAAATCGAAAGAGCTCTAGCAACACCCTATCTTCTCCGCGCAGTTATACTCAACGAACCACCGGCACCCTCAACACCGATGAACACAATGGTCACGACACACACGATTTGGAAAACAATCGCCAAAAGGAACGGAGTCCAAACCAGATATTCCCCCTTCCTTCCGGTGAGAAGTATTCCAGGGATACCCATAACATCTGAAAAGGTCTTCCAGCTCTGGACCAAGAAACTGCAAATCCACTCACTGGGCGACCTGTTTCCGAACAGTTCGTTCCTCTCGATTCAGGAAGGTCGAGACAAAGGTGGAAACAACGCCCTCGACGTTTTCATGTACTACCGAACCCGACACGCCATGCAGTCCAGCTTTGCCACGTTCCCAACCACTGACCTGGCCACTGCTCCACGGAGTGATTCAAGCCCAAGGTGATGGCCGTCTGGTGTCAAATATCTACAAGGCCTTGCTAACAGAAAAACTCACCCGCTGCTTAAAAGCCCAAACAAGGTGGGAAAGAGCTCTGAACACTACGATACTCGACGAAGACTGGTCATACATACTACGACTCACAAAAAAAGTGGCAATAAACACAAGATACAAACAAATTCACTTCAACTTTGTCCATCAGGTCTACCACACTCCAGCAAGACTTCACGCCCAGAGGACGTCAATATCCGCCTCCTGCTCTCGCTGTGGGCACCCGAAAGCCGACTTTGTCCACCTGGCCTGGTCGTGCCCCAAAATACGAGCGTTCTGGACAGCAGTCCTAGAGAAAATCTCAGCTATAATTGGAGTGCAACTAGAACCTGACCCAACACTGACCATGTTAGGCCTAACCAACCAACTACCAGAACATACCAGAAAACTGGCGAACCTAGTTCTGGTCCTGGCACGCAGACGAATAGCTTGCAACTGGGGCAGAGGACCGCCACCAACACTAAAGCAATGGCTCCAAGATGTCACCTACTGTCAAGACAACGAAACAAACTACCTACGAACTCTACCCCTCCACACACGCTCTCCCGATATCTGGGGCCTCTATATTGCATGACTGTTAAACGCTGATGATGACTCGAGCTCGCAGTCTTCACCTCCAATACAAACTGTTGCGAACAACTGGTCACTTCAATAGCAGCCATGAGTGCCGAACAACAACATCACTAGAACTGATATGAAACTGAACCCGACACTAAGCGGGGATTGTTCCGAGGGGCGCAGGGGGGATAAAGGGTCTCGTGACCGGTGCACGGTCTTGTAATGTCTCACTATTTCATTGTTGTAAAATCAATAAAGAAAGTTAAAAAAAAAAATCTGTCTGTACTGCTGACACCTGGTGGTCGTTCGACACAATGATTGAGGAATCAGCTCGAGAAAGCGAGATGTCAAGAAATGAGATATCGATGACGAGGGGCCCACCACAACCGCATGGAGACCGACAAGTTCTGGGACAAAGGTAGGAAAGATGGCTCAGGAGATTTGAAAACTATTTGGTCACACATGATGAGAGTGCCCCCAATAAGTTTGCCAGGAGACTCCTTCTAAATCTCGTAGGAGATTAAATGGAGGACCTTTTCCCTACATTCCTACCTGATGAGGTAAAGACATACAAGGGACTCAAAGAAGCTCTGAGCATCTACCTCGACCCACAGCGAAATGTCGACTACGAGAGGCACACATTCAACATGGTACGTCAGTTGAGTGGTGACTCGCAAGTTAGTAGCCCACTGTGAATTCCACAAGATCCCCAATGAGAAAGCCATTCGACTGTGCATTATAGTAGGATGCCTTTCGTCTGCCTTCCGTCTGCCTTCCGTCTGCCTTCAGGAAGAAACTGCTCCATGAGCCTCTCCAGCTTGCTACAATTCTACAGATGGTGAGAACCGACGCGATGGGCTGATTCCCAAGAGGCGCAAATTGAAACAGGAAAGGGTTCTGGGAGAGGGCATGCATATCAGATCAGACAAGGTGGAAGAAGCACCCCAAATGTGAACATGCCTTCAGGAGGGTATTGGACAACGAGAAGATGCTACAGATTCAGACTCCTGTTTCCAGAAGAAGAAGTAAAGAAATCAGGCGTTTCGACATAAGTGCATCAATTGTGGGAGAAAAATCACATGGCAAGGGTGTGTGATGCCCCGCTGAGTCGCACGCAAGAAAATAGCAGCCCAAACAGGAGACCAGATCACAATGTGCGCATGTCAGGGCACAGAAGAGATGTCAAGGCAAGAAAGGACCTGGTGAGTCATGTCCGAAAAGTAACAGGACGGTCTCCATCACCCACACCTACACAGGAGAGAAATCAACAAGACTATGCTTATATGATATCCAATGTGGTGACAACTTTGAGGAAGACATTGATATAAGTGGGGCAACATCCAGCCATATTTGTCATTGACACTGGGGTAACCATTAACATTATGTGCATATCAGAGTTCCGTAAAATGGTGCATCCACCGGAGTTGACACCATCAGGGCTAAGGGTGTTCCAGTGGGCCGAAAGGGGACCTGTTCGAAATCACGGAAATTTCTCAATGAAGTTAAGTTACAAAGGGCAACTCACCATGGCCAAGCTACATGTCCTTCAGGGAGAAGTACCGGGGAGTAATCTGCTGGGGCACCCGACGGCCGTGGAGATGGGATTTGCCATAGTAACATATTCCATGAGACAGGTAGTGCCAGTCATGAAGCAATTTCCAGAGTTGTCCAGAGGAATAGGCTGCTTGAAAGGCGAGACAGTAACTCTTTATAATAATGGGTTGGTCATCCCAGTTGCGCAGCATCACAGAAGAATTTTGATACACCTACAACCACAGGTGGAGAAGGAGATCAGATGTCTATTAAAGGACGATATAATAGAACTGGTGAGTGGTCCCACCCCATGGATTTCACACGTGGTGGCCCTTCCCAAACAAGGATCGTTTGACAAAATGTGACTATGTGTAGATATGAGACAAGCAAACAAAGCCATTGGTCATGAACCACATTTACAGCATGCACCTCAACAACATGATTAGCCTGCTCAACAGAGCCAAGAATTTCACTAAATTGGACCCATACAAAGGATACCATCAGATCAAACTTGATGAACAATCATGAAGGGTTGTTTCATTATAAAAGGTTTAGTTTTGGTATTTCTTCGGGAGCGGAAATCTTTCAGGAGAGCATCAGGAGAGGGATTCGCCATGTAAAAAACTGCTTTATTTACAGCAATGATATCTTGGTCTTCGTGAAGGATATAGAACAATATGACCGAGCTCTTCGTGAAGTGTGTGTATCACTATCTCAAGCAGGACTCACCCTAAACCTAGAAAAGTGCGCATTTCACAAAAGGAACCTCAAATTATTTGGACATGTTTTCACGCCAAGAGGGATGAGTCCTGACCGAGGAAAAGTGGAGGCCATCATTGACATCTTGCTCCCACAGTATGTAAGCGAAGTGCGGTCATTGTTGGGCATGGACAGCTATTGCAACGATACCTGAAGGACTTTGCCGCTATCAGTGCCCCCTTGAAGGAGCTCACCAAACAAGGCACAGAATTCCAGTGGGACCGTCATTGTGCAGAGGCATTCATACACATCAAGAACAGCATCGGGTCAGCAGAATGCATGGCCTACTTTGACCCGACCAAGTGCACCGAACTGACGGTGGATGCTAGCCCGGTGGGTCTGGGTGCCATTCTGGCTCAACATAAGGCAGCGAGAGAAAGTCCTGTCTGGAACTCAAAAAGGGGAGTTGCAACCCAGGAAGCATCGCAGGCCGCAAGCAATCCAAAAACATGGTGTGGAAGACAGGAGGCAGCCGACATGATGTATAAACTTGGGGCAAAACACTAGATGAAAAAAAGTTCAAGAACCCTCAGCGCTTGGCCTGCCAGTGGACACATGCAGGTACTCTGCCATCGTCTATCCTGATGTTACTGAACTAGGGTGAACGCTCAGCCCTGCAATGATAAATATTACAATACCTCCCATTTAATTATAGCAAACAACTGATATTAATTCAGATGAGGGAAAGTAATCTAAAACTGCTCCATGCACCACCTGTCTTGTTATCCGATCTCTCACGCTCATCATACAGTGAGATAAACTCTGCTACAACATCTTCATTAAAAATGGAACTGATGTCGGTAGAGCAATGCCTGAATGAAATGGCCGAAGCAAAGCCATTTCACATAACAAGCACCCTCTCTTTTTACACAATGACCTATCTGACATATATGTCCTTCTTCACAGTTGAATGTGGAGGGGAACACATGCTGTTGAACTCGCAGTAGAAACTAAGCCACCTTAAATAAGCTCCTTAATTCTATACATGGCACAACTCCTCTTTACCTACAACAATTTTGCCTTCAGTGGTGCGCATTATTTTTAGGAGCAGGGCACACCATGGGCAATCGCAATCCAAATACTATGCCATCATGTGTGTGGGCAAAATAGAATGTCTAATACTTTTCAAGTCGTCTAATAAAACAGTTGTCTGTCTTGGATGCATTTAGGACATCTCTATAGCATGGAATGGAGGGAGAAAAGCACTGGCAGAATGTACAACTTTTATCAATATCTATTCCACCAGCATATTCCCCAGTAGTGTTACCTCGGAAGGCCACCACCTGCGTATCATTGATAGGTTATTCTGGGATCATGAAAACAGGATAGTAACAGAGCTTCACTGTAAGGTGGCAGATCACCATATTCCCTCCTCCTCATCGAGATGAGTCTTTCCGTCAGTGTATGCACGTGTGGCTTGCGACTGATGAGGGACAGGATTGCCTGTTGTCTCTAAGTGCACAGAGGGCTGCTTGGTTGAAGGGGTAGTACCAGTCCACAAATGCAATGGCCACCATCTTGGAAGCCCACAATCCTTCTGTGACCCTCCCCTATGCTTTGTGTGCTGTATTGAGATTCCCATTCTTTCCAAACATGCTAATTAAACTGGAAATACATGGGTACATGTTGAACACTCTTTGGTGTATTGAAAGGTCTGTGTGCTTGGAGGAATTGCAACACCCAGTCATTGGCAGAAAAACTTTATGCTGTGAGGCATTGGTTCTGTAGCTTTGTTTTTCCTCTATTATAATTCCCAGTCGGAAAGCTGTGGGCTTGTCACATTGTATTGACAAGACTCCCTGGTTCAACAAATGCCTCTAGTATCAAAATAATTTCCCTAACGCTCCAGAAACAATCAAACAAGACTAACCTGCCTCCGTGGTATGGTGGATTAAGGAGAATATAGACCTCACTGGTTAGCCTGTGGTAAGGTGCTGTGACTTTCCTTTGCCACATGATGGGGACCAAGGCATGGTGGCTAGGGGCCCCATTACATCCACCAATATCCATTGGCTGGGGGTGGAACCTGCCTCCTGTGTCACCACCTTTGTTTTCCCCAAACCAGGCAATTGACCTCATTGCTATGTACCACTGATTCTCAATTGTAAGTGACTCGCAAGGGCACCCCTTCCTTAACATCAACATACCAAAAAGGGTTTTAACTAAGTTTTAATCATCAGTGGACTAGAGGCAATGGGCTATTATAAACAGTTGTTACCAAGTTTTTTAGATCTTGAAACTCTCCTTTAATTGTAGTATGGCTCGTTGGTCTTATTGGAGTTGCACACTCCACAAAGCCTTCTCTCCTTCAAAGATTTCTTCCCGAAAATTCAACTCCAGACCATGCCTCTACCCACAGCAGTGACCAAAACCATAGCCTCATACAATATTGTTAAGATGGTCTAGAAAACCCCAGTTTAGCCAAAAATGGAAGGCCGGGAATTCCCACACTCAATAACGGAAATAGTCAAAGAGAACGGCACACCCTGCTTTATTAACAATCCGCATAAAGCAGAGACAGTATACAAGCATTAAGGATCTCGCCTCTCTCTCAGAGCTCTCATGCAAAACAACGGATTATGAATCAAAAACACATCACTACTGATGTCATACTACAATCCTGATTACAAAAACCTATGCGGTGAAGGGATTGGTTAAGGTAATTAAATATATATACATTATATACGGGTTAGTCTTCTAATTGGAGATTATCGCTCTGATGGCTCCATCTGAGACTACCTCTAAATTGATCATGGTGAATACATGTCATCTATGTAATACTTGATTGGTTAATGCAACTACCTTTGGCAGTTTTAGGTTGTCAACACATGAGCCAGAATGGAAGTAGGGGGCGAGAGGCACAGGAACTGTTTTCCTTTCAATTAAAAAAGATACTATCCCTTATTCCTAGGCTATGAGCCAGAGCAACCTGTTTGTAGTTAACCTAATATGGTACCACATTTCTGGGAATGGGTGGAGAGTCGAGGCAGGTGCATATCTGTGTCTGGGGCTAATGAATATACAGTGTTCTTGAATTATGGGCCACATGTGAGAGGAGCGTGTTTTGAATTATTTCACGCTGCATTCATTGGGATTTTAGCTAATATAAGTGCGAGTGTTGTTACTTTCTGTGCCACCAGTGACTTAGGCAATTCGTCCCTTATGAAAATGTTAGCTCATACTTATTCTGCAACCGCCTTTCAAAGGCTGGTTGTTCTTTAATTAATAATTAGAGAAATATGTCTTATGCCATGGGAATTATTATCTTGTGTTTTCTCTAAGCCGTCCAAACCCTCCCTAATTACTCAGTAACCTGCACAGGTCTGTATTTCAGTAAATGCAGCAGTTTGAGTTTCCATAAAACCTTGAGGCCTTTGATCCATTTCAATGTGTGCTGACATTTTGAAAAAGATGGTTGCTCAGTACTGCTGCGTTTCTTTATTTTAGTGAGTTTATATACGTGTGTCGTTCATGTTACATTCAGCGTATACATTGCTTATGTTATGTTCTTCATGTCTTTATGTTTGCAAGCAAAATTATTCATTTTTAAATGCATATTTTGACATAGTATTTGTGTTTCAGCATGGTGAGTGCATAGTTGATTCCTGTCTATTGCATGCATGTGTGTCAGTTCACAATGAATTTGCTTATCCTCACCATCTTTAGTAAATTAGTTCCATTTCCTCTTGTACCTGCCTGGGATACAACTGGCATGTCCGCCTTAGTGATTAACGCTTCTCACCTATGCAATATTGGGGCTGGGGAGGGGCAGCATTTACGACGTATCTGCCTGTTAACAATATCTTAAACGGTAGCAACTATTCCACCCGCAAATGTGGCATCATCAGCACCTGCTCTTCTAGCCTTCATGTGAATGACCTTCTTATTATCCTCCTGGATCTTGACCTACGCAACCTCATGATTACTGAAACCTGGTTTGTGGCATCTTCTCACACTTGCTTCCCCCATCTGTTACATTCCACATATTCTCTTATCAGTCACAACAGGCCAGAAGGCAGAGGCAATGGCATTGGAGTCATAAGCAAGTTCCACCTGCAAATCTCCCATCTGATATTACACCAACTTCATCTTGGAATCTGCTGAACATTCAACTTCAAGCTCCTCATCTAATACAATGATGCTGGTCCTCGGGTTTTCATGTACGTCTTCGCCACTTTCTTTACTAAGCTCTTCCTGGCATTAGATCATCATCTAATTGCAATTGATTTCAACTTCTGGATAGAGGAGCTTACAATTGCATTGACCATAAAGTTTATTGATTTCTGCAACAGTGCAACACCTTTCACCTCAAGATCCTCTCAAGTTTGTTTGTTTGTTTGTTTGTTTATTTATTTATTTTTTATGCGCGCCAGACCCAAGGGTAGCAGGGCGCAGTGGCAAGAGAATGCAAAGCTTACAGGTTACATCATAGCATAACATACAGTATAAAGTACAATAAGGTCCCTGGAACACAGATAATTTCAAAATATACAAAATTCAAGAAAGGTCAATCAATTTACAGGTTACATCATGGCAAAATGTACAATAGAAAAAACCGTAAGGTCATGGAACACAGATAATTACAAAATATACAGAGTTCAAAGTGAGGACAATCATGGTTGTAGGTGACATTGTTCAACTAAGGTCAGCTGAGGTCAGTCGAGGTGAGGAATTGGATGACATTTTTTCTAAAGCGAGGGTAGGGCAGGTCCACTCTCATGTCTTGTGGTAGTGAGTTCCAGATTTTTGCTGCCTTTAACGGAAAGCTATTTCCTCCGATCGTTTTGAGTCTAAAGTTCGGTATTGTCAGGCAATTAGAATTGACAGCTCTGGTCGGTCTGAGGGATGTTCTCCTGTGGAATTTGTCAATCAGATATCTGGGAGCGGAATTATTAAGGGCTTTGTGGGTCAGGGATAACATCTTGAGTGTTATTTTGTTCTCAGTGGTCAACCAGTTGTGATAGCGTCTGGAGGCAGAGATATGGGATCTTTTGTTTATGCCTAGTGCTGCTCTCAGGGCATTATTTTGTAATATTCGCAGTCTTTGAGTTATAGTTTTATTCGCTCCGGAGTAAAGAGCGTTGTAGTAGTCAATTCTAGAGAGTATTAAGGCTCTAGCCAGGATTAAGCAGCTCTTATTGGAAAGGAACGGTTTACCGGCTCTTATCAATTTGCACGTGTAAGCCATGGAGGAGGCAAGGGATTTTAGCTGTTTATCAAGGGATAGGGTAGAATCAAGATAGAATCCCAGGGTTTTTACATCCTTGGACACTTGGATGATATTCCCGTCTATGTTAAATGAGGAAAATGCCTGACCTAGTTTTTTGATATTAGCTTGGGTGCCCAGGATAATCAACTCGGTCTTGTCATCGTTCAGACAGAGGCCATGAGTGGCCATCCATGCCTGGATGATAAGGTATACCTTGTTCACCAATTCTGTGTCTTAGGCATGATCCCCAGAAAGCGGGAGGAGGATCTGTGTATCATCTGCATAGTTAGTGTAGGTGATACCGAGATGGTCCAAATCATCAAACAAGGGCTTGGTGAAGATATTGTATAGAGTTGGGGGGACGCAGGAGCCCTGGGGGACTCCGCATGAGATAAGGGTGGGATCTGCCGCTGCTGAAGGGGAGAAGACTCTCATCGTTCTTTCACTCAGAAATGACTCAATCCATCTGATGGCTTCCGGGGAGAAATGGGCGGCAGAATCCAGGTGACTACAGAGGACTTGATGATCCACCAAATCAAAGGCGGCTGAGAGGTCCAAGAGTAGCAAGAGTACTGTTCTCCCTTTGTCTCTCAGCTCGTCGATTTGGGATTTCAAGTCAATAAGGGCAGTTTCAGTTCCATGTAAGGGACGGAAGCCCGATTGTCTCTCTCCTAGGAGGTTGTGTAGTTCTAGATGCTTTCGAATTTGGTTATAAGCGGCTTTGTCCAGAATCTTGAGAAGAAACGGTACCGTAGTAATGGGGCGGTAATTAGTAGGGATGAGGGGGTCTAATGTCTGCTTTTTAAGGAGGGGGAGTAGCCAAGACTGTTTAAGGTTGGCAGGGATGGTAGCTGAGGCAAAGGAGGCGTTAATCAATTTAGTGATAAAAGGCGATAATTCTCTGGCAGCGTCTTTTATTAACTGTGCTGGGCAGAGGTCACCTTTACAATTAGATGGTTTAAGCAACAGGATAATTTTTTCTACTTCCAAGGTGGTCATTTTAGAGAAGTGGAAGGAATTACTGTGCGCCAATAAATTATTGGTGTTGGGCATTTTAGGCGAATCCTGAATTTTAAGTACTTCTTTTTTTTGCTGGATTTTATTTTGAAGAGTGATCATTTTATTTGTTAGGGCTTGCTGGATATCTGTGCACCAAGGTTTGTCCTTGGTGCAGGCGTCCGGTGTGGCGATAGGAGACTCAAGTTCCTTTAGAATAGAAAAAAAGCTCTTTCATACTGGAGTTGGAGTTGGCTATGCGATCATCATACGAGTTACGTTTTGCCTGGCAAACTTCTTTTTTGTAGAGTGAGGAGAGAGAAGTTGTTTGGCTTTGTTATTGACTGAGGGGCAGACCCTCCAGGTAGTTTCACTTTTTCTTTTTAGGATGCGTAAGTCTCTTAGCTGTGGAGTAAACCATTTGTTTAGGTGAGCTTTTGGTTTGCTTGATCTGAGTTTGAGAGGAGCCAGTTTATCTAGAGTGATGAGCATGATATTAGTAATGCTTCACACTAACTTGGAAAATCTCTGGACAACCTCAAAAGTTACCTGGAAGAGTCCTTTTCTCCCTATGTCCCCTTCACCTTTTCGGCAGTTGACCATCTCAATCATCTCATCCATTTCATCATACAAGCTCTGGAATCACGCCCCTTCTCCGAAAATGCTCACACCTCCCCCCACCCACCAAAACAAAAATGGTTTAATGATTCCATGTTCTCTGGAAAAATAAAAAAGCCCCTTTTACAAATAAATAACTGGAAGAGGAAAAAACCCTCTAATATAAAGCCAATTTTGCCTACAATCCCATATACTCAGGATCTCTGCCAGCACACGTTTCACATTTTTAATTCAATAGACAGAGTAAGTCAAAGAGGCCACCTCACCATTAAACAGAGCAGCTCCCCCAAACCTGAAGAAATTTTAAATGAACAATGATACATTCCTGCATTTGACTTCCAATGGTTCTCTGATGATTACAAAAGGTTGCCCAGAGCAGTGCCAAAGGTTCAGATTAATTCAAAACCTTTCACCCATCACTTTTGTTTTAACACATAGAACAGCTCAAGCACTGTGCCCAGCACACAATTGTGTCAACCTCTTTCCATCTTTCATTGTGGCTACCCATGTTAACAAACTTGCTTGCCTGGTTTCTGAATTCATCAACAGCTCATTGTCAATTGTATTGGACATTGAAATTCTTCATTGTCACCTTCTTATTATAAATGCTTTCCCTGGACCCTAGAGCTATGGAAACCTTTGACCAATCACTAGCTTCCTCTGGTTTGTCAAAAGTCTTGAAAATGAGGTCTCTACCCATATCCAAAATAGGTTGATGACAATCGCTCCTTAACCACCCTTTATCAGAGAGGTGTACATATTTTTCAAGAAATAGTGCGAGTGAATAAGAGCAGTGAAGGAGCCCCAAGGAACTAGGAGGAGAGGGGTCTACCCATGAACATATGGGCTTGAATGGTGTACTTAACAGTGCGCATTTTTACGAATATATGCGGTAAAAAGCCATACAGTTTACAGTGCTTATTTAGGATAAGACATGAAAACAGCCAAAAGAATACAGGAGCATTTTACAATACATTTTTCATGATGACTGTGCCCACAAAATATACTAATTTTCTCATATAGGAACTCATTCGTGTTTTCTTTTTATAATGACACTAACATCATTAGAAGACTGGTCCATGCTGGATGTGCCGATATATGAAGAATTGCCACATAAGAAAAACCCTCATGTTGGCTTTGTCCATAATGCCAATAATGCCATTTTAAGAAGACAAGTCTAAGTCTGCTGTGCCAATTTATGCCAAGGTTCCCAAGTAAGAATACCTTCATGATTGAAGTGCCCTTAATTCAGTAATTTTAATGTAAGAAAACACGTCTATACTGGGTGAGACAATCTACTGCAGTATTCCAAAATAAGAGAACTGTCAAGTTGATTTGCCCATGGTGCTAGTGATACCACTGTAAGAACATGTGTTGATCCTGTTTGTGCCAGCATATGCCATCATTCTCATGTAGGAATAAACTCATATTGGCTTTGTCCATAGTGTCACAAATAAAACGACAAGTCTATGCTGTCTGTGCAAATATATGTCAGTCTTCGCTCACAGGAACTTCGTCATTGTTGCTTTGCGCACAATGCCAGTAATATGCCAGTGTGCCCACGTAAGAATAGCCTCATAGTTGCGTTACATATAATAGCAGCAATACCATTGCAAAAACATGCTCATGATTGGTGTGAAAATCTATGCAAGTATTACCATGTAGGAACACACTAATGTTGTCTTTCATAAAAATGGCAATAGTGCCACTGTACGGAATACCTGTCCATGTTGGTGCACAACTATAGACCAGTTTTACACATAAGAACAGCCTTATTGTTGCTTTTCCCATAATGATAGTTATGCCACTATATGACAACACACCATGCTGGCTGTGCCAATATTTTCCAGTTCTCCTCTGTAAGAACACATTCATGTCTTTTGGGTCTTTCTGGTTTTTGTATGTAACAGTCTGTGGGCCTCATCACGAGTTGGGTGATATCCCGGCTGGGATACTGCCCAACCTTATTTGTGTTTATCGGCCACCCGTCAGGTGATATTACTGCCAGATCACGGTTTGGGCGCTAACCGTTACTCCCCATTGAGTCCACCGGACCCAATGTGGAATTTTTGGCACAATTACCGCACAGTAATAAACATGCCAGACTCGTGATCGGGCGGCACCTGAAATGCGGGTGTAACACCATTAACACTGCATTTAAGGGCTACTGCCCAACTCCTGATGAGGCCCTTTCACTTGATAAATGGGATGGTGAGTCCTCGACTCAACAACATCTTATGTTTGAGTGTCTCTTGCCCCATCCTGGGTTCTCTTGGCCTTCTCCCTCCCAATGGTCTTTTGCCTTCTCACCCTGCCGTGAGGCTTTATATCACTCACCCCTTCTTGGGGTCATTTGGCTTTTGCCCTGCCAAGGGCTTTCTGATCTTTCGTCCCGTTGTAGTTTATTGAATCTCTCACCCCTTCTTGCAGTCATTGGGCCTCGTTACGAGTCTGGTGGTAACCATGCCGGTGATATCGGCAGGTTGCCGCCAGACCCAAAAATAATTACTGGCACCTGACTTCTCAGTAACACCAGGGTATTACAACCCCTGCGGTCCGGGAAGTCAGGCGCCAGTAATGTGTAATTCTCCATTCCCATGGAGTCCTCCAGGACTCTATGGGAATGGGGAACACGGAAGCACCAGCACCGTTATTAACGGGGCCAGTGCTTCCGTGAAGGTCTGCCTGCTGGGGCCGCTGTGCCTTGCAGGGTCAGACCTTCCGGGCACAGTGACTCTGGCAGACAGACCCGTAGTGTGCCGGTCCGGTAACAATGGTGCTGGTAGGCTTACCCACACCGTTGTTACCGGACCAGGCACACTTATAATGAGGCCCATTGGCTTTTACCCTGCCAAGTACTTTCTGGTATTTCACCACGTCACGTGGTTTTGCTGGGTCTTCCCGCCCGCTCCCCTCCTCCCAGGAACAGCTGTGTACCTTCTGTGGCTTGGAAGCATTCCTTGGAGAAGGTGGTCTCTTCGGCTGCTGCGGGATGGCTTCTCCCTGTGTTCCCCTCACCAGTTCTCCACATCTGCCTCCTCTTTGGCCAAAGGTTAATGGGTCATGAGTGCCGGTTACCTGCCTCTTGCACTGGCGGTGCTTTTACATCTGCTTGGTCAATGCTGACTGACTCCAGATCTGGCCTCAGCAGCATTTCATGGGCTCTTTTGCAGCTCTGCACCAGACGCCGTCCGTGCCAGTCTTCAGCTTAGCTTTGCCCTCGAGGAGTGTGTCTGCTCTTGCAGCTCACTCCACTGGACTTCCAGTTCCTTTCTCCTCAATGCTGTTCCTCTGTCGTTTATAAATCAAGCAGAGACAAGATTGATGGTAATTTGATTCTGTGTTTCTGATAGTGGGTGTTGAATACAAGGGTCAGAAACCACACCAGCCATCTCTAAGGGGTTAAAAGCACAATTATACTGATCAATCCACACATAGCCAACAAACACATGGGAGTATTCATATGAAAGAGGATGAATACAATCCCTTCATGGGGATTCCTTGGCACCAAGGGGAGTCCTCCCAGTGGGATCCAACTTGCCCTGTCCCTTAAGGGGTGGTAATCTTAGCAGTGTCACCTCCCTAGTCCCAAAGCAGGAGGCTCCCCTTGGAAGAGAAGGTACCAATTCCTTGGAGTCGGCCCACAGCATCCTAACATTAATCCATTACCAACCAACGAACCTGCTACGCCCTCCAGAAGAGCTCCACAACGTCGAAAGGCACTTCTGGTCCGTTATTCCCACCATGCCTAAAACAATTATTTAGCTCCTGGGAATAGTCCCTCGTTTATGTGAATCATAGTGTCTGTGAGGAATTTGCAATGAAATCTTCCAAAGGAGGGGGTGTTGGGCTTCCCTTCTCTGACATGTCTAATGTGAGAGAAGAGCTTTATTGTGGAAACTAGTGGTTGGTAAAAATGGCCAATTCCATTCCGCAAGATAATTGGCAGATTCATGGTCAATTTCAACCAATCCGCAAATTTCACACTCATAGTGGAATTGGCCATTTGCGGCTTTTTGCCTGCCTGAAAATTCATTGTTTGCAAAATTTCTTTAAAAAAAAATGAAATTTCGAGTGGGAAAAGGGGGTTTCGCCCATTTAAATTTCATTTTTTAAAGGAAATTTCGTTTTTATGTGTGTTTCAGGCTACTCAAAAACGAAAGTTCATTCAAAAAATTAAATTTCTGCTGGAAAAAAACCTGCCAAAAGTGCAGAAACAAATGTGAAACATTCCCCACCGGTGGAACCGAATTGTTGCCGAATTTGGCCATTTCCATTTCCCCAGTAGGATTTTCACCCACCCGTAATGGAAACCAGTTCTGATCAGCCATTGGCACTGAGTCAGTGGCCTAGTCCTATTTACCTGAGACTGGTAGAATGGCCAGAGTCAGCATTTCTAATACAGCTGCATAGTTCAATATGGGGGCCACCAGCATCGTCTGGTGCCAATACAATCTGATTGCCCTAATCAAGAGGTTGCTGGGATTTAAAGAACAATAACACACTTTAGGGTCATAGGGGTGGCACTATGGCATGGCGTAAGAAAAACATCAATCAAACCATGTATTGTACTGATACCGCTTCCTTGTTTTCTTTTGTCAAGGAAGCTTCCCCCAGACCTGCCTCCTCCCATCTCCTGACTCCCCTAATTTCCCTCATGAGTTTATTATTTTAATAATTCACTTATATCACCCCTTTTGATTATGCTGGGGTTCTATGGCCGTTCAGAGACCCCCTTGTGTGCTTCTTGCTGAACTCTCATAGCAATTTTATATTAGTACAGTGTTTTCGTTCAGCTTTGACTGATATTTTGAGTTTTGGAAAAGCAGGGCAATAATTTCCAGCCTTTAATCTTGCTCAAGAAAACACAATCGAAGTATTAGCAGAACTTTGTTAATATAGCATTTCTATTACATTTCGAATAGGCCGTTTAGTTCCCTCCAGAGTACATTTTCTCATGTAGCACAAAGGAGGGATATACATTTGGAGTTCTGGAGCACAGAGATGTTTTGGAGGGTGCTGTATTTACAATGGTTGTTTTCTTCTATTGCAACGCTATCAACAGCAGAAAACAAGACCTGCCAATGAGAAGGAAAACAAAGTCATGCGCACAGTAGAGTTGATGCAGGTTTGCTCAGACACTTCATTTTTAATAGCACATAAATTTCGCTCGAAGTGCATAAAGTAGCTGTGTGGTGCGCTGCCTCAAATGCCCTCTTCTGTTTGTTAAATACTACTTCTAACACCTGCAAACTTTTCGTAATGTCATTAATCTTCTTAACTTCCAGTATCAACTTGTATAGCTCCTCAAACATTCTTTGCACTATCTTGGACCATCCTTTTCAGGAACTCTATCTAACCAATGACACACCTTCATTTTACACCCTATAATAAGCATTTAACGCTCTAGCTTTCCTCTGTATTATAAAACGTGAATCTGCAGTTGGCATAGATAACCCAACACACTTGTCTTCACCATGGAACAGCAGTCTACATGACAATGACAATCCAATGGCCTTACCACCCCAACAAATGATGTTACCTACTAACAACACTTGCCCTTCTGTTCTTATACTATTGTTTTTCCCAAAGTAAAATACTTATGTTGTTCAAGTAATCTTCTACTTTTTCACAAGCAATGTCGCCACTGAGGGATTACGCTGTAGGATGCTTTATTCATAACTTGCACCAATGTCTCCAGTGCCATCTTTTGAGAGGAAACAAACCAATCTAATGATGCCCACAATTCATGCTTTGTGGCATTGATACCACCCCCACACACTGACTAATATGTCTAAATTGTACTTGAAGACACCCAAACAATGCATACATGTTTGCAAATAAAGACTCTGTTTTCTACGAGTACTCATACAAACATGTACAATTTACAATGTTCTAACAATGACTTAATGCAAATATTCATTTCTGTTAACACGATGAACACAATACATTGTCACAATATACACAGACACAAAATATTGAACCATTATAAAAATTGAAGCTATCAATGTATTACATTCACTGAGTGTTTCCCCAGATGAAAAATCATGGGGCAAATAAATTATAACAAAACCTGTGATGTTACCAAAATCCTTATTTGAGTAAATTATCTAATTTATGCCACTTAATACATGTATTAAGGCCTTTTATATGATTTTCTGTGAAAAGAAAATGCTGTTCCTTTCTGAACAAAGCCAAACATGTTACCTGAAGATCTTTAGTCTTCAAAATTTGATATAGCAAAGTCCAAAGTAATCTATCTGATTTATGATTGAATATCTTTCAACAAAATGCTGTGTCAATGTTGCATTCAGTACTTTTTTCAGTCTTCACAATATATAACTTTTGCCAAGGGCACCACATAGCACACACAACCACACTTTAATTGTAAATCTTAATAGGCCGATTCATGGAATAAATGTGCGCCGAAAATCCCGGCGCAGAGGGGCCAATACGTGCGCTGCGCCGAAAATCAGCGCAAAGCGCAGGGAAACCAGCGCACGTCGATTCATGGAAGTCCCTGCGCAAGAAAAGCAGAGGACGTGCGCGGAAAAAACGCGCGGCGCAGGCCGGCGCACAGGTCAACCAACGTCGTGCGCCACGGCCACTGCGCCATCACTCCGAGCGCAGCGCACAGCTCTAAAGTAGGCGGGACACAGGGCGGGACACTCGGAATGGGGAATAAAATGGGGCACAACACTCGCAATGGGGAAGAATGTGGGCGGCACGGGGAAAGTTTAGGAGGCAAGTGCGCGGAACGCCCACACGCTCGCATACAACACGTATTCATGGAATAGAATAGGGCAAAAAAGCGCACGCTCAAAGCAGCGCACAGGCACAAACAGGCACAAACACGACCGCCACAAGAAAGCAGGCGGTAGCGTCTCTGCGCCTGCAAGAAATGTGCGCTAAAAGGTGCGCCAACAAATAGCACCTATATACAGACATGATCAATGTCCAATACTGTGGCCCTCCAGGACAAAAGACGTACAAAGGGGTACCCACAAACACACACACGCGCAGAGAGAAAAAATAAACGTGTGCGTGCATACCGGGGTGCGCGGTAAGTTGCACACGCGATATGGCCGGGTACGTGGATTTCAGGGGTGCGCGGGAAGTTCCACACGCGATATGGCCGGCTACGTGGATTTCAGGGGTGCGCGGGAAGTTCCACACGCGATATGGCCGGGTACGTGGATTACAGGGGTGCGCGGGAAGTTCCACACGCGATATGGCCGGCTACGTGGATTACAGGGGTGCGCGGGAAGTTCCACACGCGATATGGCAGGGTACGTGGATTACAGGGGTGCGAGGGAAGTAGCACACGCGAAAAGGCCGGCTACGTGGATTTCAGGGGTGCGCGGGAAGTTGCACACGCGATATGGCCGGCTACGTGGATTACAGGGGTGTGCGGGAAGTTCCACACGCGATATGGCAGGGTACGTGGATTACAGGGGTGCGAGGGAAGTAGCACACGCGAAAAGGCCGGCTACGTGGATTTCAGGGGTGCGCGGGAAGTTGCACACGCGATATGGCCGGCTACGTGGATTCCAGGGGTGCGCGGGAATTTCCACACGCGATATGGCAGGGTACGTGGATTGCAGGGGTGCGCGGGAAGTTGCACACGCGAAAAGGCCGGCTACGTGGATTACAGGGGTGCGCGGGAAGTTGCACACGCGATATGGCCGGGTACGTGGATTACAGGGGTGCGCGGGAAGTTCCACACGCGATATGGCCGGCTACGTGGATTACAGGGGTGCGCGGGAAGTTCCACACGCGATATGGCAGGGTACGTGGATTACAGGGGTGCGAGGGAAGTAGCACACGCGAAAAGGCCGGCTACGTGGATTTCAGGGGTGCGCGGGAAGTTGCACACGCGATATGGCCGGCTACGTGGATTACAGGGGTGCGCGGGAAGTTCCACACGCGATATGGCAGGGTACGTGGATTACAGGGGTGCGAGGGAAGTAGCACACGCGAAAAGGCCGGCTACGTGGATTTCAGGGGTGCGCGGGAAGTTGCACACGCGATATGGCCGGCTACGTGGATTCCAGGGGTGCGCGGGAAGTTCCACACGCGATATGGCAGGGTACGTGGATTGCAGGGGTGCGCGGGAAGTTGCACACGCGAAAAGGCCGGCTACGTGGATTACAGGGGTGCGCGGGAAGTTCCACACGCGAAATGGCCGGCTACGTGGATTCCAGGGGTGCGCGGGAAGTTCCACACGCGATATGGCCGGCTACGTGGATTCCAGGGGTGCGCGTGAAGTTCCACACGCGATATGGCCGGGTACGTGGATTGCAGGGGTGCGCGGGAAGTTCCACACGCGATATGGCCGGGTACGTGGATTACAGGGGTGCGAGGGAAGTAGCACACGCGAAAAGGCCGGCTACGTGGATTTCAGGGGTGCGCGGGAAGTTGCACACGCGATATAACCGGCTACGTGGATTACAGGGGTGCGCGGGAAGTTCCACACGCGATATGGCAGGGTACGTGGATTACAGGGGTGCGAGGGAAGTAGCACACGCGAAAAGGCCGGCTACGTGGATTTCAGGGGTGCGCGGGAAGTTGCACACGCGATATGGCCGGCTACGTGGATTCCAGGGGTGCGCGGGAAGTTCCACACGCGATATGGCAGGGTACGTGGATTGCAGGGGTGCGCGGGAAGTTGCACACGCGAAAAGGCCGGCTACGTGGATTACAGGGGTGCGCGGGAAGTTCCACACGCGAAATGGCCAGCTACGTGGATTTCAGGGGTGCGCGGGAAGTTGCACACGCGATATGTCCGGCTACGTGGATTCCAGGGGTGCGCGTGAAGTTCCACACGCGATATGGCAGGGTACGTGGATTGCAGGGGTGCGCGGGAAGTTCCACACGCGATATGGCCGGCTACGTGGATTCCAGGGGTGCGCGGGAAGTTCCACACGCGATATGGCCGGCTACGTGGATTCCAGGGGTGCGCGTGAAGTTCCACACGCGATATGGCCGGGTACGTGGATTGCAGGGGTGCGCGGGAAGTTCCACACGCGATATGGCCGGGTACGTGGATTGCAGGGGTGCGCGTGAAGTTGCACACGCGAAATGGCTGTGTGCTCCCAGGCATTACCTGTACACCCTCCACGGCCCCTGCAGGCAGCACACACCACAGGGAACTACCCTGCACACCTGCTCATGTCTCCCACCACCCCCACCCCCCATCCACCAGGGACACCCTCCACCAGGCCCCCACCCATGTCTCCCACCACCCCCACCCCCAGCACTGTGGGGAACCTGCCAGCAGGCCCCCACCCATGTCCAACCCATGTCTCCCACCACCCCCAACCCCCATCCACCAGGGACACCCTCCACCAGGCCCCCACCCATGTCTCCCACCACCCCCCACCCCCCATCCACCAGGGACACCCTCCACCAGGCCCCCACCCATGTCTCCCACCACCCCCACCCCCAGCACTGTGGGGAACCTGCCAGCAGGCCCCCACCCATGTCCAACCCATGTCTCCCACCACCCCCAACCCCCATCCACCAGGGACACCCTCCACCAGGCCCCCACCCATGTCTCCCACCACCCCCACCCCCAGCACTGTGGGGAACCTGCCAGCAGGCCCCCACCCATGTCCAACCCATGTCTCCCACCACCCCCAACCCCCATCCACCAGGGACACCCTCCACCAGGCCCCCACCCATGTCTCCCACCACCCCCCACCCCCCATCCACCAGGGACACCCTCCACCAGGCCCCCACCCATGTCTCCCACCACCCCCACCCCCAGCACTGTGGGGAACCTGCCAGCAGGCCCCCACCCATGTCCAACCCATGTCTCCCACCACCCCCAACCCCCCATCCACCAGGGGCACCCTCCACCAGGCCCCCACCCATGTCTCCCACCACCCCCACCCCCAGCACTGTGGGGAACCTGCCAGCAGGCCCCCACCCATGTCTCCCACCACCCCCAACCCCCCATCCACCAGGGACACCCTCCACCAGGCCCCCACCCATGTCTCCCACCACCCCCACCCCCAGCACTGTGGGGAACCTGCCAGCAGGCCCCCACCCATGTCCAACCCATGTCTCCCACCACCCCCACCCCCCATCCACCAGGGACACCCTCCACCAGGCCCCCACCCATGTCTCCCACCACCCCCCACCCCCCATCCACCAGGGGCACCCTCCACCATGCCCCCACCCATGTCCCCCTGGCCCCTGGTCCTGACGATACACAATAATGGCAGTAATGGCCAGCATACCCAGCACAAACACCCAGGCAAGGATTGCATGCACCCACATAGTGAATGCAATCACATGACACAACCCCAAAGGCAAGTATGCAAAAGAACACATGTCCGCCACACACACATACACAATGGGTGCAAGTGAATGTCAAAACCCATATCATGACATGTAAGAAACCAAAGAAAAAATGACACAAGTGTAAGATAATATAAAAATGTATTACAAAAAATATCAAGTAAACTAATACAACTATCTGGCAAAGCAAATAAAAGGTCCATGTCCGGGAACAAAAATGAGAAACCAAAAAACAAAGGATAGAAAAATCAATAGATTTTGTCCAAAGTAAACACATGTAGTATGAAATGAAAGAAAAACCATTACGACATGGTGTAAACAATATGAAAGTAAAAAAATGTACCTCCCAAAAAATAACAATATATACAGGATTGTTCAAGGGTCCATGAGCCCAACACCACTAATGAAACCTAATACTAACTAATTAAAAAAATATGTACAAAGAAGTGGCCATTGTCCAAGCGGTCCAAAATAATAAAAAGAAATAAAGGAAACCTAGCACTAACTAACTAAAAAACTATATACAAAGGCAGCGGGCTAGTCCTGCGGCTCACTTGGTGATGCTGGCCAGGGCATCCTCGAACTCCATGTCAATGTCCTGGAGGCGGGACTCAGTCCTGGCCCCGAGGTCTCGCAGGGACAACCCCATGTGCTCACCAAATTCCCTGTGAGCCTCCTCGAGGCACTCAGCCCGCCTCAATGCCTGATGCATGGAGATCTCCGCCCTGGCCATGGCGAGCCGCTCCTCTTCCGCCCGCTGCCGCTCCGCACCTATCCGCTGGCCAAACTCCTCCCACACGGAACACACTGCCATGCCAGGGTTGCCCTGCCCTCCGGCCGATGCCTGCCCCTCCGATCTTGATGGCCCTGAGCCATGATGCCTCCCACGTCGAGCCCGCTGCTGCCTCCGACGCCACTGCCTCTGCCAGCACGACGGCATCCAGGCTGATGGTAACCACCGACGCCGTCGTGCACGTGCCCTGCCCGATGATGCCGGCACATCTTCCATCTGCTGGGGTCCACTTGCTGTGTCGTCCACCCCTGCTGGACCTCCGACTCCCAACTGCGGCAGGGATGGGATCCCCACCGAGCTCGCTGCATTGGTCGGGGCAGGTCCACAGGGGGCCATGGTGGCATCTGGGCCGGAAGACGGCAAGGAGAACGACCGGTGGATAGCCTGCACAGAGGAGGAGAGGGCCGTCAGATTGGCCAACACATGCAGGAACCCCCCGAACATGGCCGATCCCAATTGGGCCACGTCGGCACGGTGCACTTCGTGATGACGTGCGTGCTCCTCCCGGGAAGCACGCACGGCATCACGAATCACAGCCGTGCGCATCGCGACCCCAATCAGGACCTGCTCCACGCGGCCAGGGGTTCCCACGGCCGCAGGTGGAGGGGAGTCAGTTGACATGGACATCCCCTCTACCTGCGGACGGGCCTGGGACGGGGCATCCCTGCTGGTGCATGGTGGTGCACTCACAGGGTCAGGGACAGCGACATGCACAGGCACCTCCACGGTGACCTGTGCTGCCTCCTGCCCCTGGCCCTGGACTGCACCACTTGCACCAGCAGGGATGCTCCCACCAGGCCCTATGTGTGCACCAGTGTCGGCCTCCTCCTCCTCTGTGCAAACCACCAACCTGGATGGCTCCTCACCGTCTCCCGCCGTAGCAGGCCCCTGTGGGGGCTCACCCACCCCTTCCGCTGCAGCCGTGGGGGCATCCCCGCCGCCTTGCTCCACAGCGCCGTCTCCGCCCTCTTCTTCACTAGCCGCTGCGTAGAGGGAGACAAAGGACACAAGCATCAGGCTACTGTACAATGGTCCCCTAGACAGGAAGCAATAGCAGATGAGCACCCCTGTCAAAGTACACTTCCATCATGTCCCTCCACAACACATGGGTCAGTCCAGGCAAAACACACACAGTAACAGGCATGGTGCATGCCATGCACATTTCCATGCATGTCCAATTGACTCTTGAAACATTCAATGATATGTAACTCACATGCATCATGGCTCATGCATATCACATGCACACACTTCACCTCAGTCACATCCATCTGGCCCCAATCACACCGAACACAGGCAAAACAAGGGTAAGTTGGGTGCGTCACTGAATCTGTGCATTGTCACACACATGAGTCATGCATCCATGGCATGCACAAGTCACAGACATGCAGGTCAGGCACACAGACATGGCTACCATATATGTACCTGGCATCAGCACCCATCCTTCACCCCCATCCATGTCCAGGTACAGAGACTGGCATGCTCTCATGTCCCAAATCTGCATAGTGCTCCCCATGCCGCATTTCAACACATGCAACAACCATGTGGGTCACACATCACTGGTCGCACATGCATTACCATGATGTCCCAGCACACATACATGCATACATGGCCCATGGCACACATACAGGCAAGTATCATAGAACCAGCACACCGCAACATGCCCTGTCTCACGCAGTGATGCTTGGACACTTACCGCTCAACTCCAGACGGGTCTCCCTCTCAAGGATCTGGGCGTGGAGCGCTGGGCGTACGCGTTCCAGGACCCTCTTCTGGATGGAACTCATGTGGCCCCGGCCCCCCTCCACGAGGCGCCGGGCCTTCACAAGGGTCCTGGACCTCAAGTCCTCCCAGCGCTTCTTGATCTTCAAGACGTTGCGGGTTGCCACCCCCTCCGCGTTGATGGCAACCACACAGTCGGCCCAGATCCTCTCCCGTCCTTCCTTACTGGCGCGGGACGATCCAAAGAGGGCATCATACTGCCCCAGGACATGCTCCACCAGGACACCAACTTCGGTGGCAGTGAAGCTGGTGCCCCTCTGCCCCTCTGGCCTGGGGTTGCCACTGGTGCCAGATGTAGAAGTGCCCGACATGGCAACCCCAGAGGCAGGTGTGGGTGGGCAACTGGGTCCTGGGGCTGGGCTGTGGAGCGATGTAATCCCAGTTGGGAGTCTTCAGTTCCAGCAGGGGTGGACACAGCAAGTGGACCCCTGCAGATGGCTGATGTGCAGGCACCAAATGGCAGGGCACGGTGGCAGCAGGCAGGCAGGCAGGCAGCAGCAGATAGCACGTGGGAGGCTGCTCAGGGCACTGGGGGGGCAGTAACTCGGCCTTCGGGGCAGGAGCGTGGTGTTACGTGTGTTTTCGGGTGGCCAGCTTGATACGGAGTGATGTGGCACGTGAAATTCCTGCACGTCAGCGTGAAATCCGAGGAAAGGCCCTTAGCGCGTAAGTGCGTCAGCACGCATACGCGATTCTATTGGACCAGAGTCCCTCATCGCGTAAGCGCGTCTGACGTGATCCGCACGGGCGTTCCCCACTCAGCACGTGAAGACGGAGCACACGTGGAAATACTGCACGTCAGAGTGTCATCGCGTGTAATTGGCCAAAAGTGCGCGTACACGCCATTGGCCTATGTACGTGTATTTCATCGCGTGTAATTGGCCAAAAGTGCGCGTACACGCCATTGGCCTATGTACGTGTATTTCATCGCGTGTAATTGGCCAAAAGTGCGCGTACACGCCATTGGCCTAAGTACGTGTATTTCAGGGGCGCGCGGCCACTTACACAAGCAAGTACGTCAGCGCACCTGTATGCCTGCTGCGTGGGAATTTCCACACGCGATTGGAGTGGGAACTCGATTCCAGGGGTGCGAGGCTCACACGCTCGCCTACAACACGCGCAAGGCATTAATTTGCGCACTTTTCAATAAACAAGCCAGATGCCAGGATGAACATACCGTTCCTAGCAGCAGTGGCAGTGGGCTACCAAAGGAGGAGGAGGAGGAGAGTCAGGGCCAGAATATTCACACCCAGAACCAGCCTATTCGGGATGCCTGATGACCAGGTGTATGGGAGGTACAGGTTTCCAGCACACATCATACTGGACCTGGTCAGTGAGTGGGAGGATGACCTCACATCACCCACCCTGTGCTCCCAAGCAGTCAGCCCCCTGCAGAAGGTCCTGAATGTACTGCACTTCTTGGCCACTGGATCCTTTCAGCGGACAAGTGCCATAGTGGGTGGTGTGTCACAGGCCACGCAGTCACGCTGCCTACACCAGGTCTTGAACATCATCACTGCACGGCCATCAGTCCGCAGGCACATATATCTCCCCAGGACTCATGCAGAAAGGCGGACGTGCATCCAGGAATTCTATGGTGTGGCTCAATTCCCCAAAGTGCTTGGTGCAATTGACTGCACACATGTGGCTCTACGTCCACCCAGGGCAACAGAGCACATCTATAGAAACCGCAAGCACTGGCATTCCATCAACGTGCAAGTTGTATGCAATGCCAAGGGAATAATCACATCAGTATATGCCAACTATCCAGGGTGCACCCACGACAGCTTCATCTACAGAATGTCTACCCTATGCCGGGACCTAGAGGCTGGCCAGCATGGAGATACATGGCTGCTTGGTGAGCATGAATGCCACTGCACATGCATGCATGTCAGATACTGGGTCATGACACAACACCACTAATGATACCCATCACCACCTCCGCAGGGGACAGTGCCTACCCTATCAGCCCCCACATGATGACCCCAATCCGGAACCCCACCACGCCACCCCAGGTAAGGTACAACACAGCCCACATTGCAACACGGGGCATAGTGGAGCGCACATTCGGAGTGCTGAAGTCACGCTTTCGCTCCCTTGACCGTTCTGGCGGGCAGCTGTTATATGCTCCCCGAATAGTGTGCAGGATCATAGTGGCAGCATGTGTCCTGCACAACGTTGCAACACGCCGGGGCCTGCCCGTGGACATGGTGGTGCCCCCACATCCACAACCACATGCACGCCCGCTGCGCATGGGAGGGGAAAGGGCACGGGGGGAGGCAGCCCGTACGCAACTGGTGGCCAACTTCTTCACCTAGGAATCACAGTGCTGGCTAGTGCACACTGCTCTGGCACATACCATCTGACAATCAATGATGACACTACCTGACAATGTCTGAAAATTACTTGACAATAAACAGTCAGATACACATCAGCCTGAGATTGTTAACATGGAAGTGTCAATATGTGTGCACCCCTAGCTACACATACACCAGCAATGCATCACAACGCAAAGACACAACTCCATCAATCTAATATGCATTGCCACAGGCGATTCACTACATGACAACATTGCCATGTCACCCATTCCCTTCACAGTCCCGCCACTGAGGACACCATGTCATGGTATGTGACAGCAAACAAACTGGCCATCACAACATGACACCAGTGTCACAAATAGCAGTGCCCCAAATGGAACATAGCCGCACTTGAGCAGCTAACCGCCCTGGAGCCACTACTACACACCTG
The DNA here is from genome assembly GCF_040938575.1 of Ambystoma mexicanum. NCBI lineage: Eukaryota > Metazoa > Chordata > Amphibia > Caudata > Ambystomatidae > Ambystoma > Ambystoma mexicanum. The sequence goes on from NC_090927.1 coordinate 790,936,802, forward strand.
TGTAAGAGTATTTTCATTCAAATTACACACCAACCCACCCTGAAGCCCACCCAAACAAGACACATTGCATGTAATCAATGGTAGTCTCATTACCTGATTCTGCTGGTATGTCCTCACCGTCCAGATGTACAGTGATGGCGCCATGCAAAAGTGTCAGTGCACATCTACCGACATGTAGTCTGACTCCAGAGAGTATGCCCTTGTGAAGATCTGTGTGAAATACCTGCAAAACATGAGCAACATATGTAAGTAGAGGCACATATCAAACCATCATGCATAGTTAGGTGCAACAACAATGAACACTATGAATGTCTACACAGTATTGACTATGGACTGGCCAACAGCTCATGGGAGTCCAATGTCACCGTGTAATTTGCTGTCACTTGGGCACACCCTTTGCAAGCCCATGGAAACGGAAGCAGGAGGGGTGTGGATGTCTGCTACCCAAGCATCGAAACCAAACTCAGGACAAGCCTGCATGTGCCCAGCCACAATACAGTGTATGCCCAGGTACCCACACAAGGCAACACTCTTGCAAAATAAAAATAAAAATGAGAAAAAATGGCCATGAAAGGGCCGGCGGGGGGGGGGGGCCACCTATGAGGTCCGAGGACAGGATGCACGCCACAATCCACCTGTGTGGATCATGGGAAAGGAAAACACCCCATAGGCTCGTGGCCCACACGGCTACTCTGTTGTGGGAGATGAGTCGCTATGGCTCTGGCCAGACCCTGCAGCTGACTCTGGAGGTGGGGGAGCTGCCTCAGAAGATGGTGTGACAATGGGAGGCAGCCCACGCAAAGCACGAGTTTGCTCCTCCATGGCTGCAAGCAGGCGGGTCTGGTAGTTCTGGTTCTGGGTTATAATCATGCGGAGGTCCCCATGCAGTAACTCCCGGGATGACCTGACCTCCGCACGAGTTGCCTACATCTCGGCCGAGAGCGTCCGTGTCAGACGCTCCAGCTGCTCCTCTGTCCTTCTATGGGATGAAGCCTCAAGCTCTAACAGGGTCGACCTGAGGTGACGGAGTTCTTCCCTCAGGCCTTCCCTGTGGCGCTGGGACTCCATGGAAAGTGATTCCCGCAGAGTCGCCAGTGCCGCCCGCCTGTCCATGTTGGACGCCAACATATCCTCCCTGTGTGCCTGGCAGATGGACTCTGTAGCCTGCTCCAGTCGCTCCATCAGCCTTTCTGGGGGGACAATGGAAGTGGCCACCCTATCCATGGCCTGTGCAATCATCTCGGATGATGCTGCCTGTTGGGTGGCCATACCGTAGATGGATTGCTCCCAAACGGTATTGCCAGGTGGCATACGGCCACCACGTTGACGGGCACCACACCTGCCTGGGGCAAGGCGGACTGCGTCTTGCTGTGCCGGCAAGGCCTCAGGCTGCAGGACTGCATTCCCTCTCTGATCTGCAGCCCCAGGAACAGGATCAGAGATTGGGTGGTGTGGCCCTGCATCCGTAACCACCGGAGGCTGATCTGCCGACACTGACATCCCCATTGAGGGCAATGGCCCGGCTGCAGGTGGGTCGGACAGAGGAGATTCTCTCCCAAGAACACTCACCTGCGACTGCACATAGGTGTCATCCTCCGAGTCTACACCTGAATACTGCTCGGGGGAGGAACCCCCAGAGACACCCCTCGACAGCACGGCCTGCAGCACTTGTGGGTTTTCACCCACAAACACACCACGTCCCTCACTTGTGGTAGGTCGGCCCGGGTTGCCCTCCTGGGACGGCTCCACCACCACATCCCCAGCATCAACAAGTGCTTCGTCCCCTGCAAAGACATGAAAGAGAAAAATGGAAACAGGCATTAGCACCATGGCATGCAACAAGGGCTGATGAACAACAGAGGCAGTAGTTCTACGACACATGTCCAACATGACTGGGAGACCTCCTATGCATTCACCATCACTGGGTCTGTAGGGGAGGCTCAGGGCATACAATGTACAGATTGGAGAGCAACGCCTGCTCACCTTGCTGCCTAGCACTGCCATCACACATTGGCCGGTGATTGCCATGTCAAAGGCACATGCCATCACACACATGGCATGTGACATAGCCACCAAGTGAAGAGGGAGAGGAGGGCTACTTTTTTGGATTTCAACCACTCTGGTCCTGACATTGCATCGTCACATCCATAAGTATACATGTTGTACATGGATCTGCTAGTCCAAATTGGCAACGATGCACAGTGCCTTGTCTACATCAACAAAATGCAGTAAACAATGTGATTCCACCTCCCCATCACCTGTAAAGGATTCATATTGCATTCGTGAAGCACCGGTCAAGTAATGTATGAAGGTACAGCGGAGCACTGAGGGGTGGTGGGGCAGAAGGGGATGCCAGTCAACAATCCTACTGGTGCTGGTGTCATTCATGTCACGCAAGTGCAGGGGTGGGTGGCACAATGAAGTGCAAGGGGAAGTGGCGGCTGGAAGTGCTGTACAAGGTAAGTAGGACTTGACGTCAAGGGCAGATGGTGTTAGGCGCAGACAAGTGCTGGGGGGGTGGCCTATAGGGGTACAGAGACAATCATGCAGTGCTGTGGGCTCGGAGGGGACAGGGGAGGTACACACTGCTTCTGGCTCGGCAAGGTCCTTTCAGATTTCTATGTGTCCTGCAGAGTTGTCACATGCCGCAGATATGTGCCCTTGGATTGGGGATCTCATCTTGGTGAAAAGGGTGAGGCGGTATTGCCTTTGGAGCATGTGGCAGGCCAGTTTGCCAGAGGATGGCCATGATGCAGGACATTCCCTCTCTGCCACCCGGCACCTGTGGTTTGGGTTCACAAGATCCGAGTCATGCCAGGACTCTGCATTGGCATGGGGCTTCAGACAGGTGGTCATGACCGTGGCAAAGACATCCAGTGTACCTGACATGGAGTGGAGCATGGAGTGGGCCCTGTCAGGATGGGAGTGAGCCTAAGGGGGAGCTGGATGGGGGGGAGATTTTGGCTGCATGAGCCTCGACTGACACACACTTCATGGGTCGGAATACCAAGAAGGTGTGTGACAGTGGTGAGGGTGGCTTTGCCTGTGGGGTGGTGAGGGTGAGCTGGGAGGAGAGGAGAATGTGATCACTCCAGGAGAGAGGAGTGCAGAGATGGACGGAGAGGGGAAAGTCAGATGAGATCAGAGCATCAAGAGTGTGCCCTGCAGAATGAGTAGGGACAGACGGGAGTCTAGAGGGTGAGAGGGAGTTGCTGAGGTCACAGAAAGGTCACGTGGGGGCGTCAACAAGCATGCAGGTGGATGCGTACAGCACCAAGGATGAGGATTTCTGTGTCTGGGGACATGAGTGAGGAGGAGAGGTGAGGACACTCAGAAAGGAAGTAGTACATTTGACCAGTTTTCCCAGACACAGTACGCACTGTTTGAGAATGTCAAGGTGTGGTGGAGAGAGACCTCACACAAGCCATTCCAGAGTGGAGTAGGTCTAAGTAGGAGTGACAGTGGCAGGAATACCCTCAGGGAAGCCAAGGGCACACCCCCCCTGCACAGTAGTGGCGGGCCAAGGAGAGGGTCAAGGATGCAGACAGAGCTGGCCGTCAGACATGTTTCCATGAGACCAAGGATGTCAAGGTGCATAACCTCATGTAAGTGACAGATATCGGAGGAATGCCTGATGCAGCCGCAGTGAAAGGAGTGTAATTGTGGAGGAGGTTGACAGCCTTGTAGGACTTACGGGGAGTGCTAGAGATCAAAGGTGCAGCATGTGTAGGAGTTGGAGTGGGAGGCGGAGAAGGTTCATGGGAGGGTGCAGGGAGGCAGTGCAGGATTGATGAGGAGAGAGGAGGGGGGACAGCAGGAGAGGTAAGGAAGTTGATGAGATGTGGGTAGCATTTCTCAAGGAGATTGAGGTTGGCCTAAGGGCCTTGGACTGAGACGCTCCCATTACCATGCACATCAATAGTGGCCTCTGAGGATTGGAAGGAGGCCAGGAGTACACCCCAACGGGTCCCACCAATGATGGTGGAAGAGGAGCAAGGAGAGAGGACAGGGACCATGTGAAGGGTCTATGGGACAGGCAAAGGCATGTCTGAGCAGATGTCAGTGAGAGTTAGCTTAGAGTAGGCTCAGATGCACTGGTCAGCAATAGGGTGGGTCGCATTGGAGGGCAGGGTGCCCTCATTTGACTTTTGGCAAGCAGGTGTCGTGAGTAGGGCACGATGGTCTGAACTGTAGGAGTCATGGAAGATAGACCATGAAGAGCAGCATGGAGTGTGAGGGAATGGGGCTCGAAACCAGACGGTACCAAAGCCCACAGGTAGGAGGTGGATGTCAAGGCAACATCCACAGTATGACAGCATGTTGGTTGGCATTTATATACAGAGGACGCATTAGCATGTGGTATCATTGCATGTCAGGCATGTGAAGATGAAACTTGAATGGCTGGGGGAAAGGATAGGAATGGTATGTAAGACATCAGATGAATAGACAGGGGAGTATGAGCAACAATGTAGTGACAAAATGACAATTCAAGGGCAACTTCCATGGTGTCGGCCCATATGTGCACTGTTGCCAGTAGGGATAGTGCTGTGGCCAGATGGTGTTGCACTGAACATACTGGATGAGGCACATGGGTGCCACTATCAACTCTGCCACACACCCCCTTGACAGGCACCCAACATGAATGCTTCACACACACACCATGCACATGGATAATACACACATGCATGTGCACTCACCGGATGATGCCTCGTAATCAGGGAGGTCTCCCACACCTTGGAGTTGTCCCTCGGTGACGTAGGATCCAGCTACAGACTCGTGTGGTGTGAGTTCTATATCCTGTGCTGGGGACCCACCTCCAGTCACCAAGGTTGCGGCATGACTTGAGGCCAGCTTATCCTTTGCCCTGCGCTTAAGGTCATTCCAGCGCTTCTGGCAATCACTAGCTGTGCGCCTCACTACTCCAAGGGCACTTATTCTGTCAGCAATGGTCTGCCAGTGTGCCTGGCGTCTGGCATGTGTGGTCTTGGACCCTGCAACGATGACCATTTCCCTATCATGATCTGACACATACTGAACAAGTGCATTCAGTTCGGCGTCTGTGAAGCTTGGCTTCCTTGATGGGCCGGACTGTGCAGCCGTGCCTGGGGCATCAGCCTGTGCCGGACGTGCACTCTTCCTCTTGCGCTTGGAAGGGGGTGGGGATCCAGAGTGTCCTACGCCGCTGTGGACACTAGGGGCAGGAGTCGTGGTGGACTCAGTACTGGGTGTGTGGGATTGCCCACTCAGCATGGGAGTAGGTGCAGGCATTGGGGGTAGTGGGATGGGGTCAGGCCTGATCTGAGGTGCATGAACTAGGACCGACACAGTCTTGGCAGGGTGTATGAGAGGTGGGGTGGATGGAGCCACACCCTGGCTACGGGGGCCAGCAGATGACCTATCTGGCATAGATGCGCGTGCCCTGATGACACCAATGTGCACCGGTGCACGTGCAGTGGACCTGCTGACCTGGATGTCAGCGATGGGATCACCCTCGGACAGGTCTGGTGCCACAATGGCCTGGTCCGACAAGGGCTGATCAGGGTTGGTATCAGCCACATGACTCTCAACTGGGGGGGGGGGGGGCATGGGTGTCCCTGACTGGTCCTCCAGACTGGGGGGGACAGGGGCACCCTGCAAGTCACAACCACGTCCCCTAGTGGATCCTCCACGGCCACCACGTGTGGCTCGGCCACCTTTGCCACCCTTACGGCTTGCACGCCTCCCAACCATGGCACTGATGGTATTGTGCGTATGGGAGTCGGTGTGCACAATTGTCCTGGGCAATTGGGTGTCAAAGGGGTTGGGTACCAGATGGTATTCGTACCCTAGTGCAGTGGCAAGGCTATATGACACCCCTGGGGAAAGATGACGGGTCACGCAACGCACAGGCACCCCAAAAAAGTTAAGGAACGTGCACAATACCCCTCCTAGACCACGTGTGCTGATGGAAAACCCTGCACTACGCTGTGGCATCCAGTAACACAATGAACGTATGCGTGTCACACGCAGCCTAGATTGACCTCTGAAGGGGTAGGCTACACACGGGGCAAGCACAGATGTTAGATACGTGTGTGACTCACCGTCTGCCAGGTAAAAGAGCGTGAAAAATGAGCGCTTTTGGTTGGCAACACCCCCGCCAAAAGAAGATGTGTACGCTGTCTGAGGAGACAGGACAACAGTAGAAGGGGACACTGTTTGAGGGAACAGGCCCAGGTAAACCAGTACAAGAGGAAAAAGAGAAAAAGCTGTCAGAGGTAACAGGGAGTACGAACTGGAAACGCCGTGAAGTAAATCGCGTGTGAAACGACAAGAAGTACAGAATTCACCCACTCGCTCTCCACGAAAAGCACGTACAAGGAAATGGTGTTCAACACTACCTTTTATACAGGCCCACACGTACAGCGTCACTTACGGCGTGTACGTGCTTGGCCCATGTTCACCAATCACACGCTTTGTCACTCCTGCGTGTGGATCCTTTTTCACCAATCACACGCTTTGACACTCCTGCGTGTAGCTCACTTTTCACCAATCACACGCTTTGTCACTCCTGCGTGTAGATCCATTTTCACCAATCACACGCTTTGACACTGCACGTGCAGGTAACTATTGACGCACATATGCTGGTGACGGGTTTTCGCGCGATTCGCTGAGTGTGGGGTTTTCACGTGCAAAATCACTCCCTATCAGGCTGTCCACGCGTTCAAACACGAAAGACCAGGCTCCTGGCCAGGAGGCCAAATTTAAGTCCCCCAGAGCCCTGAGCACGCTCCCACCTGCCATCGGCTGCTGCCTGACTGCCTGCTGGCCACGTGCCCCACAGTGCTGGTGGGTGGGGGTGGTGGGAGACATGGGTGGGGGCCTGGTGGAGGGTGCCCCTGGTGGATGGGGGGTGGGGGTGGTGGGAGACATGGATGGGGGCCTGATGGCAGGTGCCCCTGCACTGCTGGGGGGTGGGGGTGGTGGGAGACATGGGTGGGGGCCTGGTGGAGGGTGCCCCTGGTGGATGGGGGTGCAGGGGGACATGATCAGGTGTGCAGGGTAGTCCACTGTTTTGTGGGCTGCCTGCAGGGGCCGTGGAGGGTGTACAGGGTACACCTGTGAGGGCCCACCCAGCCTATTCGCATGTGATAATTCCCACGCACCCCTGTGATACACGTACCCTGGCCAATCGCGTGTTGAACTTCCCGCTACCCCTGTAATACACGCACCCTGGCTGTTCGCGTGTGATAATTCCCGCGTACCCCTGTGATACACGTTCCCTGGCCTATCGCGTGTTCTACTTCACGCGTCCCCCTGTAATACACGTTCCCTGGCCAATCGCGTGTTGAACTTCCCGCTACCCCTGTAATACACGCACCCTGGCTGTTCGCGTGTGATAATTCCCGCGTACCCCTGTGATACACGTTCCCTGGCCTATCGCGTGTTCTACTTCACGCGTCCCCCTGTAATACACGTTCCCTGGCCAATCGCGTGTTGAACTTCCCGCTACCCCTGTAATACACGCACCCTGGCTGTTCGCGTGTGATAATTCCTGCGTACCCCTGTGATACACGTTCCCTGGCCTATCGCGTGTTCTACTTCACGCGTCCCCCTGTAATACACGTTCCCTGGCCAATCGCGTGTTGAACTTCCCGCTACCCCTGTAATACACGCACCCTGGCTGTTCGCGTGTGATAATTCCCGCGTACCCCTGTGATACACGTTCCCTGGCCTATCGCGTGTTCTACTTCACGCGTCCCCCTGTAATACACGTTCCCTGGCCAATCGCGTGTTGAACTTCCCGCTACCCCTGTGATACACGCACCCTGGCTGTTCGCGTGTGATAATTCCCGCGTACCCCTGTAATACACGTTCCCTGGCCTATCGCGTTTTCTACTTCACGCGTACACCTGTAATTCACGTTCCCTGCCTAGTCGCGTGTAGTACTTCCCGCGTACTCCTGATTTGAAGATTGCCCGCTTTTCTTTCCTTGTTTGCCTGCCCTGTGAAGTGGTCCAGGGTTAGCGCAGCCCTTAGCGATGATTTAGCGATTTTGATGGCTTTTACTTGCGCGAGGGCGTTCTTGGGGGCGTTACTGGCGCTGCTGCAGGCTCGCTGCGATTTTCTGCGCCACGGCTGGTTTGGGAGCTTGAAATCCATGAATACGCTGTGCGCGGAAATCTGTTTTAGCGCACGTGCCTGGCGCAGACTATCGCAGGCGCACGCTGTGCGCCAGCCGCGTGCGCTACTTGTGCGCTGGATTCTATGAATTAGCCTGTAAATGTTAAATGTTAAAGATATTTGTACTGTGCACTGTCACCAATGGCGTTGGTCTTCAGGCGCTGAGGCAGATCTGCAAACGAGAAGGTGGGATGGGTTAGTAGGGTGAAGAGGGAGTAGGATAGCGAGAGGAGTGGTGTTCTGTTGGCAGCTTCAACTCGGTATACACCGGTTGCTGAGCTTTTGGTGTGAGTATCGGGCGATATCAGTCCTCGTGTGCTGTTGGTGTGCTTAATGTGTTGTTGCGGTGTGGTGAAGTGTATGCGGATTGCGGTGCAAGCGGTGGCTGTGTTAGTTTGAGTGAGATAAGTATGTAGAAAGTTTTAAGCTTTTGTTAGTGGGTTAAATGTTTTGCAGCTCATCACGGTAGGCTGAATGCTTAGGTTTCGGGAGTCTTGCCTGGTGCGAAAACGTCTAGACTTGGGAGACCCGCATAGTGGGGGAGAGGGCCACGCCCAACTGAGCAACTGAGTATAGTAACTTACTTCGCTCGAAATGAGAGATAATTGAATAATTCAGTGCCATCCTAAACAAAGCTAGCATCGCGAGTCCAGCAAGGGGAGAGAGAGGCCCACACCTGACCGAGATTCCGTTTTTGGCGTGACGCAGCAGTCGGGGTCTCCTCTTACCTTACCATCTAAGGGAATATGTCTGCTTGAAGCTTTCGGTGTGGGACGGGTCGTGATGCTGTTAATGAGTCGACTAAGTGGTTTCGTCTTGGTCTGAATATGTGTTCGGTCTGTAGTGTCCTCCTCTTGTGATCAGCAATTTACATTTCCGGGGTGCAGTCAAACCAATTGATGCTTCATGGCAGTCTCTACTAAGAACATACTCTACTACTTTAGACATGCCCCACATTTTTGGTAAAGCCATAGCCCTGTGCTCTTTCCATTTCAGATCATTTTTTGGGATTTGATCCTTCAGATTACAGGTTTGTTTACAAGTAAAATGAGGCGGCCAAGAGCACATTCACTGTGTTACAAAATCTTCAAATTCTTCATAATCACCTTTTATATCTGGTTGGATATATTTCAATAGGTGTTAAAACATGTCTTTTGATTAACAACTATCAGGGTAATTCATAGAATTCAGCGCACAAGTGGCGCATGCGGCTGGCGCACAGTGTGCGCGTGCGACTTTCTGAGCCACCCGCGTACGCTAAAATCCATTTCCACGCACAGCATATTCATGGATTTTAGCTTCCAAAACCAGCCGTGGCGCAGAGTGGTGCAGCGACCCTGCAGCAGCGCCAGTTACGCCCCAACCCCTCCCCGTGCACCATGGACAGCGCACAAATCCTGTACATGGCGCACAGGCCCCCAACCACGAAAACGCCTTAAAACTCCCTGCGCACCCCTCCGAATACATGTACCCCCACTGCACGGGGAGTCTCACATGCGATTGGAGTGCGGTACGTGTATAACTGGGGTTCGCAGGAAGTTTCACACGTGATTGAAGCGGTGTACGTGTATTTCGGGGGTGCGCGGGAAGTTTCACACGCGATTGGAGTGGGGTACGTGTATTACAGGGGTGCGCGGGAAGTTTCACACGCGATTGGCCCAGTGCGAGCGGGGTACGTGTATTTCGGGGGTGCACGGGAAGTTTCACAAGCGATTACGCTGTCAGAGCGGGGTACGTGTATCCAGTGCGTTGCGCGTGGAGTCCCACTCGTGAATTAGCACTGTAGGTCCTCCCAGGTGTCCCCTCCCTCTACCCCCTCCATGGCCCCTGCAGGCAGCCCACACCACAGCAGACTACCCTGCACCCCTGGTCATGTGTCGCAGCCAGTCCATCCACCATGGGCATGCCCCCCAGACAGGCCACATGTCACCAACTCATGTCCCCCAGCACCCCCACCCCCCAGCAGTCAGGGGCACCTGCCAGCAGGCCCCCACTCATGTCCCCCAGCACCCCCACCCCCCAGCAGCCAGGGGCACCTGCCAGCAGGCCTCCACTTATGTCCCACAGCACCCCCACTCCCCAGCAGTCAGGGGCACCTGCCACTAGGCCCTCACTCATGTCCCACTCATGTCCCCCAGCACCCCCACCCCCCAGCAGTCAGGGGCACCTGCCAGCAATCTCCCACTCATGTCCCCCAGCACCCCCAGCAGTCAGGGGCACCTGCCAGCAGGCCCCCACTCATGTCCCCCAGCACCCCCACCCCCCAGCAGTCAGGGGCACCTGCCAGCAGGCCCCCACTCATGTCCCACTCATGTCCCCCAGCACCCCCACCCCCCAGCGGTCAGGGGCACCTGCCAGCAGGCCCCACTCATGTCCCCCAGCACCCACCCCCCCAGCAGTCAGGGGCATCTGCCAGCAGGCCCCCACTCATGTCCCCCAGCACCCCCACCCCCCAGCAGTCTGGGCCACCTGCCAGCAGGCCCCCACTCATGTCCCACAGCACCCCCACCCCCCAGCAGTCAGGGGCACCTGCCAGCAGGCCCCCACTAATGTCCCCCAGCACCCCCACCCCCCAGCAGTCAGGGGCACCTGCCAGCAGGCCCCCACTCATGTCCCACTCATGTCCCCCAGCACCCCCACCCCCCAGCGGTCAGGGGCACCTGCGAGCAGGCCCCACTCATGTCCCCCAGCACCCACCCCCCCAGCAGTCAGGGGCATCTGCCAGCAGGCCCCCACTCATGTCCCCCAGCACCCCCACCCCCCAGCAGTCAGGGGCACCTGCCAGCAGGCCCCCACTCATGTCCCACAGCACCCCCACCCCCAGCAGTCAGGGGCACCTGCCAGCAGGCCCCCACTCATGTCCTACAGCACCCCCACCCCCCAGCAGGCAGGGGCACCTGCCAGCAGGCTCCCACTCATGTCCCCCAGCACCCCCACCCCCCAGCAGTCAGGGGCACCTGCTAGCAGGCCCCGACTCATGTCCCCCAGCACCCCCACCCCCCAGCAGTCAGGGGCACCTGCCAGCGGGCCCCCACTCATGTCCCACAGCACCCCCACCCCCCAGCAGTCAGGGGCACCTGCCAGCAGGCCCCCACGCATGTCCCCCAGCACCCCCACCCCCCAGCAGTCAGGGGCACCTGCCAGCAGGCCCCCACTCATGTCCCACTCATATCCCCCAGCACCCACACCCCCCAGCAGTCAGGGGCACCTGCCAGCAGGCCCCCACTCATGTCCCACAGCACCCCCACCCCCCAGCAGTCTGGGGCCCCTGCCAGCAGGCCCCCTCTCATGTCCCCCAGCACCCCCCCAGCAGTTAGGGGCACCTGCCAGCAGGCCTCCACTCATGTCCCACTCATGTCCCCCAGCCCCCCCACCCCCGGCAGTCAGGGGCACCTGCCAGCGGGCCCCCACTCATGTCCCACAGCACCCCCACCCCCTAGCAGTCAGGGGCACCTGCCAGCAGGCCCCCACTCATGTCCCCCAGCACCCCCACCCCCCAGCAGTCAGGGGCACCTGCCAGCAGGCCCCCACTCATGTCCCACAGCACCCCCACCCCCCAGCAGTCAGGGGCCCCTGCCAGCAGGCCCCCACTCATGTCCCCCAGCACCCCCACCCCCCAGCAGTCAAGTGCACCTGCCAGCAGGCCCCCACTCATGTCCCCCAGCACCCCCACCCCCCAGCGGTCAGGGGCACCTGCCAGCAGGCCCCCACTCATGTCCCCCAGCACCCCCACCCCCCGCAGTCAGGGGCACCTGCCAGCAGGCCCCCACTCATGTCCCCAGCACCCCCACCCCCCAGCAGTCAGCGGCACCTGCCAGCAGGCCCCCACTCATGCCCCAGCACCCCCACACCCCAGCAGTCAGGGGCACCTGCCAGCAGGCCCCCATTCTTGTCCCCCAGCACCCCCCAGCAGTCAGGGGCACCTGCCAGCAGGCCCCCACTCATGTCCCCCCTACGTGAAATACAGATGCACAATCATGTCCCACTTCTACACCAAAATACCACAGCATGCCACCCCATTCTTGAAACGCAATGATTTCCCAATCCACCCCACACTGACATGCCTATCTCAAGACACAAACCAATAGTCAACTATGTACATCAACACATGTCCGTCTCACACACACACATACTGGTTGGCATTGATTGTGTAAACCCACATTTTCACATGCATCAACCCAATGAGCGAATCCCACACATGGAACTAAAATATGAAAATGTATTATGTACAAAAAAAATCAATGACATGAAAGCATAAAAAAACAGCAAACATGAAATGAAAAGCATGTGCAAAAGATGAGTAAATGAAAAGTATAACCAACCCAAACAAATCCGAAAGAAAAATAGTCCAAACTCTCCCTCCAACAACGCAAATCCAAAGGAAACGTAAAAGGAAAAATCCATTGGTCCATGGTGAAATCAAATGAAAAAGGTCAAAATAATCCATTGTCCAACTATGTACAATCCATTGTCAAGGGTCCATTAGCCCAACAAAGAAATTAAACCTACCTAATAAAGTACCTAATAAGAAAACTATATACAAATGTGTGTGGCATAGTCCATTCACCATGAATCAAAGAAAAAGGAAAAGGAAACCTAACTCTAAAAACTATTTACAATGGCAGCGGGCTAGTCCGACGGCTCACTTTTTGATGTCCCGGGCCAGGGCATCATCAAACTCCCACTCAATGTCCTGAAGGCGGTCCTCTTCCATGGCCCAGAGGGTTCGCAGGGACGACGACATGCTCACCTCCAACTCCCTGCGAATTGCCTCGAGGCACTCGTCCCACCTCAGTGCCCTCCGCATGGAGTTCTCCACCCTGACCATTGTGCGCCGTGCCTCTTCCGCCTCTTCCGCCCGCTGCTGCTCCGCATCTATGGCGTGGCCCAACCGCTGCCACACAGAAGACACTTGAAATCCTGGGTCCTTCTGCCCTCTGGCCGATGTCTGCCCCTCCGATGTTGAAGGCCCCGAGCCATCATTGCTCCCACCATGTTGCTGCTGCTGCTGTGCCTGTGCCTGCGCCCTGGCTCTTGCTGCCTGCACGTCCTCCTCCGGCTGGGGTGCAGTTGTCGTGGTGGCCACCCATGCTGGACGTCCGACTCCCGACTGAGGCAGGGATGGGTCCTCCACCAGCCTGGCCGCTGGGTCAGAGGCAGCTCCACAGGGTACCCAGGTGATACATGGGTGGGAAGATGGCATGGAGGACGACTGGAGCGTAGGGGGTTCAGGTGAGGAGGGGGTCGCAAGAAGGTCCAGCACACGGAGGAATCCAGCACCGGTGACCCGTCCCAGCAGGTCAACATGGTCAAAGAGGCATCCGAGATGGCGTGCAGTCCCTTCATGAAAAGACCGCAGGTCACCTTGCATTCCCCGTTGATGCAACGCTATCCCGGCCAGGACAGGCTCAACACGGTCCCAGATAGCCATGTCCGAAGGGAGAGGAAGGCCAGTTGTTGTGTGCTCATCCCCTCCCTGAAAATGGGTCTGGACGTAGGCATCCCTGCTGGTGCCAGATGATGCAGTGACAGGATCAGGGACAGGATTGCACACAGGCACCTCCGCGGCAGCCTGTGCTGCCTCCTGTCCCTGCCCCTGCACTGCACCACTAGCACCAGTGGAATCCCTGACTCAAGACCCCGTGTGTGTCCCTTCCGCGGCCTCCTCCTCCACCAAACCCCCCACCAATCTGGATGACTCTGTGCCATCTTCCTCCATTGGACCCAGTGGGGTCTCAGCTGCCCCTTCTGCTGCCGAGAAGTCCACCTCCGACCTCCGCCTCTTGGACCTACCCTCGGCAGCTGCAGCCTGGGAGACAGCACCAGACTCCTCACTCCCTGACGAGAGGGGAGCCGGGCCTTGCATCTCCGGCTGGTGGTGCGATCCCTGCCACTGTGCTCCACAGCACCCTCTACGCCCTCTTCATCAGTTGACTCTGCAGACAGGGAGAGATAAAACACAGACATCAGGGCACTGTACAATGGACTGATACACACATGACAGTTGCACATGAGTGCCAGTGTCAAACTTCAGACATGGTATCACACTCCACGACACACATGTCATTTCAACTCTCACACATGAGCATTTCCACAGCAATATTGCACTAGGCAGCACCATCCATACACATACAATAGCATGAACAGCCGAAGGTGAGCCTGACATCACATGAAACACAGGGAGTGCACTAGACATGCACACACGCCACCACACTTACATGCATGTCTACATCGTCTCCAACTGTCGCAGTGATGCGATCGCCATACATGTCACATCTGGCTTTAAGCCTTCTACATATCAGTGTCACGTGCATCCATGTTGCATCACAGTTGCACACTTGTCAAATACACACACATGCACATGTACACAGTGCAGATACATGCAGCAGGAACCACCATCCATGTGTGATACCATGCCAACGTACATACACAGAAAATCAAACATGTGTGCTCCCACACCTGCATTTGCACAGCATGCTTACCAACACATACACCATCGATGTGTCTCACACCTAAGAGGACTTACATGTGGCAGCCTCACGCCCCTGTTCATACACATCCCTAGATGGCCCTACGAAAACACATGTGCAACCTGCACACTACTGGCACACCACCACATGCACAGCATCCAATCAGTATGCATGTACACTTACCGCTCGACTCCAGACGGATCTGCCTCTCAAGGACCTGGATGTGGAGCGCTGGGCATATGTGTTCCAGGACCCTCATTTGGTGGTCGGACAGGTGGCCCCGGCGCCCCTTGGCATCCGCTGCCTTCAAGAGGCACCGTGCCTTGTTGAGGGTCATGGACCTGAAGTCCTCCCAGCGCTTCTTGACATGTTGTAAGTCACAGACTGCCACCCCCTCCGCGTTGACGGCAGTCACGATGTACATCCAGATCCTTGTCCATCCTTCGTTGTCGGCGCACATACTTCCAAAGAGGGCATCATACTGCTCCAGGACTTGCTCCACCAGGACACCAACTTCCCTGGCACTGAAGCTGGTGGCCCTCTGTCTCTCTGGCTGGGGGTTGCCAGTGCTGCCAGATGGTGTTGTGCCCAACATGGCAACCCCAGAGGCAGGAGTGGGTGGGCAACTGGGTCCTGGGGCTGGGCTGTGGAGCGATGGTATCCCAGTCGGGAGTCTTCGGTTCCAGCAAGGGTGGTCAAAGCAACTACACCCCTGTCTGACGTGCAGGCAGCAAATGGCAGGGCACGTGGGCAGCAGGCAGTCAGGCAGCAGCAGATGGCAGGTGGGAGCGTGCTCAGGGCTCTGGGGGGCAGTAATTCGGCCTTCTGAGCAGGAGCGTGGTCTTCTGTGTGTTGTTGCGTGGCCAGCTTAATACGGAGTGATTTGGCACATGAAAATCTTGCACGTCAGCGTGTAATTCGAGGAAAGGCCTCTCGCGCGTAAGCGCGTCAGCACACATACGTGGTTTTATTGGACCAAAGGCCCTTAGCGCGTAAGCGCTTCTGTGACGTGACTCGCTCGGGCGTTTCCCTCGTGATGTGGGCATAGTGGTTCAGCGCGTGTGAAAAACCTGCACGTCCCCTTGTGAATGCGTGTAATCCGAGAATCCGAGGAAAGGGCCTACGCGCGTAAGTGACATGACGCGGGCGGGCGTTTCCATCAACACGGGTGCATGTTCATCGTACACGTCCAAAAACTGCACGTCCGAGTGCCAGCTCGTGTAATTGGAGGAAAGGGCCATAGCGCGTACACGCGTGAATGACGCTGCACGTGTGGGCCACTTTAAAAGGTACGTGTAGGACACCATTCCCTTTTACTTGCTTTTCGTGGAGAGCGAGTTGGTGAATTCTGTACTTCTTGTCGGTTCACACGCGATTACTTCACAGCGTTTCAAGTTCGTACTCCCTGTTACCTTTGACAGTGTTCTTTATTTTTTTTGGGCCTGTTTCTTCAAACAGCGTTCACTTCTTCTTTTGTCCTGTCTCCTCAGACAGCGCACAATTCTTCTTTTGGCGGGGGTGTTTCCTACGCGCACACTCATGTTTTTTTCACTTTATTTTTCCAGGCAGACGGTGCGTCGCGCACGCATTTACCAACTGTGCTTGCCCCGTGTGTTGCGTACCCCTTCAGAGGTCATTGTAGGCTATGTGTAACATGTGTGCGCTTGTTTTTGTGTTTCTGGGTGCCACACTGTAGTGCGGGTTCATTTTTCCATGCACGTGGTCTACGAGGGGTTGCGTGCATGTTACTTTTTGTTTTTCGGTGCCTGTGCGTTGCATGACCCATCATCTTCCCCAGGGGTCACAGACAGCCTTGCCAGAGCACTAGGGTATGAATTCCATCTAGTACCCTACCCCTTTCTTTCACCCCCAATTGCCCAGGACAATGGTTTACTGCAACTCCCAAACGCACAACAACATCAGTGCCATGGTTGGGAGGCGACCAAGCAGTAAGGGAGGCAAAGGTGGCCGACCTCCAAAAGGTGGGCACGGTGGGCGCGGTAGGGGATGTGGCGAGGATTTGCAGGGTGCCCCTAGACCCTCATGCATGGAGGACCAATCAGGGACACCCATCCTCCCATCCCCATGGTTGAGGGAAACGTGGCACCATCCCATCTCAGCCCTTGTTGGACCAGCCCATTGTGGCACCTGACCCGGCACAGGATGACTCCCAGGCTGACTTCCAGGTCAGCAAGTCTAAGCCACGTGTGCCGGTGCAAGTTGGTGTCACCAGGCCACGTGGATCTGGGGCAGCGATGTCATCTGCTGCCCCAAGTAGGTAGGGTGGGGATGCTGTAGGGGCAGCTGCAGCTCTCTCCACCCCAGCTATGTGTCTCCCAGCCAGGACAGTGTCGGTCCTGGTCCATCAAACTGACGTTGCCCCTGCCAACATCACACTTCAGCCAATGCCTGCACCAAGACTTATGGTCATTGTGCCTTTGCACACTCCCAGTACCCAGTCCAACTGCGCTTCTGCCCCTACTGACCAGAGCGGCGCAAGCCACTCAGGCTCTGCACCACCTTTGAAAAAGAGGAAGAAGGGTGCTCTGGCACTACAGGCTGAGACCCCAGACACGGCTACACAGTCCGGCACATCAAGGAAGCCTAGCTTTAATGACCCCGAACTTGATGCACTTGTGACCTATGTGTCAGCACATAGCCGTGAAATGGTGGTGACTGCAGGGTGCAAGACCACACCTGGTCAACGTAGGGCACACTGGCAGACCATCGCAGACCGCATAAGTGCCCTTGGATTTGTGAGGCGCACAGCTGATGATTGCCCAAAGCGGTGGAATGACCTGAAACACAGAGCAAAGAACAAGCTGGCCTCAAATCATGCCGCTACTCTGGTGACTGGCGGTGGGTCTCCACCAGAGGACAACAAACTCACTGAACATGAGTCTGTTGCTGGGACCTTCGTCACAGAGAAACAGATCCAAGGCGTGGGAGAGCTACCTGATTACGAGGCATTGTCGGTGAGTGCCCATGCATGTGTGTGTAATCCATGTGTATGTTGTGTGGGTGACGGGTTCTGATTGAGTGCCAGGTGAGGGTGTGTACTCCTGAGTGTAATGGGTCACCCATGTGCTTCCTCCAATCCATTCATGTGCCTTTGATTTGGGTATGACAGTATCCCTTCTGCACACAGTAGCCAATTTGCCCCACATTACTGCTGTTGCTCTTGAACTATCATCTTGCAACAACATTATTCTGATTTTTTCTGTGTTCATTCAGGCTGATTGTTTAGATTATCCCATTTTTCATATGCTTTTTTCATCCCTAATGCCACATATGTGACATGCTTCTGTCATTGTTTACACCCCACATTGTGCCACTTTAGTTACCTGGTTATGTGAATGTTTAAACCATTCAGGGCGAGGGAGTATTGGCCTGCTGAAATTTATTTTTAGGGCCTGTTTGCATGTGGAACATGATAGTTGTTTCCTGTCATGTTGAAGTGACCAACCATTGATGTGTACATCTACCTACAATCACTGTCTAATTGTACACTGGATGTGTTGCAGCGTGCGGAACATGCATATTTTGCAACACTATTCTGCATTAATCTTCTCATCATGTCCATGTGACATGGATGTGTGACAGTACTCATTCACTGACATATCACTGTAATTGTCTAATTTACCATGGCTATGCTACATGACATCTGCATGCTGGCATGTGTCATGTATGTGTATTGGACACGCCACTCACAGGCTGATGTGTGATGCCAGTGCTACATGACATGCTGCAAATGTGTTGCTTTTCCACCTTGGTGTCCTCATTGTCTGCCTTTTTGACTCCCCTTCAGAATCATTGACAGCACACACATGCCAGGGTTATGGTCATGTGGGACATGTGTTAACCATGTACAGGATCTCTGTCTTATCAGGCCTATGTGTGTGCTATGGTGCTCATGCCTGTTTCCATTTCTTGTGTTTCATGTTTTTGCAGGTGACGACGCACTTGATGCTGGTGAGGTTCAGGAGATGGTGCAGACCCACGAGGATTCTGAGACACGACCAGGCACCATTGGGGGACATGGTGTGGTGGTGGGTGAAAACACTTTGGTACTGCAGACCATACTGTTGAGGGGTGCCTCCGGGTGCAGCTCCCCAGACCTCTATTCAGGTGCTGAGTCGGATGATGAGACTTATGTGCTGTCGCAGGTCAGTGCTTCTGGCAGGGATTCTGTTCTGTCCAACCCACCTGGACCAGGGGTAGAACCCTCTATGGGGATGTCAGTGTTGGTAGGTCCGCCTTTGGCGGTTACGGATGTAGGGTCACACTCCACAGATTCTGATCCTGTTCCTGGGCCAGCAGATCAGAGGGGGAATGCAGTCCTGCAGCCTCAGGCAGTGCCAGCACAGCAAGGTGCAGATCGCCTTGCCCCAAACAGGTGTGGTGCCAGCAGACACGGTGGCCGTGCGCCACCAGGCAATACTGTATGGGAAAACTCCATGTACGGTATGGCAACCCAACAGGCAGCATCAGTAGAAATGATGGCTCAGGCAATGGAGAGGGTGGCCACTTCCATTATCCCCCCTGAAAGGCAGATGGAACAACAACAGCAGGCAACAGACTCCATTTGCCAATCACACAGGGAAGACATGTTGGCGTCCAACAGGGACCGACGGGCGGCACTGGAGACTCTGCATGAATCCATGTCAATAGAGTCACAGGGCCACAGGGAAGCCCTGAGGGTGGAACTCCATAACCTCAGGCAGAGTCTGCTTGAACTTGAGGCTTCCTAAAATGTTAGGGCAGAACAGCAGCTGGAGCAGCTCACACGTTCACTCTCAGCTGAGCTGCAGGCAACCCGTGAGGAGATCCGGGCATCCCGCGAGGCCATGCGTAGAGAAGTGCAGGCAACCCGTGACGTGCTGCATGGGGATCTCTGCGCTTTAATCCTCCAGAATCAGACCTTCCAGACTCGCATGCTTGCTGCCATGGAGGACCATACCATGGCTTTGTGTGGGCTGCCTCCCATAGTGCCACCACCTCCTGATGCAGCAACAGAGGGTGAAGAGACCGACAGCAGTTCTCCCACAATGGCATAGCCGTGCAGGCCATGAGCCCATGGAGGTATTTTTTTTTTCCGCAACATCCACGCAGGTGGGTGTTGGTGTGCACCCTGTCCTCGAACCTCCTGGGTGGCCTTTCCCCCCCTGCTTTTTGTTAAAGCGTGTTGCCTTGTGTGGCTCCCGTGGGCATCCACTGTATTCCGGCTGGGCACATGCAGGCTTGTGCTGAGTTTGGGTTAGATGCTTGGGTTCGTGACACGCACACCCCTCCTGCTTCCCGTTTCCATGGGTTTGCAAAGGGTGTGACCAAGTGACAGTGAATTACACAGTGATATTGGGCTCCCATGAGCTGTGTGGGCAGTCTGCAGTCAATACTGTGTGTACATCCCTAGTGGGTATTGTTGTTGTATTGTACACTGCATGTTGTATTGATATGTGCTTGTGCATCCATGTCTTCCTCCTAATTTGCAGGTTCCTTTCTCGTGTCTTCACAAGACCGTCTCCTTTGCAGATGGAGTTCATGTTGTATGCAGTACACTGACACATTTGCGTGGCAGCAACACTCTACAGTTTGAAGGGGTCGATGTGCTGGCTTATTCAGGTTGTAAGGCTACCACTACTTTGAATTAGTACTGTCATGTTTTTCAATGTTTCATGGTGTGTTGCTGTATTGTGTTGGTGGAAAGTATTTGTTCCATTGTTGCTGTTTGTTATTGATTACTGGGAGCATATTGTCTGTGGGCAGTTTCCATTTGGGACAGTGCACTTTGTGGCACTTGTGTCAGGTCTTGTGCATTGCTTTGTTTGCTTTCACATTGCATGACATGCCATGGTGTGTTGGGTGGCGGAGCTGGGGAGAGGTTGTGTGACATAGCGCTATTTTCATGTTGTATTTTGCAAGGGGGTAGTCATTCATGCAGCATAAATGTGTGTTTTTTTTGTGACACAGCATTGGTTGTCTTTCGGCAGGTAGGGATGCACACAATGTAACACTTCCAGGTGACCAATCTCAGGCTGGTATGGTTGTGACAGTTGACTGTCCCTTATGTCATCATCATTGATTGTCAGCTGGTATGTGCCAAGGCTGTGTGCACTCCACAGGGGTTTGATTTTAGGTGAAGTAATTAGCCACCAGCTGCGTACGGGCTGCCTCACCACGTGCCCTTTCCCCTCCCATGCGCAGCGGCCGTGCTTGTGGTTGGGGATGTGGGGGCACCACCATGCCCACGGGCAGGCCCCGGCGTGTTGCAACGTTGTGCACATGCTGCCACTATGATCCTGCACACTACTGGGGGCGCGTTTAACAGCTGCCCACCAGAGCGGTCAAGGGTGCGAAAGCGAGACTTCAGCACTCCGAATGTGCGCTCCACTATGCCCCGGGTTGCAATATGGGCTGTGTTGTATCTTACCTCGGGTGGTGGGATGGGATTCCGAATCGGCGTCATCATGTGGGTGCTCAGTGGGTAGGCACTGTCCCCTGGGTAGGTGATGATGGGTATCATTTGTGGGTTGTGACATTACTCAGTATCTGACATGCATGCATGTACAGGGGCATTTATACTCACCAGGCAGCCATGCATCACCATGCCGCCCAACTTCTAGGTCCCGGTTTAGGGTTGACATTCTGTAAATGAAACTGTTATGGGTGGACCCTGGATAGTTAGCATATACTGAGGTGATGATTCCCTTGGCATCACATACTACCTGCACGGTGATGGAATGCCAGTGCTTGCGGTTTCTGTAGATGTGCTCAGTTGCCCTGGGAGGACGTAGAGCCACATGGGTGCAGTCAATGGCACCTAGCACTTTGGGGAAGTGTGTCACCCGGTAAAAATCCAGGACGACAGCCTGCCTTTCTGCAGGTGTTCTGGGCAGGTATATGTGCCTGCGGACTGATGGGCGTGCAGTCATGATGGCCAACACCTGGTGCAGGAAGCGTGACTGCCTGGCCTGTGAGATCCCCCCCACTATGGCAGTTGTCTGCTGGAATGAACCAGTGGCCAAGAAGTGCAGTACATTGAGCACCTTTTCCAAGGGGCTCAGTGCTTTGGAGCACAGGGTGGGTGATGTGAGGTCATCCTCCCACTCACTCACCAGGTCGAGTATTATGTGAGGTGGAAGCCTGTACCTCCCATACACCTGGTCATCAGGCATCCCAAAAAGGCTGGTTCTGGGTGTAATAATTCTGGGCCTGACTATCCTCCTCCTCCTCCTGCTGTATCCCACAACCACTGCGGCGAGGAACGGTATATTCATCTTGGCGTCTGACCTTGTTTGTTGTTTGCGTGCACTTTTATGCTGCGAGGGTCCACGTACGCCTGCTTCCTGCTGGCGTACGTGTTTCCGGATTAGCACGTCTTTTTTGGCGCACGCATGGACCCCGTTCGATTCCATGAATACTTGTTGTAGACGCGTGTGTGGGCGTTCCGCGCATTTGGCTCCTTTACTTCCCCCGTGACGGCCACATTTTCACGCATTGTTCCCCATTCTGCGTGTTACGCCCCCTGTTCCGCCTACTTTAGTTGTGTGCGCTGCCCTATGTGTGCTTTCGCTGTGCGTGTAGCGCACGCTGTTTGGAGATGTGTGCGCCAGCATGCGCCACGCAGGATTTTAGCGCACATCCATGGATTGACATGCGTACGGACTTCCATGAATCGCTGCGATTGTCGTACTTGCGCTGCAATTCGCATGCTTTTGCACGCTTGCGCAGGAATTTTCAGCGCACATTTATTCCATGAATCGGCTTATATATCATTACAAATATGTTCTGATAAGGTATATCTTTTGTTATAAGCATGTTTGGTGGATTTGTTCACCAAATAGGATGTATAACCTCTATCTTGTAGCTTCTTGTTATCAAACAGGCTTCATTCACAAAAGCCTGTTTCAATTGACTGTTTCTCTTCATATGAATAAACTGGTCAAAAGGTTCATTATCCTTTTGACTATTATAAAGCAAAAGTGAGTTCTCATCTTCGGTTTATGGTATAATTTAAACCAGTCTTTCTGTGTAACATCAACATAGATGGTGATGTCCAGAAAATGTAGCTCTGAATTACTCAGTCAATAAACATTTTAAATATCTATCTTGAGCATTAAGCATTTACAAAACATTGCTAAATCTGTCTTTGGAACCTGTCCATATCATGAGGACCTCATCTATATAGCCCTTCCATATTTTGATGTTACCTTTAAATGGATTTACGTTTCAATAGGTATTTGCCTCTTCTAATCTTTCCCCATATACATTTTCCACACTCTGGTCTACCAGGGTACCTACAGCTGTGCCGTGAATTTGATGGTAAAAGGAGTCAAAGGTCCTAAAATAATTCTTAGTGACAGACATTTCCACACACATTAGCACAAAAGATTTGAGTGTCCCATTGTCTTCTCATTTAAGGTACAACAGTTCTTCCATCATAGTCAACAAACTAACCTGTGCAATCATGAAATATGAAAATCCAATATCTAAACCTACCAATAGATGGCTCATAAATTCAAATTATAGGCCATTGACTAATCTGATTGTATCTGTAGGGTCTTGAAATAATGATATCATAGATCTAATGAATGGTCTCAAATACACATCAGCACATTTAGACAACGGTTCTAAAACAGAATCTATACAAGAAACTATTGCATATCCTGAAGGGCTTTACAATAATTGATGTATTTTCTGAAGAATAAATTTGGGATTATAGGTTTCTCTTTCATTAGAATGGTTGCTTCGTGTTTAGTAATCCAATTTGTATTGAATACCTTATCTACTTTATGTATTCTCAAAGTTTTTAACATCTCAGTGGGATCAAACATTTTTCATAAAACATGGCATAATTGTGGAACCTTTGCCATGCTTCAATGTAATCCATCTTGATTATGAAACAATTGTCTGAGGTGTATTTCAAGCATATATTTTGGGATTTCTAGCCTAAATTCACATGTATTATGATTATTAGTTGTCACAAAGCCTAAACCTTTATGTAACATGTTCTTCTCATTACATGTTTAGACATAATCTGAAATAACCACTACTAGACTTTCCCTCTGAGAGTCAGTCATGGTTGAGTCTCCCACTATGTCTGCTTTTCCTGGCCTTTTCCTAAATAAGATACATTTCTAGCACCTCTAGTTCTGTGATTACCAAATCTTCTGTTCTCAGGGGCCTTTCTCAGAACTCATGTTTATTTTCCATAATCTCTTGTGTTCTTACATTTTCTAGGGCCTCCACACACTAACATTGGAGGTAAAAGAACTATTTAAAAATCAGACACAGCTATTCCTATTTTGGTTGAGTATTTTGATAACCTATTGTCTAGACTGATGTAATTTTGGATCATAAGGAAAAGCATTTTTATGTGAAAAATTAAGTAGATCTTTCTTCATTCGTCTATTTATAAGGTTGTGTATTCTTTATATTCTTCAGTCTCGCATTTAATTTCCTCCAATATTTTTTTAAACATACTTTGTAATGGGACTTATTTGTTGATTTCCTCCATATTTTTCAGCTCCACGATACTGTTATGGGGCACGTCTTTTGCAGTGGTCCTGTTCACATTTATTGGCTATATATCTCCACTGAATAATGAAATTCACGTTAATCAAAAAATAATCTGGGCTTGTTTCTAACAATTAAACCTGTAGATAGACTAATATAATGGCTCCATTTAATTCTGTTCTTACTAGCCAGTTCGCTACTTGTGCTATGTCATGCCAATTACTTAGGGGCTCAGTTTCATCGAGCAATACCATTTATTGAATGAATAAAAGTCCTGCATAAGACTTTTACACATTTAGTCAACAGTACAGCATTTTCAACCATGTGAATGGTGGAGAGGAGGGGCATCTCGCTCGTAAGTTAAGATTTTTGCCTAACCTCATCCTCTCCCGCATGCAAATACTCCAGCACTGGCATCAGCATGCATTTTCATGCTGGCACAAATGCTATGGATTCCTATGCAATCAGCCTGCCAGCAGAAAGCAGGCAGATTCCATAGAAATCCATTTTAATAGTGTGCTGCCATGCCTACATGTCAGGTAGCGTTTACTAATTTTGCACATTGGAGTGCAAAAGAGTGGCGTACAAACACACATATACCACTTTTTTCTAATGCACTTTTGCAAACACATATTTACCTCCTTTTTCCAATTCACTTTTGCACTCTGCCGTGTAAAAGTTTAAATTTACCCAGAGGAGACCTGCAAATGTTAAGGTGCAAAAATAACGGGTCAAATCAAAATGAGCACCTTAGATTGTTAGCAGATACTAACATACAGTCAGCATTATTGAACAAAATAACCATACTACAAAATAAAATGGAGTCTAAAAAACTCATGGGGCCTCATTACGACCCTGGTGGAATGGGTTAATGTGCTCCGCAAAAGGAGGCGGACCCGTTAAACCCATTCCACCACATTACGAGGTCCCCTTGCGGGACCCGGTAAGGACGCCTGGTAAAACCAGGCGTTGTTACCGGGTCCCGCAAGGGGAAGAGGAAGCAAACAACGGGCCACTCGTAATCGGCCCGTTGTTTGCTCCCTCTCCCATTCAGCCCTATGGGGGCTGAAATGGGAATGGGGAAGGTCCGAGCCCGGGTTCCTGGAGGGAGGAATTACCGGACCCTCCAAACTCGGAATGGCCCGGTAATTCCCCATTCTGGGAACCCGGACCCGGACGCGATTTCGGCAGCAGCCATGCCACCAATAGCAGCACGGCTACCGCCGAGGTCGTAATGAGGCCCATGATCTTGGATACTGCCGTCAAATCTACAACCCCTACTCCCCTCCCATAAAATAGGAGACTTTCAACTCCTCTCCTCTCACCACTAAGAAGGTACAGGACATAATCACTAAGTTAAAACCCACAAGATGCCAGGAAGACATCTGCCCTGCGCCTATCATTAAGGAGGCAGCCAAACCTTCTTCACCTCCCTAATCAACACTTTATTTGAAACAGGCACAGTGCCCAACAAACTTAAAGACGCCTGGGTCCTCCCGCTACTTAAAAAGCCAACTCTAGACCCTAATATCCCCACAAACTATAGACCTATCACTACAGTCCCATTTCTTCTGAAAATTATTGATAGAGCAGCTTATCTGCAGATTCAAGAGCATTTAGAAACTAACAATCTCCTTGGCCTTAGGCAATCAGGCTTCAGGCCAAGGCACGGTAACGAAACTGCCTTAATTGACTTAAAGACTCGAATTGAGGAGTTAAGAGACAAAGACAAACTGGCCCTCCTCCTACTACTAGATCTTTCGGCTGCATTTGACTTAGTAGACCACAAAGTCAGCTGCTCGTACATAACTTCAGCAGCACTCTTTTCTGATAAAGCCACCATGTGGATCCAGTCCTTCCTTGACAATAGATCAATGAGAGTTTTTTCTCAATCAGCCTCAGACAATCCTGCACCAGTCACGTGCGGTGTTCCTCAGGGCTCCTGCTTGTCTCCCACTTTATACAATGGGCCTCATTACGACCCTGGCGGTAAGGGGTTTACGCCAGCGTTAGCTGCGCCGACCCCTTACCGCCAATTACGAGCTCCCTTAGCGCCATGGCGCTTTTAACACCTGCTTTTAGCAGGTGTTAAAATCCATGGCGCTAAGGGACCATGGAGTTAATTACGCCACCGTAATTTACGGTGGCGTAATTAACGCCTTCCCCACTCCCATTATACCCTATGGGGCAAAAATGGGAATGGGGAAGGGTAAATGGGGATTGGGGACTTACCGCCCCGCCGACCTCGGAATGGGGCGGTAAGTCCGCCAACCACCATGGCGTAAACGTAGTTTACGCCATGGTGGTAAAGTCACGGCCCAGGCGGTAACTTACCGCCTGGGTCGTAATGAGGCCCAATGTATTTACGAAGCCTTTGTTCGATGACCTGGACCATATGGGTGTCACCTACACCAAATATGCAGATGACACCCAGATACTCATACCTGTCACTGGAGACTATGGGCCTCATTACATGGTAGACGGAGGACCAAGGTGCTGTTAGCACCTTGGTCCATGCCGTTAAAATACCGACACCACCTTGGTGGAAAGGGGAATTACCGCCCTATTCCAAGGTTGGCGGGGCGGTAATTCCCCCTTCCCCCATTGCCCTTCCCCATTCCCATTTTTGCCCCATAGGGCACTATGGGAATGGGGTACCGTAATTAGCACCCTGGTCCCTTTGCGGGTTGGTTTTTAACGCCTGCTAAACAGCAGGTGTTAAAGTACCTACCCGAAAAGGGACCTCGTAGTAAGGCGGTAAGGGTTAACGGTCACCGGTACCATTACCGGTGACCGCTAACCCTTACCGCCTTTGGTGTAATGAGGCCCTATGACACTGATGCCAAAGTACTTAACGACATTTATAGTATTATTCAAGCTTGAATGGCTAAACATGGACTCTGTCTCAATGACGAGAAGAAAGAGGTTCTCCTTTTAGGATCCAAGCTCAAAGTCAACAGACTAGGCAAACTATTTGACGCATTTAATATTGACTGTAACTCTATCAAGGTTTCCAAAGATGTGAAAACTCTTGGCATCTAGATTGACTCATCTCTAAACCTATCAAGACAGGTTAATGTGTCGGCCTCCTCAACACACAGCCTGAAGACTGTACCTCTCTACACCTAACAGTATCTCCATAGCTAGAGCTTTAGTACTTTCCAAGTTAGACTACTGTAACGCACCCTACCTTGGAACCAGTCAACAGAACTTGAAAAAGATGCAAGTTCTGCAAATCAATGCCATTAGGGCAGCACTGAATATCCCCAGATCTCAACATATATCTGAGGTTAGACACGACCTGAATTGGCTATAGGTTAAGCAAAGGATCGCCTTCAAAACCCTCTCACTTACCCACAAATGTCTCGCTAACCTAGCACCAAGATACCTGACCAAGAACTTTGCACGTAATACCTCAGACCGCCCTATGAGATCGACATAGGCACATTGCCTTAAAATACCTTGCTTTAAGATACAAAAGGCATGAGGTAGTAGTTTCCCCATCCTTGCAGCCAAATTATGGAACACTTTACCCTTACCACTAAGAACTGAACATGCCTACCACCAATTCAGGAGGAACGCCAAAACCTGGCTCCTTGCCCAAGAATTCTAGATACCCCTCTGCCTTATGACCCTAACCGCTGGCAACTCTACAAATTGTGCCATATGTAAGAAATATACTCCTGTAATCATGTATTCTCTACCTGTAAATTCTGTAAATTTGTATCTCAGTCAAATGTATATTCATGTCACTGTGCCATCTGCAACCTTCTATGTAGGAAATGTGCCCAGATGCCCACAGGCTTGGAACTCCATACAATTAAATAAATACCAATACAAATACTACTTCTGGACCACCTCCAAACATAGATGTTTTCACCAACAATTCTGACACATATCGATTATCATAACATTTGCAACATTCTACCACCAGGCCCAAGGCTTTCCTCACATTGATCCCACCAAGACTGAATTCCTACAGCAGCCCAGCAATACCAAACACCCTGACATCCAGGCCTCGATCTTGGCTATGAACCTCAAGGACTTCAAACTTCAGCTGACCATCTGAGCCAAGTCCCATGGGTTCTCCAATTACTTCATATCTGCTGTCCAAGACTTAGTACTCTTCCATCTGCATGGTGGCAATGCCCTCCTAAAAGCCCTTCTGGCAAACACCCTGACAATCCTGAGATATGCTCGACATGCTGCAGTATGACTCACCAAAGGACTCTGTGAATTTGAACGCATCACCCTGAACCCCATTGAACTGCACTGTTCGCAAGCATAACATATCATGCTCAAACCCGGCTGCATCATGTGCAAGACCATCAACTTGAAGTGCCCAAGCTACCTCACTGAGAAACTCAGCATCTCTTAAGGGCTATAATCCACTAGAAGCAAACACTTGTAAAGACTTTGACTCCATTGGTGCGGGAAGGAGAGAACCAGAAGAAGCGCCTTCTATGTCTATGCCCCAGACTCTGGAACCTTCTCTGAATCAACACCAGACTCACCCTCTTACTTCTCCATTTCAGGAAGGAGCTCAAGACCCTTCTCTTTAAGGAATGGCTCCTTACAAGTACCTGTGTCCACACACCCTACACTCCCCACCTAACCTGCGACCGGGTTATTTTTCCTCCCCTGGTTGATGTAGATTCCTGGCTGCTAAACTGCCTGCCCCCAATTTGTAGCTCCACACTCCATTGTATTGATCCCATGTGCTCTGCTTCCCTAACCATGTAATTACCTCTATGTCTTTTTGGGTGCTCCATTGCTTCTCGAAGCCAGGTCCATGCTCAATAAATAACATTATAATAAAATATATGCAGATTATAAATAGAAGGAATATATGAGTAATGTGCAATACATTCAGATATTGTTTTTATTGTAGGAATTGGTATAATAGATGAGAGTTGATGATGTAATTCTTCAGTCCCTGAAGAAGGTCCAAGACGGTCTTGAGGGACCAAAAGATGTAGGACATATGTTTTGTAAAGATGGTGATCGTTTTTTTAGCAGCTGAGTCTAAATATCAATTACGTGGCACCAAATCATTTTTATATTATGTGGTGTATGTACAAGTAGTTATTTGATAACCTTTGCACTTATAAAATACATCTGTTTATATATATGGATGATTGTTGCTTTGGGTCATCTTTTTAACATCATGTGGTAGATAATTTCTTGTGTATTTGCGTATTTTGTATATTGTCTTTTTTATTCTACATTCTTTGTTCTGTATTTATACATGAAATGTTTATATTTGCACATTGCAATGTAATGGATGACAATGCAATGATGGGGCAGTAGCAGTTGAACTGGATGTTGTGAATATTTGGAGAGATTATTTTGTCCTTTTAGTTGTTATTGTCTAGGGTTGACTTTCTCCCTTAATTACATCAGAAATCTCTAATTGTAGTTTCAATGCAGGCACACTAGATCCAGGAGCATGTGGGTCCCATATCCACGGCTGTCTAGCAGCACATCCCTTCCACTGGTTCAGTCCCTGATCCTTTTCTTGCACTTCTCCTTGATGTGTCTGTCTCTGTGTCACCGCCGGTGGCTGTAGGTGCAGCTCGACTTTAAGTTGCAGCCTAAAACTTCTTTTCCCCAGGACCCTTCTCCATCTTCGTAGCTGGATGACGTTTCCCTCACCTCTCTGATATGACTGTAATCTTCCAGTACCTGTCTCATTATGCCTCCCGCCATCTGGTGCTGTCAATGGCTGACCTGGACTGTCATGTCTTTTATCATACCCTGCATGCCAAAGCTGACCCTCTACCCAAAGGTGATTGAAATGCCCACCAGGTGCTGTGGCAGTTTTGCCATCAGAGAATAGTGCTGTATTTATTCTCCTGTAGAGATACTTTATGAGTATCACAAATAATGTAGTCAAACATTATGCAGTTCCAAATATTAGTAATACAACATTTGAATACAGCCGTAGCATCCTACTCTTATCCTATGCACTTCTAAAATGTTAAAGCAACCTACAGCCATTCAGCAATGTGCGTGTAGCCCTTGCAGCTGTGCAAAACTTAAACTTATACTCATAATAGTAATGCAGTGAGGATTGGCAGGTCAGGAGACAGAGAGGCAGTGATATGTGCTTTCCTCTAGGCGGTTAGAAAGTGCTCCACTGTATTCGAGTGGGCGCTTGGATTGGTTGTCTTTGAGCGACTCCTGGTGCTGTCCCAGCCTTCTCTCCCTATTGATCCTACACAGTGACTACGGGGGTTCCTTCTTATAGGGACCCTTGCATTTGTTCGTCTTGTACACCCTGTACAACGAGCATTATACAAGCGCTATGCATTGTGCACTAAAGCACTGAAAGTGTAGTCACGGGGAATCAAGCGAGAGGAGGGAGGGCTCCCCACTATATTCCTCAAACTATTCGAAGAGTGATACTACCACTATTGGAATGTGGCAGTGCAGAGGCAGGAGCAGTGCAGAGGCAGGAGCAGTGCAGAGGCAGTAGCAGTGCAGAGGCAGTAGCCGGAGACTGTGCTTAATGTGTGAGGTGGAGCCTGTCTAACGCCACGCCACACTGAGGAGGGCATTCAAGTGCCTAGCCCTCCTCAAGTTGTACAGCAGCAGAGCGGCAGGGGAGAGGTAGTGGAGAGATAGTTGTCCACAGTTATCCACAGAGACCCTGAGAGTGCAATTTGATCTGGGGAAATTCATCAAAATCAAAAGTCTGAGTAAAGTGCTTGAAAGTGCTGGGGAGATGGAATTGGACAGTATGAACAACATTTACAATGTGCGTAGTGCCAGCCTCCACGATGATCCCAAGGCCATAGACACTGATTATATAGCCTGGATTGGAGAAGCTCAGGACATACTCCAACATGCATCCTTGGCACTTGTATATGTACAGAAAATGTATCGGACACAAACAAATGAGCAGAATGTTGCCTCTAGTCCCCTGCCTACAAACAAAAAATAAAGGCAAGTTTTTGAAAGCAGAAATGTGTATGAATCAGCTACAACAATGAGAAGAAAAATAACTGATTTCTTCCTTCTTCTCAAAGGAGCATAGTCGGAGCCCGAGATATGTTGAGCCTGAAAACTCAATTCAGGTGACAGAGGAACATATGGAATGTGTGATAGAGGCATTGGCCTCTAGCCAGCAAGTAAGTGATATAAACACCTGTGGAAATGTAATGAATAAAGCACTGGAAATGGAGCTTGATTTTAGCTCATTTATGATAACACCTGAACGTGTGGGCTCACAAGACTCAATGGATCAGTTAAATCACATCTTGGCAGCAGATGAAATAAAGAGGTCAACTTTACACACACACAACCAACTAACTGACCACCCACAGTGCCCCAGTGAAACAACTCTAACAGCATTACATTTTGTCTTAAACTCATTTGTTAATGTATTTGAACTGTTAAAGGGGGAGGTGCACACTTCTGGAGTTTACAAAAGAGGTGCAATGCTGTGACTCAGTGCTAATGGGTCTAACATCAGTAATAAGTACGATAGTTACTGACACCTTGGGCGGAATAAAATCTGAATTAAAACACCATGCAACCTTGATGGGTGACCTGCAAGGCAGTTTTCTAAATATGAACAGTCGCCTGTCTAATATTGTGGCGAATTTGCTAATTCTGACAAATGCTCTTCATTTGAACACATCACTAACGGCTGTAGGCTCAGAACCCCTGGCAGTAGATAATAACCCAAAAGCCTTCGACGACAGTCCTCTGTCACAATCCACCATGGAGAAATGTGTTACATTTGCCCAGATACCTGCTGAAGTCCCACTGGGGAAGGCAATTGTTGATTTAGAGGAAATAATAGCTCTAAGTGAACTCAACGCTGAGCCAGAAGTGTTTGGGAAAAATAGGAAAAACAAGATACAGAAGTGCTGCACAGTAAACAACCATGAGAGAGCCTCTCGCGAGCAACAGAAAACAAAAAATCAAAAGAGACAAACAATAAGGAAAGGGCTAAAACTGGAATTCCTCCAAGCCATAACAAAGAAAAATGTCGACAAGGCTAATCAAGACGTACTGAGTTCAAAGCAACCAGGTAGTCCTGACAATATAGGCAGAGTTACCACAAAAACGGCTCCAATCAGAAAGAAAAGAAAGAATAACTTGCAAAGCATGGCTGCAGACGAGGAAGTTGAAGAAACAGACTATCAGATAAAAGACGCTCTGACCAATATTACGAATGAGGAAAGGCCTTGAGAGGACACTAGCAAAGCGCCGGCGAAAGATGTTCAGAGTTGAGCCTCTCTTTCGGGTCTTTATGTACCTAAACCAACTCAGAGAGATGCGGGTGTAAAGGCCTGGCCAGTGTTTAGAGTGCAGGGGGCACAGGAGCCCATAGAATTAGTGCACCCAGTTGCAACACAATTGGTACTCAATGCCCTAAGGACACTGGTAAAGTTACGGATGAGAGGCGATTAGAACTGACATGCAATTTTGGGACTTTGGACAAATGGCTTTACCTACCTAAATCAAATCAGAGCAATGGGGATCTAGGGGTCACATCAGTGATTGCAGTGTAGGTGGGTACAGGAGCATAATTGGCATTCAATGTAACTTTAACACCACCCCCTTAGTGGTTACTCTCCCTCCACAAGAACACATCAGCTATGATCCACAGAATGAAGATGCAGGCATATCTCAAGTTTCAAACATGGCCGTATCAGAAGGATTTCCTTTGAAAGCAGCTCATAATTTATCACCTGCAATAGTTTATTCTCACTTTGCGGGCTGTAGGTACTTAAAGATCACTGAGTCACAGCCTACCGAAATGAGCCCTTTTCTAAACTGATTGAGATTGCTGGTTATATTACATCTCATTCCTGAACTGAGGACAATGTCGTCAAGTGACATTGCATGTCTGGAACCACCGGATTACCACAATATAACAAATTGGGTATTAACCACTTTCGTTTCCCCACTTGTGGTAGAAAGAATATGTAAATGTTCTTTGGCCCTGCAGAAATTGGGCCTTGGCATTTTATTCTTCACGCCAAAACCAAGCACTGATAAACTTTGCTCCTCTATATATGATGGGGCTGGGGGATATGAGAAGAAAAAGCAAAGTAGCATGGTTGTTTCTGGAAAGGGCCCACAGTACCTATCACACTATAGCTCCCAGAGTTCATCTCAGCCCCCTTTGTGAATGGAAGGGATCTTGGTCCCCCCTATAATGGCTTTGCCTTGATTGGC
Source organism: Ambystoma mexicanum (assembly GCF_040938575.1). Classification (NCBI taxonomy): domain Eukaryota; kingdom Metazoa; phylum Chordata; class Amphibia; order Caudata; family Ambystomatidae; genus Ambystoma; species Ambystoma mexicanum. The sequence continues at coordinate 790,970,143 of NC_090927.1, forward strand.
AAAGCCAGCAAATGAGCTTATATGTTGTGCTCTATCTTGGAACATTCTGGGTTATCGCTGCTTTTTGCAACATCTGATAGGAAGAGTAATGTTGCAGAAAGATCAGCTGTTAATCCTACAAGTGACCTGGCTCATGATGGCTTAGTTTGACCTAGACAGATTCTCTTTGGTTTTTCACCTGGCATAGCCCTCCACTGGCAGGCACCCGAAAGGGGGACTCTGCATTGGTGCAAACTGGGATTTCCCATTAAGAATTAGGCCTGGTGCAAGATGAATTTTCTGTTTGCTATGTTGCCTAATTTCCCAGCTAATGGAATTCAAACTCTAGTCTCAACTCTTTATGACCCTCCGGATGGTCGAATCACTGATGAAGTAATTAATGATGGTAGTCTCTAATGCGCTAATGTCCTGGTCCAATCGGGGCACCAGGGGGGCATAATTCTGTCAGGGGACTTCAATGCTGACTGCTCTAAGAGTGTTATGAATGCTAAGGACTGGACAGATACTCCAGATGAAGTGGATGAAGAATTGCCCAAGTCACAAAAAAGAGGTGGCGTATGGATGAACATATTGTCTGAGTTTTACATATACCCTCTTAATTCTAAGGGCATGATCCCTGTGGTAACATGGACTAATGGCCGCTTGAAGAGTTGTATTGACTATGTACTTGTTAATGCTTCCATTCGTGCTCATGTTCAAGAGTTTTCTGTACTTCCGACTGAATTGAGCGATTACACTATGTTAAGAATGTCTCTTCAGCTCAATGCTGCTAAAACAAGGGGGAAGCCTATCGCAAACATCACAGTTAACATCCAGGGAAATCGAGTAATGTGGACTAAGGGGAACATTAATAGATTAAATTCCTCTCTGTCCAGAAGCGGTTGCACACCTAGGGAACTTTTGTCTAGCAGTAATTGGGATCTTGAGGAGATGTCAAATAATTACTGGCCGACACAGTTTAGACATCTGATTGCCCATAAATCAATGGGAAAGGCAGGGGTTCCTTATGACTTGACTCTCGCTAAGAGGAAAAGACTTCTTCACGCAGCTATCCATAAAATCAGGAGGGGAGGGCAGGTACCAGAGTGTGAGGAAAGAAAACAGGTTTTAGTACTTTGTACCCAATATAAGAACTGGGTTTTCAGCCATAAATTCGATGCAGACTCAGCTAACTAGAAGATGATCCAGACCTTGAATAAAACATAGGATACCAAAAGGTTCTGGCATTTGCTATGTTACCGCACATCTGGAGAAGCTTCCTGTGAAATATTTGGCATTGCGGACAGGCTTGGGGATCACACATTTTAGGGACGTACTGGGAGAGTGGGCTTCCACATGAGGAAAATTAATTGGTGCAATTATTGGGTAAATCTATTCTGCCCCATGTCAGGGAAGAGGACGTGGTCAGATTTATAAGAAAAGCCAAAGCCCTTAGGCCCATGGCCCGGACCAGTTTTCTAGCGCAGTTATTAAGAAAGATCCCGTATTGTGGATAGGGCTGCAATCTTACACAAACTCTTCCTTTAAATTATTAAGATCGGAGAGGTCCCCTCATACTAGTCCACAAGAAGGGTCTATGTGTCGACCCAAACAACTACAGGGTGCTAGCAATGCTGGACCCCTAAGCAAACATTTTTTCCTCCCTTTTACTGGTAATACTAACTGTCTGGTCGAACATGAACAACCTACTAAGTAATCCACAGACTGGGTTTAGAAAGGGTTGCAGAACAACCCATACATCTGAGTCCTCCAATCGCTAATCTCTGACACATATCAGAATGCTAAATTCAGCCTATATATTTGCTACGTAAATTATTGCACGGCATTTGACAGTGTCACCGGTGTGAAACTCTGGTCTAAACTAGAGGATTGGGGGATTGATCCATCTCTCCTGTATTTAATTAAACTATTATACAGTGATACATCTGTCAGGGTTAGACTAACACAAGAGGGGTGCACTTTCAAGAGTTATTCTACAAACACCGGCCTCAAACAAGGCTGTGTTCTTGCGCCCCACTGTTTTAATCTTTGTTCAGCCGATCTAGATCTGGTACTGAAGTCTGCCCACAACTTTCCACCTAAGTTTGGATGGGGCAAGGGGGTTGAAGATTGCTTGGCTCTCCTATGTGGATGACACTGTGGGACTGCAGCACTCTCTGCATGCCTTACAACTTTAGGATAAACCTTTCAAAAACAAAAATCATGCCAATAGGAAGAAAGGCATGTGGTGGTACTTCCTTTTCCTGGGCTATGCGCAGTAAACCTTTGGAACAGGTTACACAATATAACTGCCTCGGCCTCCCCATTCAGGCCTCTCGCTCTCTCACACATTAGTCAGAGGTCATCCCACCTAAGGCTTGGTGTAAATGGTTGGCTATCGAAAGGGTGATTGACAGGTGTGGGCATCACTCTGTGGAGGCTAAACTGGAAGCATATAAGAAATGCATTACCCCGGGCATACTATATGCATAAGAGGTCCTCCCAGAGAAGGCGGTTGTCTGGTTGCAAAAGCTGGAGGCATACATACTGCTTTGGCTGTTGGGTCTTCCGGGAGCAATCCCAGTTGAAGTGATAAGGTTAGAACTAGGTTTACAATCCCGTATGTCGCTCTGGAAAATCGGCAAGTGCAAGTTTTTGTTAAAAGAGAATACGGACGGTGCTGGCAAAGGCTCTTTAGTGGGCTTAACAGAGCTCCATGCAAACTTGAAATCAACAAATATAATGTATAAGGAATTGGTAGCGACTCTAACAGCCCACCTAGATGTGATTAAGCTGACCTTTCCCACTGTACATCACCAGGTGCTGTTCCATCGAAAAATGTAAAAAGAATACTATTCAATGGGACAGTGCACAGTCAATCTTAACACTTGCTAAAAAGAGAAGGTACACGTTATACACCCACCAGGGCATGTTTTCTGAAACCCCACAAAGGTACCTGACTAATTTATGATGTACTTACGTATGGATATTCTCACAATTTTAGAATCTGTGAGAGCCTGGAAGGGTATTCCCTTAGAAGATCATATAGACAGACATTGTAAACAGAACATTGAAACTACCAGGCATATACTGCTGGCCTGACCTACATTAGTTCTGGAATGTGAGAAAAGTTATGTACATTTTCCAACTTATTGGACAGATCAATTATGTGCGTCCATTTTTGGGACGGAATCGCTAGTGATGACTGCAGCGGGTCATCAGATTTGGATCAAGGCAAAGAAAAACCTTGGTTCACTTCCTATTTGGATTTTTCAATTGATTTTATTCTTGGAACTTAATGCAATGTATATTTCTTAGGTTAAATTACTGTTCTTACTTTTAACTATGATGAAATTTGATGAATTTCTTTATTTTTTTAAGTATTGATGTACCATGAATGATGTAAAAGTCTTATTCATATATAGTGTAAAAGACTTCTTTCACTAGGCATAAGCACTTAATAAAATGTTTTTTAAACTAGTGTCAGTTAACTAAGAACAAACTAAACACAATCTAAAGTGATGCACTACAAATTGATAGGTAGCCCATTTTAAATCACCCTGCAAAGGGTTCAATTCTTCCATCCACTATTCTTTGTTGGATTTACTTTTCCTGGCCAAAGAAATAGGAAGGGCAGCACAGGCTGATGTTATGTGCTCTTCCGAAACTTGGTATTTATTTAATTTAATTTAATGTTAATGTTTGTCCAACGCTGGTCCTACTCAGAGAATCTTGGAGCACCTTATAAGGTTCAAATGTTCAGAAGGCAGGAGGTGAAACAGAAGTTAGAACATTTTTCATGACAGGTTAGGAAGAAAAGATAGACAGGTGATGGCAGGGGAAGTGGTGTGGCTGGATTAGGTGTGGGCAAAAAAGTATGTTTTGAGACTTTTTCAGAAAGTGGTGATGGAGGATGTGGTGCAGAAGCAGAGTGGTAGGATTTTACAGGCTCTGGACACACACTGGTCGAATGATTGTATTTGTGTGTATGTTAGTTTGCACAGTGAAATGCATAGGAAATACCTTGTCTCGTGTTTCTGTGGGTGATGGGTATCAGTTTGTTGTGGAGGTAGGACGTGGTTTTGAGGTGGGTGGATTTACATACAATGCAGAGGCCTTTGAAATCAATTTTATGGGGAGGCAGTGTAGTTGGGAAAGAGCTGGGGTAATGTGTGAGTGTTTGGGTAGTTGCAGGATGAGTCTCACCACTTTGCACTGTATGGTTTTCTGGGGGACAAGGATGCTGTTGGGTAATGAGTGTTTCCTTTAGTCCAAATTGGGCAGAGCTAGTACTTGGACGTCCGAAACAGAATTCATGAGAGGGAAAGATGAGTCTTATCTTGCATAGGAGATCCAGCTGAAGGTTGTATGCTTTGGTGATGCCAGCTATGTGGTGTCTGGAGATAAGATTGAACTGGATAGTAAAGCCTAGGGATGTGACAGGTGCGGAGAGGGATATGTGTGGTTTGTCTCTTGTGAGTTATTATATCAGGGTATGAGATCAGTTTTGTGCCTACAGGTGGGTAGAGGGAGATGGGAAGGTATTCTGCTTTGTAAAGGTTGAGTCTGAGGAAGTGGATAGCCATCCAGATGATGATGGTTAATATACAGCTTTTGATCATGTGTAGTTGTAAGGGGGATGACATTTGGAAGTAAATGTGCTTGTCACCTGCATATTGGAAATGGATTTTGTGTTTGCTAAGGGTCTGTCTATGACATTCTACATATAAGTTGAAGTGGAGGGGAGACATGGTGTATCCATGGGGAACCCTGCACTGGGTGGGATCCAATAAATGGGGGCACAGGGGCATGGAGACAAAGTGTGTCCTTTCAGCAAAAAAAAGGTGAACCCAACGAAAACAGTGGCTGAGAGTTTCATTCTGTGGGATAGGATGTTTAGGAGAATGGTGTTGAGGGCTGTGTAGAGGTCAAGGCGTATGAGGAGGGCTGCATGCCCTTTGTCTGTAAAGTTGGGGATGTCATTGAGAATATGAAATGCAGCGCTCTCTCTGCTGCAGCCATTTGGAAGATAGATTGGAACGTGTTTAACAGATATTTTGTGGTGATGTTTTAATGGAGTTGGCTCGTGATGACATGCTTCAATGATTCTGGTGAGCTATGCAGCATCGTGATTGGATGGTCGTTTTCAGAGAGTGTGAATTCGAGGGTAGTTTCTTGAGGAGGGGGAGATTTGTCCTCTGCCTCATATGAATCTTCGTTGTATACTTGACAGACAATCATTCCAAGTGGTTGTTATTAATGTATGGCAAGTTTCAGTCAGCTGGACTTGATTGTACAATCTGTGTCCTATTTGAATAATAACAGATTTGCAAAATGTTGAAATCTCAAATGCTGCCCATGTAAATATGGTTTTCATAAGCTACAGTGTGAAACTGATCCTTTCAAAATAACGTGTTGTTTTTAACAAATAGCCCTGCTATATTTTTGAATTCTGATTCTCTGTTTCATTATAAAATGAGAATAGCTGATAACATTTATTCAGCTTGCACTCATTTTGGCATTCAGCACAAAGCAATATTTTCACAGAATGATAGGTAAGCAATACAAGATAGTAATGAACCCTTTCATAGTTGTTCATGTTTTGCGCAGTTAGCATATAAAAATAGGAAGTGTAATCATAATCTAATTACTTAGCTGCATCAGTACTCCCCATATCACAATCAGCATCAAATGCAGTTGAAAAGGGCTTAATAATGGCTTTGTGTAGGTTACTCATGTTTTCAAGTAATACATGTGAAAGGGAATAGGTTTAAATCCACATATGGGAATATGTATCCCTCTGCCAGAACCTACCTACTCTTGCTGTCTTCATCACCATCTTCTTCAGCAGCTACAACCTCCTCTAGACCTTGACACCTCCTTCTGCTATTACCACCTCCTCCAGGTCTCCAATGCCTGTAGATATCAGTTCCTGATGGCCTTCACCTGCTCCTCCTGGTGTTACCACCTCCTAATGATTCCCATCACCACCTCCTAGTACAACCACCTCCTCCATATGTTCACCACTTCCTACTGCTCTTGCCGCCTTCTCTAGTGTCTTATCATATTCTCTTATCATACTACCTCTTCCAATCTCTTCCCACCTTCTATTGATGTTATCACCTCCTCCAGTCCTTTGCCACGCCCGCCTGAGGTTACCACCTCCTAAAGACACTCACTACTTCTTCCTGGCTCCTTCCCCCTAACAACAGCCTCCTCTCCTTCACAATTCTTCTAACACACTCCAAACTACTTCAACCTCTGACCACAACCTTCTCCAACAACCCACACTAAGCAGCAGGGGCTGGCTGTATGTGTATGTGGTTCCCCATTCTCCTCTGATACGCCTTTCCGGGGTCTGCTTTGTGCCCAGGGTGCTAAACCAAGTTTATGGGCCTCATTACACGGAAGGCGGAGGACCAAGGTGCTATTAGCACCTTGGTCCATGCCGGTAAAATACCGGCACCGCCTTGGTGGAAAGGGGAATTACCGCCCCATTCCAAGGTTGGTGGGGCGGTAATTCCCCCTTCCACCACTGCCCTTCCCTATTCCCAGTTTCGCCCTATAGGGCATAATGGGAATGGGGAAGGTGCTAATTACGGCACCGCAATTTTGTGGTGCCGTAATTAGCACCAAGGTCCCTTAGCGGGTTGGTTTTTAATGCCTGCAAAAAGCAGGCGTTAAAGCACCAACCCGCTAAGGGACTTCGTAGTAAGGCAGTAATGGTTAACGGTCACCGTTACCATTAACGGTGACCGTTAACCATTACCGCCTTCTGTGTAATGAGGCCCTATATCTGGCCTGTCTGTTATTTTGGATTTAAGATTTACTTCTCCAACTCTCCCTTAGGCTGCCTACACTGACTTAAGAGTGTGAAATACGGGGTGGCCGGAAAGCCCGCCGGTAGACGGCGGGTTTCCAGCAACCCTGTAGCAGAAGTACCACTGCCTGATATTCCGATGCAACCAGGAAATCACAAGAGGAGGCGGTAACGGTAAATCCTCATTTCCATGGAGTCCTGTAGGATTCCATGGAAATGGGGACACGGAAGCACCGTCACTGTTGCTAGCGGTGATGGTGCTTCTGTGACAACCATGCCGGTAGGGGCCAGAAAACCTGGCAGGTCAGGCCTGCCGGGGGATCTGTGGCCCCTACCGGCATCGTTATAGTATGACGGTCGTGAAAGGGTGTTGGTGGTTGCTACCGGTACCCTTATTTCTTGACCACCATACTCGGAATGAGGGCCTAGGTAAGTTTTCTATAGCTTTTGAATTACTGGTAACACTGTGTGAGCAGGTATCATGATGCATTGCTTCTCCCGCGTATTTTGTTGCTGGTTAATATTTTCACTCCTCAGTCTGTCGGTTTCTTTGCATTCAGTAAGTTGTCGACTTCAGACCAGTTTTCATTGCGATTCCTGAAGACCTTCAAACAACATCTCTTTGATGTCCTGGGTGAACTGGCAACAGAAGGACTTTACTTGATAGCTTTGTTGATCACGCAGATTTCCCTTAAATGGAAAGCCTCCATTTTCAGTGATGGAGATTTGGATCTGGCTAGGGTGATCATTAGGCTCTCTCAAAAGGGAAGCACGAGCATTCCGACCACTATGTAGGTTACTAAAAGGTTTTAGGCTTGGGCTTAAATCTCCAGAGGTGATTTACCCTGATAGGCCAACAGAATGGGCAGGGAATGGACCCTTGTGACTGGCCTGTGGTGAGGCAATGCAACTGGTCATTGTCAGGTGTCGGCAACCAGGGTAAGGTGACCAGGGGATCTTACCCATACTGCACTAGGGTCCAACATCCACTGGATTAGGGGAGCACCCTGCCCGATTATTCACCTTCCCATAAGCCCCCCAAAAACAGTTGCGAGCACTTGTCACATGTGTTATGCAAATTGTCACTGTTACATCAGCTTATGAGCCTGATGGCATTTTTTTCCATTGGCCTTGGGTAGCGAGACTTCAGTGGTGATGAGGGAAAGGAATATGAATAAATTGTTCAATTTTTTTTATTATACTCATAGAAAAATCACATAAAGAAGAAATTGTTTTTTCTCCAAACTTCCGCACAGTATTTTTGACCTTGGTTTCTGTAGAGAACTGCTGGAGGTACATGCAGAGAATCTGTCAAGAGACAAAGTAACTGCAAAGAGAGGTTTCCATCCATTGAAGTGGGAAGAAAAGAAGCATAATAATTATCAGTAATAGATTTTCCACCATGTGAACCATTCTGCCATATAATAGGCTGCCCACTTTGTTGGCTTCTTCCAACTGGTAGATGACACATGCTCCACCTTGTTCAAATTCTAGCATCTGTTCAATTGTCTAGTGGAATATGCATTAGAAGAACTGACAAATGAACTATACTCCTTGTCAACTTGGTCTCAAGAAAGGAAGACCAACCTTATCCCTGTGTGAATATTAGAACATAACATTTTAGTCACCTTTGCCTGTTGCTGCGTCTACATTTGAAAGGTGCTAAAAAAGTATTTTAACAACATAGCACTAGAGTCCCAGGCCAGTCGGCAAGGGACAGTCATAGTCTAGACTTCCAGATCAACACCAAAGCCCGCCCTCCCATTGGGGTCCCCAAACAGCCAGGACATCTTTCCTTTCAAAGTAACTGGGTTCCATGCTCTGGAGTTCACTGCAGTGGGTCTGGATACTTTTTGTCTTTAATCATTAGCATCCAATAGATCAAGGTGTGAAAACTACACATTTCACAAAACATACAGAGTTTGTGGAATTCCTGTGCCAACAAGGTTACAGATGTTTAAACATGGTATGCTGGGATTTGCCTTTTCTTCAGTAAACAGACATATGAGAATCAGGCCCTACCTACTGTGCAAAGAGAGTATGCTGGAATCTCCCTTCTGTGCATGCTAGAAGCTAACACGGCTGCACTATCTAGCAGTGCAGCCCTGAGTCTGGCCTTACTGTGCTGGCCTGGCATATTGGAACCTGGACTTAACATGGTACACTTGCACCTTGCATTGTGCTAACTGGTCCTCTAGAATATGCACTTCCTGTGCTGATGTAGTGTACCGTAATCTGCATCAGCCTTTACTTTGCTAATTGTCCATAAATCTGGTCTTGCTGTAGTAACTGGGCATTTTGGCATATGGCTTTACTGTGCTACCTGGAATCAGATCGGAATGTACTGACTGAGCATACTGGAGTTTGCCCATATTCATACTGTGTTACTTCAACATTATTTTATTTAGTTGAATACGTTTTAAACATGATATACAAAACATAGATCATGATGACACCGATGAAGACTATGAAATAAAGATGAGTGTTTATCAAATCCATGCATAACAGTAGTCAATACATTCTAGCTCTTCAAACTTACAGAATGATCCAAATATATAGTTAGGTGAACGAAACTGACAGGGTAGAAGGACAAGAGAAACAAGACAGACAAGATACGCTGGGAAAATGGAAGAGGAGGTTGAAATATGATTCTGTTATGTGATAGTCAGCACGTGTAAGCATTCATCTTGAGAAAGACAAGCAAAATGAGACAATTTGCTGATAGTTGATTAAACAATAAAATAATACAATGCATACATTGCTGGCTATTGAAATGATATAGTAGTGCAATTCAAGAGCCATGAGTAGACATATGAAATGTTAAATACTTAGTAAAACATGCCCATTTCTCATCATATTTGGTTATTAGATGAATACGAATGGCCATACAACGTTCAAGTCTATGCACATGACATATATTGTTCCACCAACCATTGATATTCAAGGTTTGAAAACATTTCCAATTGGCCGTAATTAATTTAATTGCAATGGCAATGAAAATATCGTACAGAAGAGAAGATGAGTTATTTAGACTCTTGCCGCAAGCAATGCTGGCCATTAAAACATTTGTGAGTGATAATGGAACATCAGTTTTGAAAATCTTTTTTAATAAACTTAAGATTTCCTTCCAAAACTTGTACACAAACGGACATTCAAAGAACATATGTGAATAGGTCCTCCTTTCCCTACCACAGGACTAACGACACCTATCAGAGCTATGTGGGGAATTAAATAATTTGATTGGCGTTACAAACGCCCTGTGCAAGAAAAAGAATATGTTTTGGGTGATATTAGCTGATGGAGATATACTTTTAACTCTGGACCATAGCCTACCCCAGGCAATGTCATCAAACGATATCCTACAATCAATTTCCCAATGAAGTTCTGAGGACCACATCATGTTATCAGGTATAGTAAAGGCTAAGGTTCTGTAAAAATGTTGATGCTTTAACAACAGAAGCCTTGGTCAGAAATAGTATTCTTGTAGGATCAGGAATAACTTCATAGTTTGTAAATTTCTCGAATTTGTCCAGGCAAGCATTCACCAATTTATTATAGAAACTTTGACATTCTTTGATCTGCCACTTACTCAGATAACCTGACCTATGGATTCTGGCCCTACTTCGATGAGTAGGCATGTTTTAATTTTCCCTTACTTTGATATCTAGGCCCATGGAATCGGACGGGAGTGTGCTACTCGGGCATATTTCAATCTTGTCTTACTGTGCTAATTGTTCATAGAGGAATCTGCCCTCACTGTGGTAATGGGGTATAATGGAATCCACTAATATTGCATCCGCTGCATACAATGGAATTATATTTTTACATTTCTTTATTTGTATTTGGTTTCAAAGACAAAACCTTTACAAAACAAACAGATATTCCAATACATAAAAACAACATACAAAGAATAAAATTCAACTTATCATAGATGATAATGAAATAAAATTGATTGCTTTTTTTCCCCAATATTTCATATTTCTAAAAATATTTCACACCAATCTTCAAACCACGATTTTATCTTAAAAAGGAAAAAAAAAACATATTACTTAAACTATAAGTCCACATACATTCGATAAAAATCGTACAATTGATATTTTTAAAGAAATCGATTTGCCATGCAACATGTTCCACCAAATTACATCTGGGAAGTATCGTTCTGTTTGAGATGCGAATTTACCAAAATAAGTTTCACACTCCTCGCTAATGGACTTGCATTCCAAAGTAAGTGCCTTAGAGTTTCCTTAATGGTTGGACTTTTATAGAAGCAGCAGGGTACATGTCCTTTCCCCAATTGATCTCTTATTTCTTGAATTTGCCCTTTGGGTAGTACATTAAAACGAAACCGCATAACGTTACACCTCCAATTTCTGACTGGGAATTTATTCAAGTATGTTTCCAAAGTACCCACCAACTTCCAATCGGATACCAAATGACAATATAAAGGTGAACTCTTTACTTTTTTATTAGTTTCAGCCCAATCGGACCATCTGATTCTGCTTTTTACTTGCATCAGCTTCCTAATTAGGAGTTGTAGATCTGTACCGATTTTATCTAGCAGATTTCGGGTCGATTCATACTGGGATAGTAAAAAATGTGATTTAGTTTTACCCAATCTCAGTTGCTGGCCCAGAATTGAGTATAAATGATTTCCTAAAACCAATAAGAGTTTTCTTAACAATGCATTTTTTTCCAATCGATTTGACTTTTAAGCGGTTGAAGGCCTAATTCGTACCTAATGGCCGATATAGGAATACATTTTGGAAGATAATATAGGATATTTCTCCAATGCTTGGCCTCGATCTTTGCAATAATTAGGTCTACACTTGGCGGGAAGAATTCTAGGCCAGAGCTGAGTTTGGGAATAACTTTCGAGGAATAAAAATGTAGCAGAGGTAGAAAGGAAAATTTGCAGTACATCCTGTCAATTCTCTTGGTCTGGGTGACCAACACAGTCAAATGTTCTTCAAGGACATTACAATATGCGCATTTTGTTATGTTTGCAAACACAGGATAGCCCAAGTACATGAAAGATTGTCTAATTTCAAGCTTATAATTATTTAGGTACCAGCTCAATCTTGTAGATTTACTTCTTGAACCCAAGATTATAATTATAGATTTATTTTTATTTATACTTAGACTGTTAGCATCCATATAATCCTTGAATGTATTTATCATTCCTTGCAATCCTATCTGGGTTCGATCTATCAATAGAAATCATCGGCTTAAGAACACCAGTTTAGTTTTGGCCCTTCAATTTGTGGGGAGATAAATGAGGCCGCATCCATTGGGGTCCCCACATCACAAACAAAAAGATTAAACAGAGTGGGGCCAAAGATACAGCCTTGCCTCAGGCTTTCCATGTATGTATAGTAACTGATAATTTGCCTTTCTGGTTCAATCTTACTTTGATCATAGATCCCTCATGCAAATGAATAAGAAGAAACAATATATTCTTAGGCATTCCAATTAATAGCATTTTTGTCCATAGCAGAGACCTGTTTACTCTATCAAATGCTTGGGATAGGTCTATACTAGCCACATAAATCGGAAAAACTTCTGTATTACTTTGATTGTCCTGTAAAAGTGAAAACATTAGACCACCCAGTTCTGTTCCCATTTGCTTTCTGGAGCCAAATTGCTTATACTGGAATATTGCCTCGGTTTCTATCCATTCTTCAATCAAACGCAATACGAGACCAGCAAATATCTTAGAATAGGCGTCAAATAGTGATATGGGCCTATAGTTTTGTGGGGCACCTCTATCCCCCTTTTTATATATATGGGAATAACATAAGAAATTCTCCAGGAAGATGGAATATGCTTTGAGATTGTAATGTTTCCAAACAACATAAAGAGGGCGTTTGCCCATTGAAATGGGTCCACCTTGAATATAACATTTGATAAGCCGTTGGGACCTGCCACGCTGGATGAATTTGATTTTATTATTTGGGTCGTTATCTCAGCTTCTGTAAAATAACACTCCCAATCCAGTTCATGGATTCCAGGTATAGGTAAAGTAGGATTTTTGTTGGGGGCATAAAGTTCTCCAAAGTGTCCTACCCAAGCCTCCTCCGAAACACTATTCACCTGAGACATTAAGAGAGGGGATTCCATTGCATGTATAAGCTTCCAAAACTTTCTGGAGGAGCCGTCTTTGAGTGATCTTAGCATAGCCTCACTATCCATTTGTAACATCTGAGCCTTATGTAATTTCAGGCAATTTTTTAATTTTTGTTTTTCTTTGTGAATTAACAAATTTTCCCTTCCCAAGCAATTGGAAGAGTTTTGATTTCCTGAATAATTTGATTACCCATTTTTTTATGGTTGTTGACTAGATGGTCAAAAACATGTGGATGCTTAAGTCTAGCAATACACCTCTTTGGGCTTATGGATCTAGTAATTATTTTCCCAATATATTTACTGAATTCCTCACTCGAGAATAACTTCCATTGTTCTTCCATTTGTAACGCTTGCCTACCAAGATTGAGAGCCCTGTGTATTTTTGCCACATTTCCCGGATGCCAGGTGATTCTACTTTTCCCTCTATTCACTTCTATACTACTCTTTAAGTGAATCCTTGTGTGCTGTTGAAGTTGAACGTACATTTGAATTTGTAGAAATCTGTGATCACTAAAATCATTGTTAATCAAATCGAAGGATGTACATACTTTGAACAGAGTACCTGACATGAATATATGGTCGATAGTTGAATTACATAAACCATTCGACCAGGTGTAGGTGGCATCCGCGCTTTCATTCAATTGATTCAAATGATAAAGACGCCAAAAAGTATACCATATATGATCTTGGAGTTTTTTTCGTGGGCAGCTCGGTGGGCCTGCCTCAATTGTTTGACCTTCATTGCTGACTCCAAACGACAGTATACCTTTATTTGGTTCTGATTTCAAGCCCTTGTTGTCCGCTATTGGAATTTCGGCGTTCAGATCACCTGTGATTATTACATGTAGGTCTATATATTTAATGTTCAAATCAACCAAGAGTGCATTCATCTCCTTAATTATGTTACCAAGGTTATGAAGGGGGTTAAAGTATATATTTACCACCAGTACGTACATTGCCCCCCTGCATTGAGACATTTCTAAAACCACTGCCAGGACTCCAAGTGTAGGAGAAATAGATTCTACAATTATTAAGCCAACACCCATCTTTACTGCGATGATTAGCTCCCCTGAGGGGCGACCCCTACTTGATTTGCTCGCCAATTGAAACCTTGAGTCAAAGCCATCAATATGGAATTTGGATGTCAGCCATGATTCTTGGATACAAATAATGCTATTAGTTACAAGTTCCGCACACAGCTCCTTAGGGGAGGTTAGATGGGAATAACCCCTTGAGTTCCAGGATAATAGAAGGATCTTATTCTAAAGTCCCGCTTTTAAATGTTTAAGTTCAGCTACTGACTCCTACAGGGTTTGTGGCAACCACATCCATGAATTGAGGTCATCACTTTTGGGAGGAAGCCAGTTGCTTTCGTAGACATTTCTCTCTTTCCTGTCCTCTCTAACTTCATCCACCTGTACATAGGGCCCAACCCCGAAATTCTTGTTGTACCCCTCTAGTCTTTCTCCTCTTATTTCCTCTTGGCCCTGGGTTTGTGTGTTTAAGGTAAGATTTAAATCTTTCACATCATATCCCAATCTATTCAGTTCCATGATTTCCTTTAGAACAAAATCATGCACAGTATGGGAATGGAAAACTAAACGTACGAACGCAAAGCCTTCTGGGTGAATATAGTCTATTAGTTTGAAGTCAGCCGATGGAAGGAGTCTCAGATTAGGAACTTCCCTGAACAAGGAAAGCACACAATTTCTGTTCAGGCTGGGGGACCTCCATAATCAAACAAAAAAAATAGAAATAGGCTCGGATGGTCTGTCATTATTGGTCTACGCCAACACATTTTCCTAAAGTCCTTGTTCTGGGGAAGGTTATGCATTGAAATGATTCCCACTATTTCTTCTTACAGCATCCAGAGGAGTTCCTTGTATTTGAGACTCCTTTATTGCAGGGTCGCTAGGGCCTTCCTCCTGAGTAGCACTTGTCTTAACCAACGGATTACTAACTAGGATTTCTTTTTTGTCTAGAAGTGGATTTGGATGGTGAAATAAGGTTTGTTCGATCGTACTTTTGATCAGAGACACCAGGGAGGAGCGATCCAAAGCTTTCTGCTCTTCTATCTTAGCAATATCTGTCAGATCCTTAACCATTAGGCCCACATTTGGATCCGATTTATGATCCGTGTCATCTTTTGGTAAAACGGGTTTAGCTGATTTCAATTGCTCGTTAAATACCTCCAAAAATGTATTTGGTCCCACCAACTGATCATTAGTCGCATTTGGTGGAGGATTTGGGTTGTTAGATTTCTTCTTGTCCTCTATTTGGACATAACCTCCTTTTTGGATTTTAATAAAAGGCCCTGAATTCTGTGGAGGATCGTGTCCTCGTAAGTTTTTGGAAAACAACTGGTATATTTCTTTACTTTCAGTCTCCTTAATTCCTTTCGTACCCTTATGCCTCATTTCCTCTGTTAAGGTATTCGAGGCTGTACACACATCCATTTCCTTAGAGCTTGTCAGGGACGCATTGTCCCAAACTGAGTGCCCGTAAGCTTTCTGCCACTCCTTAAGCCGTTAACAATTTTCTCCTTGAGTTGTCGTATTATATGGAAAAAAACAGATTGGGACCTTTATTACTTTAATAGTTCACTGCACAAGCAGTACTGGCAAAGGGTAGCTGCATAGATATTTAATCACATCTGTAATATAAACCAGAGTGAGAATTACCTTGCTTACAATTGCGTAACTCACGTATTTCAGGAAAAACTCCAAACTTTATATTGCTGATTTGTTCTCTGCAACTTGGCAGTCTTACCCCCCACGCCTCCTCGCCTGGCAGCCTAACAGCCGCTTGTCACAAATTGTGTACACGCGCGTGAGTGCGCTAAACAGAGCATGAATATGCTTGCCAGAAAAGGAGGCGAAAGCTCCGGGCATAGTGTGATGGATAGGATAACGTGCAGGGCTCCAGACGTTAGTGTACGGCAAAAACTTCATCGGAGAAACTGTAGTACTCAGTCAGCGAGCCCCTCCCCGGCCTGAGAGACGCTTAACCACATTTGTATGTAATAAATTAAATTACTCACTAGAAAAGGTACAAGGTATCCCAATATAATTTGCTACCTTACCTCAGGTACAAGAACTGAATATATAGTATGAAAAGGATAGTCGCCTCCCCGCCTCACCTTGAGCAGCGAACAGCAAACAGTCGCTACTTGGGAGCTACTTGCTGGAGCGCGCACGCTGGAGCGCGCGGCTTCTGGGATATGTAGTCTTTCAGATAGGGGGGGAGTGGGGCCAACTCCAAAATTGTCTAAAAAGGCAAAATACAGAGTTTAAATATATACTGTTATATATTTCTCACAACATAATACTGATGTATACTAGGAGTGAATTCTAAATTAAGAGCATACCAATACACACATAGAGTCCAGTACAAAATCCAATACAGCATAGCAGTAGAGTCTCGTGCCAGCAAACAGTCGCTACTTGGGAGCTTGCCGGAACGCGCAATGGAATTATCGCTACTGTTCCATCTTGAAACTGGCAAGGTTCTGCCAAGTCAGTCGACAGAATCTGGCTTAACATTTGTAATTATGCAGAATGAAAATGTGCACTGTTGTGTTAGCTATAGATTATAGTATCTATCTACATTATTATTACTACTTGGTATACCAAAACCAAAACCAGATATGCTTAGCTAAGTAGGTATTCAGCAATCTGGCCCTAATGTGCTAACTGGTCATAATGGAATTTGACTATGCTGTATTTATAGTTTGTGTTTCAATCTGCTGCTATTGTACTAAGTGTAATCGTATGTGGGCCCACTGTGCTACGTGAGCAAAACGGAACCTTACCCTGCTGTATAGGTTAGGCATAGTGGAATCAGGCAGTGAAATGTGAACTAGGAATAAAGGAACCTCTCAATTCTATGCTACCTGGCCATATCCTTGCACTGATATGACTATCTAAGTGGTAAATGTGGTAGACTTAAATTTGCTTGTGGGGAAAAGTAAATACATATATATAGAGAGTGATCGGAGTACAAAGGGGAGGAGGTGGGCAGGGCTGACTGGGAGATTGCAGTGACCAACCATTAAAATAAAAAAAATAAGAATATAATGCAACAAGTAAATTTAGGTCAACCAAATGGACCACTTTCAAATTTGTGTTAAAGAAACGACATAGAACTTCTTTCTATCGTAATACTTCATACATGATATTAATACTTGCCATATGGTATGAGTTGCAAAGCATTTCATGGTGATTCAGGACACTTGACGATGTTCCGCGGCCCATGATGGCAATATCTGGCAAACGCTGTGAGCACCTGGCCGTATGAGGCCACATATGTGCATACATCAACCAAAGCTATTGGTTTTGTTAATGCTTGTTTGTTTTAGGTATTTCCCAAGGATCAAAGTGCAGTCCATCTTTTGGAAACACCTAAATGAGGGTGATTGCAACCTATTGGATATCAGAGAGATGGCCCTTTTACCCATGAAGAAAGGAGGGAGGGCAGAAGACTCAAGATACCATCATGGTTATAAAGACTTGGGCATGGTGTACTGTGCTTGAGTCTAGCAAGGGTCCAGGCCAGTTAGATCTAAACTGAGTTTCATCCCCACCTCAGGCCCTGAATTTTATTGAGTTAAAGTCTGCTCGATGAGGAGGCAGTGCAGAATGACTTTGGGTGATAGCCAAGGAGGAATCAGGGGTTTGAATAGCTGGATACACATCTAATACACAGCTATACAAAGAGGAATCAGAACTCACCCCAGATTAAAAGGTTGAGCGTTCTGACCAACCAAACGGGTTTCTGCTTAACATCCCCCGATCCTGACATGAGCATGACTGTGCAAAGTTGTTTGATTGCTTGATTTGTGGGATTTATATAGCAAACCGGATGGAACAAATTGAATCCAGGTGCAGATCCTTTCGAAAATAAAACACTAACCAAAATTTAAGAGACATGAAGAGTTGAACACATATCACTCAAAAAGGTATGTTCTTAAGGCTTTCTGAAAGGCTACAAGAGCGGTCAATCTAAGTAAAGGTAGGGGTAATAAATTCCATAGTCAGGGGCAAGAGACAGAACATTGTCTATCACCCCTGTGAGCACAGCGGGACAGCGAGATCATCAACAAATACTCAGCAGCCGTAAGAAGGGAACAGGACAGCTGGTAGGATGAAATTCTACTGGAAAGATATGCTGGAGCAAGTCTATTGAGGAATTTAAAAAACTAGGGATAGGAACTTAAAATATATCCCCTGTCACACATGCAGCCAGTGAAGAGATAGCTGAGAGGCTGAAATTGAAGCTGTTTTGAGTAGCTTAAATATAGGTCTTACTTCTGCCTTTTGAGTGCTTTGTAGATGATGAAACTGCTTTAAAGGAATTCCATCTAGCAAGATGTTTGCAGAATCCAACCTGGAGTTAACCAGGCAACCCACCACAGCAGCCTGATCTGATAACATAAAGAATGGGAGAAAATTCCGAAGCAGGCATAAGTAGTAAAAAAATAGATTGTACCATTGCTACAACCTGCTGTTCACACCCTGGATTCAACTGCCACAGATAGCCTAAGATCTTTACCTTCATAGAAAAGTAGACAGGGAGAGCGGATGGGGAGGGGCGGGGCAAATACATATAGAGTCCTCAATCATGTTTGTGCCTGGACAAGATGAGCTCTGTCTTGCTAGGATTCAATTGGAGCCTCATATAAATCTGGGTATTTTCCACATAGGAGTGATAACAGAGATGATGTTTTTGAAGATTGCCATAGTGGTTGGATATAGATATAAAATAACAAAGGGGATAATGAAGATCCTTGAGGCACTCCACAGTGTACTGGAGTGGCGTCCGAGCTATAGCTTCCAATCTTATTACATTGAGAGCGATTGATCAAAAAAGACAGGAGCCATGCCAGTGCATGTTCAATAACATCAGATAATCTACAAAGCAAAATCTCCAGATCTACCATGCCAAATGCTGTGGACAAATCCAACATATTCAACGGCGCTTAGTCACCTTCATCTGCACTTTTTAAGATATCGTGCCATACCGCAATCAAAAAGGTCAGTGTTCCGATGTCCAGATTGAAATATGTCAAATATGTGGAATTTCTTCAACTGATCCTGTAGCTGCAGTGTAACTACTTTTTCCAGGATTGTGCTGGTACAAGGCATTCCTGACACAGGGCAATAGTTCTGTAATGATTTCAGACCCAAAGATGGCTTTTTTCAGAAAAGCAGTATCCGAAGATATTTTCAGTGCTGAAGGGGCCAGTCCTTGGCCTAGATTATGTGTAGAGACACACTATAAAAATCAGTCTGAGAGGCTGATTGGTGTATCTTACCCTGAATTATTTCAATTCAATTTTATAAATAAAAAACATATTCAAATCATTAGCTAAGTCAGCCAAAGGAGTGAGACTGGATGCAGCACTCGATGGGTTTAAGAATTTAGAAATGGTAGAAAACAATTCCTTGGGTATGTTCAATACAACTGCAATATTGTCCTGTCAAAATGTAGCTTTGGCCTAAAATATTGCTTTCTTATAAACATTTAAGGCTAGTCGTAGCCGCAAAGTCTCTGAATTTCCTCCATAATCCTTTTTTCCGGTAATAGTTTTGCTTTAAATTCTCAAGTGTTAGGGTGCACCAAGGGTTAGACCTTTTTTCAGGCAATTTAAGTTGTAATGCAGGCAGATTATCATAAATCAATTTTAATCCATTCATGGCAGTAGTAAAAAAGATATCGCATAGAGGGCTCATATTGCACAATTCTGTAGCAGCTGCTAAGTCTGTCCCATGGATTCCTGCATGATTTCTGTTGTTGCGTTTTTGATATGCCGTAAATAATTTAAAAGAGAAAAATCTAAGGAAGTGGCCTGGGCAAGAAATAGATAAAGTGCCCCAAATAGCAACTCCAGGTCCCCCCAGTAATATCACATCCAGATTGTGGCCTTGTCGGTGGGAGGGAGTCATGGTGAGAGGCTGAAACCATGACTAGTTAGAATGTCCCGCAATTTGGCTGATTCAGGTGAATGAAGGGTCTCCAGTCAGATATTGAAATCACCTATTATCAATACATGTGAATATCTGAGAGTGTCTGTGGCCATGCATTCGCCCATATGTTCCAAAAAACTAGATTCAGAGACAGGGGGATGATAACATGGAATGATTTTAAAGGAAGAAACGGGGGATGGATCAAGATTAAGAAAAACAATCCGGGATATCTCATCCCACCTCAGTGTCTCAAATGAGATCTACATATTACGGCAACTCCACCGCCCCGGTGGGTAACTCGGTTTAGCTATTTGATACAATAATCATGGGGAACCAATGAGTGAAACATGGACATAGAAACAAAAGTGAACCATGTTTCAGTTCAAAATACAAAATCCAATTTCTTTTGTTCAATCAAATTGTCCAAGGCGGTAGCGTTCCTGACCGCTGATCTAGCATGGATTAATGCAGCATGAGCCTGTTCTCATCTATCATATCTGAAATATGGTAAGTGCGAATGTTGCTTAAGGTGCTAACAGTACAATTTCTAGGATTGGCTTTGAGTAACATCAACGTTTCTCTGGAATAGCTAATCAGCTATCCTTTGCGAGCCCAAAAACAGAAACTATGTGTGGCGAGACAACCGCAAAATAAACGTACCCCAGCTGGAGAGAAATAGAAATAAAGGACCAAACACTCAAAGAAAATAGAACGGGCGGATGAATCAATTAAGGCCTAGGGTCACCACTTGGTGAAGTCAAACTGAGCGCGGCCGCAGAGAGCTAAAGGAAGCTGGTTATCCCAATGTAATCCTAGCACAATTCGTTAGTAAGTGGATATTACATATAGGATCATGCAACATTGAATGGATAGAGCACTGATGCAAATACAAATCCAAGGGACTGCTCTGATCAATTGATCAGCGAAATTGATAACGTTAAAGTTTGAACACGCAAAAATAAAAGTGCAACATGCAATACTACAAAGGCAAAACATCTCAATAAACACTATCTCAATGAATATGTCAGGTGGCGTGACTTCATTAAAGGGACCTGTAAATCAAGCTTACCAGCATACATCCAAACACTGTCTTTGCCTTATTATACCAGATTGAATGAGAAGCGTAAACAAGGTAGGGGTAGATGGGGTGGATGGGCAATGTCTTGGCTGTGGAGCTGTGGAGCTGTAGAGCTGTCGGTGAGCAAGAGTTCTACACACAGAGAACTGCTGAAGGAGGCGCAGAGGTGGTCACAGTGACATAACTTGATATGAGTTTCAACGTCTAAGGCATTAACTATTGTGGACATAGTGAATTAGGTTCCCTTGCATGAACGATAGGTAACTCCAGAGCAATAGTTTAAAGGAAATGAAGAAGGTTTCCCTGTAGTTTGGTATTCCAACACAAAGAAAGTGGCAAGTAAACAAGTACACAATGATTTATGTCAGGCTCCCAACTCATCACTTTCGTGTGCCTCACATTCGTCAATATGCATACATCTGAGTTCAATGCAACATTCTGCACCTCCATTTTGAAGTCAGTGGACGTACACGGAGGGGATGTAAAATGTGTGCACTCCCATTCATGAAGGCACCACAGTGCCAATTCTTTAAGCCCCATTTGAATTGAGGCTGTGTGGTAAATGGAGGTGGAACAATGAGGTGGAATTCTTTTCCACCGCCATTTAACTCGCCGCCCGTTTTGGAGCAGTGACGGGAGGAGGAGCACAGAGCGGGGATAGGATCTCTGCTCTGGTGACCTCTGGCCTCATCGGGGTGTCTCCTTGTATGCCCACATGGGATTTTCATACAGGTATACAACTAATGGATTCCTGACTCCTCGTTTTTGCACCTGGTCAAAACCAGGTGGCTGTCTGTCTTCTTCTTGCTGAAAGATTTTATCCATCAGCTGTGATTTTTGGATACCGAGGCTTGAGCGTCATTAATCCATTTTAGGCTTGAGCCTCATTACTCCATCTTCTCCGGTTGAGTATGCAGTCGTGGGTTAGGATACTTCTTAGTCTGTGTCAGCTTGTCACAGTAGGGCTGATTTCACCGGGTATTCGCTGTGAAAAACCAGGTGGATCCCAGGGGAATCCATTTGTAAACGCAGCTTGCGAAGGTTATCTACAGGCCAGGCGGAGTTTACTTTTCACAAGTCTGCGAGGAAAATGAAAGAGAAAGAGTGTGCTTTGATTTTACTCTTTGCTTCTCCCCTGCGCCTCATGAATGTGTAAGATAGCATACAGAGGACCCAACAGCATGTAAGTACTTACAATGGTGGTTCCCTGCGTGCAATCACCACTCTGCTTATTTTTACTATGAAGTGCAAACAATGGACGGAAAACCCGATGGACCCCGCTATCTACATGTGTTTGCACTTCATATTGCAAACAATCGCAAATGCCTTCCGCCACGCACGTGCCTAGCAGAAGGCTTTCTAAAAATCTGGTGTATTCCATAGGAGTCGAATACATTTGCCCGGCATCAAAATTAGATCCAGGCAGAAATGCATTCAGATTCGTCTAGTGGGACAGGTGGGGTGGGAGGGAGCTGGGGGGGGTGGCACAATCAAAACTTACATTCCATGCCACTATCCGGCCATACACATTTCTGTAAAAGAATGTATAAATGCTTTCATGGTTTGTATAAATCGAGTCATTTAAAATGGGTAACAGGGCAATGAAGAGCAACTATAGCTATGAAATAAGAGTAATAAAGGAATCCTTCATTAGCTTTAAGAGGTTAATGGCAAACGACACAGTAACATAGTACAAGTCAATATACAATATGAAACAACATGTTGATGGCGCCAGCAAGCAAGAATCCATTTTTTTTGTGTGCGTTGCAAATGCTATTTTTTAACATGCACATCTTGTAACTTGCCTCCTGACACTTGTCCCTTAAATTATGCAATGCTGTAATTGCCTACTAAAGGGGAGGGGATGTGGGCGGCACTTAGTTGGCACAGCAGGGGTAGGAAATATATTGCCACTAACCAACCCTGCTAAAAATCTTAGCATTCTGCATGCCCCCCTCAAACACTGAACTAAACACAACCATACCCCTACAGCATAACAAACCACACACACTTGACACCACCACAATGATACAACCCACAAATAGTCTCGCCCAACATTACATGGTGGCTACCAACCGAAAAACACACCTACGCATTGATGCTGCCAGCAGCACATCACAGCTCTCTTGCTCTTTTATCCCGCTCAGACCTACTAACTTTCCCGCCTACCTCCTTGCCAAGAAACCATGCTTGTGGCAACAGTGTGCGGTATAAGAACCCATAACATAACATATGATATACTTGAAATGATGCTCACCTTCTACCTAGGACCCTCCCCAAGCCTTGTTACAGAAAGTGTATAAGGGTCCTGTAGCTGTCACATTTGGTTTCCAGGAGATATTAATTTTTGAGTAATTGTTAAGAGCTTCACGCCACAACTCTTCACAATATGCTCTTTGTGATGCCGAGTGTGGGAAAGTGGCTTTACAACCCATGCGCTTGACTGAGGCACTGAACCACATTAATTCAGATTCAAGATGGAGAAGCCGTTCCAATGACGTCTAAAAAAACTCTGTTTATTCTTGGTTTGATGCACATGGCCTCCCCATGACGGAACATCTCATTTTGACTGCATGAGGTGAACTGCTGGCTCTTGAGTTCATTCGGGGAGACCCTCGTGGATGCTTGTGCAAGTCCTCTGCTCTGCTCGTTCATCAGACTTAATGTGCTGCGGCTGACTTCCAGTCACAGTGTGTGTCATTTCCGGGACAGGCTCCAACTGTTCCGGGTTCAGGACCTGGTAATGTTTACCTGGTGTTAGAGTGTCACAGATTGAGCCCCCCACCGAGATCTCCACACAGGAGGCCGTGTTAACAAGGGGCATGTGCATATGCGTCTTCCTATCAATATTTGCATTTGTTTGTTCTAATGTACTGTATAACTCCCAGTAGATATCGCATACTTATAAATATAGGGTTGCACTGTTGGTTGACTCTAATATGCTTGGACAGTAATGTGTAGTCTGGATCAGGGACGTCATTTCACCAAAATGCCAGGGGTAGCGGAAGTGACATCACCCGACCCTTGACCCCCTGATGACATCACAGGAAGTGATGTCATTAGACCCCGCCCCAAAGTGATATAGCGGGTAGCGATGGAACACGACATTTCACCCGTTGACAAAACAGGAAGTGGCATCACATAGCATTGTACACTATGAAAAATATAGTTATGATATCACTATATGATGTACATTCATACAAGAATGGATCGCCATATGTATCATTAAGTTCAGTGTTTATTGGCCCGTATTACCAAATGACTGTGTATGCAAGCAGACGTCCATGACCAAATGATAAGCGTAAGTGCTATATAATAACACATCATTAAGCGCTTTATATAGAAAAAATATACACCCAATATCACCCAACCTGTGTTGGTACTCATTTATCGACCTCAGAAGGATGAACGGCTTAGGCTTCGTGAGGCGTTTAAGAACAGACTAAATCAGTGACTCACCCCCTGAAGTGTGCCTGAAATAAACATTTAATGAGGCCAGCAATTACTGTATAGAATTCCAGAAAGACACATTATTTGGTATTCCTATTCTTTCTTATTTAGGGTCAGTGCTGAAAGTGTTAGAAGAAAAATAAGAACAGGAGTGCCTCAAGTCTTTTTTTTTAAGGGGCCTCAACAAGAAAGCCAGCCACCCCAGAAATAAAGAGCCACAGCCCAGGAGCTTGCATAACTTAAAAAAAAAAAAAAACAAAAAAAAAAAATTTTTTTTTTTTTTTTAGTAGAGGTCGCAAGGGACACCACAGAGGTCGCAAGGGTCACCACAGAGGTCGCAGTTGCGACCCCTGGCGACCCCCAAATGACGTCCCTGGTCTGGATTAGATTAATCGAAACCTAGGCGTTTATGGAAAAAAAAGCATTATAGCCTGAAAAGAGTGGTGGGGAAGTCTTTAAGGGCCATTGCATTTTCCTATGCTAGTCTGATGTGAAGGCAATGACTCCCATACAGGGCTTCAATAACTCCAGGTGTAAATTGCTTGTAAGTGTGGCCAGCATTTACACCTCAAAATGTTATTCTCAAAGAAATCAGGGATACTTTACTACTGCAGAAAAATCTGTGTAAATTGCATCTCATTCATACAAAAGGTCCACTCAACATTGATGGTGTGACGTGGAGTAGCCTGCTTTGGTGTAACTTACTTCATGTCACACAGGAAAAAAATTTAAATTACAAAATAAAACTTTTTCTCTAACTTCTAACTATTTTTCAGCGCGATAAATGTTCATACTTTATACATTCTACACAGTAAAAATCTCTCACTCACTTTCCACTGTCACATCGGACATTTGCACTCATAATGTTCTGGAGCAACTCTAGCGTGTTCACAAAAGTTTCTAAGACAACTACGAAGTGCTTTCCAGAAACATAAATGTATACTTTTGCAGGTGTGTAGCTTTTACCGCTTCCGGTACCCCTTTGACCTACAAACAACCCGCTAGCACGCCTCCTGGATCATCCCCTTTCGTTGGTCTTGGAGTAACGCTATATAAAAGACCAACATATTTTGTGAATCACTTTTACAGAATTTGGAGAGAAAGAATTTCTCCTGGAAAAAACGGACATGATGCGTGATGTAGATTTCATATTTCTTTGTGGAGACAACTTCATATTTTGGATATAAACATAGTTTGTGGTAGAATTCTGGCATTTCGGATTAGATGATTAGCAACCGGTTAGCCCGTGTGCACTGTTCAAGGATTTAGTTTTATATGAGACCAGTGTTGTCGGGAGAGGCAAATGCGACATTTTTGGGAAGAATGTGGGTACTGAGGTGGAAAAGAACATGTGTGGTGCTTCGAAGGTGGTGATGGAGCAAGCAAGCGCTGCAAGAATACTCACTTTCAGCAGATCTGTAGTTCTATTGCACTTCTCTACTCTGTGAGGTGTGGAGTTGGAAGGCTGTTATTATTGAAAGTGGTTTGAGAATGGTGTCACAATATTTACAATATCAATTGAATGTAGGCCTGTATGGGATGTACGAAGCATTTGCATCATTGTTGGAATGCTACCATGTTTGCGTAAGAGAATGACAGGAATAAAATAGATGGAATAGTTTATCACTTCACACGTGCGTGTTCCTAATATAAGGAGAGGGAAATGTGTTCATGTACCCGTGGGCATGATATACTACAGTACCAGGATCCATCCAGCAGAAGGAATAGGAGATACAAGTACCCAACGCAGGGAATCTCTCGCTTGGGGCACCAGAGAACAGTAGGGCTGATTCACAAAGAAACTACCAGGAGCAATTCTGACATACTCCTGGAGAGAGGGTATTCACTTCACAAAGAAGGTGCTAGTACTACCTTTCACGTACTCTTCTCTTTCCAGGAGTAACTTAGAAGTATGTCACAGTTACTCCAAGTAACTTGTTTGTGAGCCGAACTTTCTCTCTCCAGGAGTAAGTTCAAAGTAAGTCGGAATTACTACTGATGTCCTTTTTGTAAATCAGCCACTGTTTTTTTAATTGTTTCTTCGAGACCATGGCTGTGTTCCTTTCTTCCTCCCAAGCTTCTCAGATCTGCTGAAACCAGGCCAGTCTGGCACTTATGACATGTCAAAGTGGCTAAGAGGCAGATACCTTACACAAAGGACTTGGTTAGCCTCTGCCCTCTAGAAGACTGACATTCATTTCTAACTACTGTAGCAACTGCAGAGTAGCCAGAGAGTGGACAAATGAATGAGGAAGAACAAGAGGTACAAAGGTCTTGTGAAGGGGTTGCTACTCCCCTCTCTTCCTCACAGACCTCATCAACGTCTGCCTACTACGGGGAACCAAGCCATCGTCTTCCAAGCTTTTCAGTATCATGCTTCTCTGAAAAAATGCAAACATCAAGGACTTTCCCATCATTCAGTCCAATTTCTAATCTATAGTTCCAAGCAAAATAATGGAGCATATGGCCACTAACCAACGCCAGGTGTAAGTAGTAAAATACAGTCTACTCCATGATAAACCACATCAGTTTTTTGTCCAGCTATTCTGATCCTGCTCGATCTCTCTGGTGCATTGATGAGTGCTGTCCAGCAATTCTGATCCTACTCGATCTCTCTGGTGCATCGATGAGTGCTGTCCAGCAATTCTGATCCTACTCGATCTCTCTGGTGCATCGATGAGTGCTGTCCAGCAATTCGGATCCTGCTCGATCTCTCTGGTGCATCGATGAGTGCTGTCCAGCAATTCTGATCCTACTCGATCTCTCTGGTGCATCGATGAGTGCTGTCCAGCAATTCGGATCCTGCTCGATCTCTCTGGTGCATCGATGAGTGCTGTCCAGCAATTCGGATCCTGCTCGATCTCTCTGGTTCATTCTACTTGGTCGACTACAAGATACTACTTGAGCACCTCAACTAAAGTATTGGTGGGTGTAGCAGCGCTTTGGGATGCATTCAAATGAGCAGGTTCGATTAAAGACTGAGAAATCCTGTGTAAACCCCAAATCCTGTGGTTTTCCCCAGGGATCTGCTCTATTAACCTCCATTCATTGTTTACTTGATATCTTTGCCACAAATCGTTTAATAATACCAAGTACATTTGCCACTGCATCCAAATGACACCGTATTCCAGCTCTGCGTTCATCATGTACCTGGGGTATCGCAGCATGATATCCCAGCCATCAATTAGAATAGATGAAAAAGTCCTATCACTGCCTCAATGGTTCATAGAATGAGGTTGTATTAGTGGTAAATGCTAACAAAAACTGTCTTCTATTCACATGTCCTAAGTCTTTAGGTGAGGCATGAATGCCTGCAAATAAATTGGAAATCTGGGAGTTTATTTTGACTCAGGCCTCACTTGCATATCAGAGGTAAATGTAGTAATTTAGGGCCGGGCTTTGCAACTCAATATGTTTTGTAGGATAATTCTACTCAAATCAAATCATCACATGGTACTCAGCGGGGATCTACACATGTGTAATGTTTGACTGCTGTAGAATTGTCTACACTGACTTCCATATAGCTCAAATTAGCAAACTACAAAAAGTCCAAGATCAAGCAGACAGAATCTGCTTGCTCCCGAAGAGACCCAACCATTTCACCTCAGATTACTTGCTCACCCACTGGCTCCCAGGGCATCAAATGTCAAGCCCAAGACTATGGTCAACAAGCCCACGTTCAGAACGTATCCAGTCACTCCTCTGTATGCCTAATAAGGACAAGAAAGAACTCTAACAAATTACAGGGTCCTTACCTTTGGAACGCACTAAAGCCAGCTCTTATGGCCCAGCTCATCAAACCCTAATTCAGAAAATGCTTAAAAAACAAATTTACCACTGGCCTTCAAAACGTACTCCGCACTGTAGCTTAGCACCTGCTATCTCTCTGACATTTGTGGTAAAGTGAGTTCTGCAGGATCGCGGAAAACACAGAGGAGGCATTTCTGGTTTCCCCTTAAAAATAATAGATAGGTTTACAACTGTGACAAAATGAATCGTAAATGCTGCATGCTATAACCGTGCATGGCAGATGACATTAACATGGATTCCTGTCTGATCCTACTGAAGTGGGAAAATGGGAAAATACCCTCCCCCCAGTCTCATCCAGACCATGGCCTAGGGGATCACGGCCCAAGCACCCCCCAAGAGAGGAGTTCGACCAATTCACTTCCTTACCAGATGACAAAGTATCCTGTTTCAAAGGCATACACACACAAGGAGCATGCCCACTAGCACGCCCTGGTCAAGCCGACGCCTGCGACATGGACCAGCTCGATTAGACAGCAACCACAAAACACTGTCATCGTTAGAGATGCCATGACGACATAGCCAACAGACAAGAACACACGTGCCGCCATGCACACTGGTCACTCACACACCAACCCACATGAAGAACATACTCAGTGCTATGACTTAGGTGACTGACACACCCACAGACATGCATCGTTGTTATTTTTCACATAGGCCTTCTACAGCACCGCAGAAACTCAAGACGCCTGAAGAGCTTGTGTATATGCTTGCTGATGCTTTCTCGCTACCTATCCCTATGAAGACGCCACCCTATATACCTAATGCTGCTTATGACACTCTGTTGCCCCGCGACCCCCATATGATGAGTTATGTACCGCCACTCAGAAACTAGGCCCAAGTAGGATGCAGGCAAGAGTCCCCAAGCAGGAGCCTCTAAGACGAAAATCCTCCCAAGACGAAAAGCAAAGCGCTGATCATGCAGAACGAGCCAACAAGAGCTCATAGCCAAGGCTGCAATGTTGCAACCCACACGCCACGCTCACAGTGCCAAGGTTACACCTGCCAATGCCAAACGCTCCTCAGAGATGAAATACAAATCTAATGCTCATAATTCTGCTCCAGATACGGTCTCTCCACACGTGACCAAGCCGAACTGACAGGATGCCAAGCTCACGAGACAGAAAGTCGCCAGGGTCCCACATCTGGGACATAGTCTGCAACAACGAAGCGACAAGTTAGACACCTAAGGCGATGGGAAAGACATGCACACCAGCCATTAGTCAGACCTGTCCATTGTCCACTACTAACACATAGTTGCACATTGTTGCCAGCGCCAGGTACATCGTGAGCTGGGAACAGCGATGGTCCCAGGCTTGGGGGCTTGCAAGGGAACCAATCATAATACGAGGGGCTCATCACTGATGCCATCATAGTTAGCCAATCACCAAGTGTCCCCTTGTAACTAATTTGTTGTAGCAATTGTTAGGGACAGCCCAAGTGTACCACCTAACCCGTCCTTATCCACTGATATTTCCTCCCATAGGTAACTATACTAACCCTACCACTCGGGGAGCCAACCCGAAGTGGCGTCAGGTTTTGTGACAATTTTCCCAGGTGACGCAAGTAGAGCATCATACTACGGTAAAAAGGGCCTGCGAGCCCACTGATGCTGAGAGAGCTTCACCGGATGCACACGGTCTAAGTGAATCTCTGCCGTTACTCTAATAAACAGCAGTTATTACCTTGCTCTTGGGTGTGTCTCATACTCCTTTTGGGACGTGGGAGGAGTTGGGGCCTCCCTAACCCTGGAGGTCCGCGGACGGCTCTGCCGGCCCCTGGGAAAATCACCCCAACAAGTTGGAGGCACTGCTGAGATCTGTTTGAGATCTACCTAAACTGAGGACATTACTCCAAGGCCTCTTGCAAAGAGGCAACCCGGCAGCGCGGCCCCCTCTGCCGTTGCCCCCTTTTGAGGACTACAGGACCATCGCGGAACTGTGAGATGACCGGACTGCGGATATTGGCCATCGGGAGCCGACTTGAGAAGTATCCCGCCCGCGGTTGGCGAGTGTCCAGACGAGGGGAGGCTGCGAGCTGCTTTGGAGGGGTGCAGGCGGTCGAGCGGCGCCAGCTCACAAGGACTTGGTGAGTATGACATGCCCAACCAGCAATGTAATGTTGTGTGGGAGGGGGGAGGAATTGTAATGAGGGTGGCAGGCGGTGTTTACAGTGTGTTGTAGAAGATTTGATTAATAAGTGGTGACAGACGTGTGAGTGGTAGTGGGACAGGCACGAGGACGGTCTTCTACCATGTCATGAAGTAGATTGGGTGGAGCTCAAAGCTACCACGTATGGTTGTTAGAAGGCACTGATTTGTCCAGATCGCAGGCACCTGTATGGGGAGGTGTGGCTTTCCTATGAATTGACGTTATATATCAATAAATAGACGAGGATCCCTACTAATTGAGTGTTGAAGCTCGTTAGGTAGATGACTTTTTCCCGCAGGAGGTAGCTAATTTGGTTCCCAAATGCGGAAGACAATTGGCTGGTTAAGCTCCCCGAGGGAGGCGGCGTATCACATGCGAAGCGACGCAGCGTGCACAGTTTAATTGTAATAAGTTAATTGTTGTTGCATCCTCCACTCCAGACGTAGTGGGAAGACAGCTGTGTGGTTAACGGGGAACAGAAGTGTTAAGACATATCGCACGCTCTTTGATTGTGCAATTTCTCATACCGGTAATAGCTTGTAGAGGTTGGTGACGTCACCCGCAGGGTTTGTATAGGACACCGCGACCATCTCATGTTTATCCAGGGGTGGTTGGGGGGCAGGAAACAAGAAAGGGGCAGGAGAGGAAGCCGCGCACGGAGAAAGCCGGCCGCACTTGACAGGGGAGGGGCGAAAAGGGGAGAGGTGGCCTCGCACTGAGAATGCCAGCCACGCTCGACAAGGGGGATTGAGCAGGGGGAGGGAGAGGTTTGACGAAAAAGAAAGGTGGGGCGGCTCAAAAGCACGCCACACAGGACACGCAGCCGCAGGGGGTTTCATGCGTCACAGCCAAAGGGGGCCATAGTTATCACATCAAGGGAAGCGAAGAACAAAGAGAAAGAATTGTACAGTTGCAATTGCCTTCCTTTTCAGCGGACAGTCGGAAGTCCCCAATTTACGGGGCCAGGTAAAAGGTTAATATTGAGGAAAAGCAAATTGTAATATGGCCATGTACTATTGTCGGGGGGCAGGAGTTGGGTTAGGAATGAGAGGAAGCGCTTTGACTACGCCCCTCCAGCACATTTGTACGTCACTATCACCACACAAGGAGAAAATTATAAAGTACAGCATTGAGTGGACACAAGGGACAGACAACAAATTATGAACACCGTGGCCGCCTAACAGCAGCTTTGATACATTTACCCAACACTCACTTTTAACATACATACACAATGCATACAAAGGAAAGAAATTAGCTCACCATATAAAGGTGTTTAACTTATGGAAAATGTTCCAGGGAGCCAGACCAGGGGACATGGGAATGTTTGCAATGCAGGGGGTAACGGAGGAGAAGGGGATGAGGACAGAGAAGGAGGTAAAAGAGGAGAAGGTGAAAGGAAGGGACATGGATACAGCACCAAAAAACCCACCCAGCACTGACAGGAGTGAGGAAGAGACAGAAGGATCTTTTGCAGTATCTGAAGCACAGGTGAAAAAGGAGGGGGCAGAAGATATGCTTCTCACGAAGGTAGTGAAGAAGGAGGAGGGGGGGTTGTACCCAGTAACAGAATTAAGAGAAGCCGCCAGACAACAATTAACAGCCGCTGCGGTGGACTCAAACCCGCGTACAGCCCTCCACCATACGCCCCTACGGATAGCTACCAGAGTGGGGTGGCGGCGATGGGCACGGTAGACTCAAACACAGCACAGGCAGGCACGGGGGGCGGGAAGAGAACTCTGGGAAACGTTGCAAACATAGGGCCAGATAAATGGATAGCAGCACAGGTTGTCTTAAAGCTCTGGGGGACACTAACAGGGGAAGAGGAGGACGCAGTGAGGAGAGTGAGCAAGGAAGAGATGGACAACGTACAGACAGGGCACGAAGTGAGTAAGGCAAGAGAAGGGCGACTGTCACAGGAAGAGGAAGAGATGCTGGAGGAAAGGTTGGCAGAATTAAGGGACGTACGAAGCGCACTGATCAGACAGTTCAAGCAAGAAACACGAGAAAGAAAAGAAGACAGGAAAGCGAATAGGGAGGAGCAGGCGAGGATGAAGGAGCAAACAGAAGAGAGGAAGAAAGAGAGGAGGAGCGCATAAGGGCAATAGCAGAAAGGGTATCACGCGTGGAGCAACGGGAGATGAGAAGGAAGGAGGAAGAGAGGGAAGAGAAGGATAGGGAAATGGGACTGTGAAAAAAGAAGATTACATCTGAAAGCGCCCGGAAGTATCAAGAAGGTAAGGTTATAGAAAGCACATTAAAGAAGGAAGGGGGAATATGGGGAAGAAAGGAAGACGAGGACAAGATACTAGCACTGGTGAGTACAGAGGTATTGGAAGAACTCCACAGGAAACGAGCAGAAATAGGCGGCGAAGTAGTAGGAAAGAAGCAAGAGGAGAGAGGAAAGAGGAGGGTGGAACAAGGAGAAAAAAAGTACACACGCCAGGACAAGGAGGTAGCAACAACATCAACGCAGGGGGCTGCGGTTAAAGGAGGTGAGTACAAAGATATGGACTTAATAGATTTAAAGACAGTGACAGTTGGGGGGAAAACGCACAGAGTGGGGATTGACATTTCCTGATTGATTCTGCAGCGAGGAAGAGGAGGGTTCGAGCACAAGTGGAAGAGATGGCAATAGGCAGAGTTTAGATAAATTATACATAACGCGCACTAACTGCGAGTCACCATGGGCATGCGAGGGACGGGGAGAACAAAACACAGGAGAAACACAGGTAAGGGAGGCAACCAGGAAAACGCCACGCCCACTAACACCAACACAAGTACGAACACCACGCCCACTGACACCAACCCCTGCACACACCCCATATGTCAGCAGACTTATGGACTTCCCAGGACGCAGGCAGGAAGAACGGGCAAGTAAGCCCACGATGGGACAAGAGGGTCACAGGAGGGGGAGGAAGGACGCAGGATGTGAAAGAATTAATACTGTCACATTGATAGCATTGAAGAATTACATAATTTGGAGGAAGATGATGAATATACTAACATAACCACACGGACTCCGGGGGAGGTGAGGGAGTACAATTTAATGCAGCTACTAGAAAGGGGAGGAGCCAGACCACAATTTGTCCCCTTGAAGCATGCCGATAAAGAAAATATAAAATGCATGCTTCCATCCCTAAGTGGAGGAGCTGGGAAGTGGCTATATGAGATGGAAAAACACACTGCGTGGCAAAAACTAGCGGTGGGGGTTGTGAAGGGGCTACTAATTTCAATATTGGAAGATGCTGCAGATGACATTTGGAAGAGGGCCGACTTCCCAGGTGTCACAATAAGCGACACGTCACATGATGGAGCACCGTTTGCCAACTGTAGACACACACTCTGACAGGCATTGAGGGACCAGTATCCAGACACATCAGACATAGGAGCAATAACGTCACGCAAGATGTGTGAGAATGAAGATCCTGTTGATTACATCCAGGAGATTCAGGAGAAGTGGCGCTTGGAAACGCGGGAACCGTGGGATAAAACACTAGCAATTTTCTACCATATACTAATACAAGGGCTCCCGGAGCAAGTACAAAGGCAGTTGAAGAAGTTAGTGGGGATGGAAGCAAACGCATGGCCAGAAATACAGCTACGCATAGTGCACCACTGCAGGTTATGGCAGGAAAAGATGAAACAAAAAGAGGAAGATAGAAAGGCAGAGGAGGCAAAACTGGTCCTGAAAATACTGTCCAAATATGCCATGGAAGGAGCACTAATAACAGCCCCCGCCCCCACACAGATCACAGCAACACAAGAGACAACACAACAGCAGACAATACCATTACAGCAGCCATCACAAATAATGACACAGCAGATGCCCCCACCCCCACCATACACTGCATACGCACAGACACAGGGAGGGTATATGCAGATGGGAAATGGATACTCAAACAACTACAGGGGCAGGGGCGGCCAGATGAGGGGGAAGGGTTATGACCCACCTGCACAACAACAAGGGGGAGGGTTCCAGGGCTACAACCCAAATGGACAGCAGGAATAACAAGACAACACAGGGGGTTTTCCATGGCAGGCCCGGGAACCATCGGTATGTTGGATATGTGGAATGGTGGGACACATGTCATGCACTTGCAGGATGAGACCACCCCATGCAGCCTGGGTAGAACAAGGGCAGCAAGGGCCTATGGGGGAACAGCAATTGTACCAACAACAGCAAGGAACACAGCAATCCCTACCACAACAAGCGCCACTGCAACAACCACACATACAACAACAGGTACAGCAGGCACCACCACAGCCACAGCTACAGGTACAAACATACACTCCACCACAGCAACAGGCGATAGCCACACAACAACATCAAGTACAAATGGCACAGCAGCTCACGCAAATACAGGACACTGCAGTGTCAACAACTGATTCACCTATACAGCAAACACAGCTGGAGAAGGTGACAGTATTGGGTCACAACCCTTACACAGGAAGCGGTCAGTCACTATACCCACAATAGGACAGCCCACGGATGTCTTTGATGTGTCCCATCCTATCAGTAACACCTAATCCTGCGGAGGAACCACACATACAGGTGGCGATAGGTGACAAAAAATGTTCCTTCCTAGTTGACACAGGGGCCACTAGGTCTTGCATAAGGGGGGGGTTTAAATTGTCAGGCGAAGCTATGAACACTCAAGGATTCTCTGGGGCTCGGGGGTTGGTTCCCTTCACTGATAACATCTCCTTATCTGTAGGAGATCACGACATGTCTCTTCCACTTCTGTATTCAAAGCAATCACCAGTGAACATACTTGGGAGAGACATCATGAGCAGATTGAACATGACCATCTCCTTTACTGAGAAAGGCATAATTTGCTCCACACCAGGCATTAACATGCTCACAGCACGACAAATATTGCAGGCTTATTGTGGCAAAACAGTGGCCCGGGCAGAACCAGTAGATGGAGACCTTTTCCAATATGGGACAGACATGGCAATAGCATGGCTACCTGGAATAGAGGGCAACATTTGGAGGAGGCCAGCAGCTTACCTCTTCAGACCAGAAACACCGGCTAGTGAAAAGGAGGGTAAAATGATTTCAGTAAGCATTG
Organism: Ambystoma mexicanum; assembly: GCF_040938575.1. NCBI lineage: Eukaryota > Metazoa > Chordata > Amphibia > Caudata > Ambystomatidae > Ambystoma > Ambystoma mexicanum. Next base: position 791,005,587 of record NC_090927.1, read on the forward strand.
AGAGCACTGTGGCAACAGCAGACTACATCGCAGTACATGCCCAGGACAGAGAGGCGAGGGCCTGGGGAGCTGTAATAGCACTGGCAGAAGAGTGCAGGTTTACACAGGTATCTGATGAGGAGCTCTTCTCTGACGATAATGGAGAGGGGGAGATGGTGTTTGGGATGAGTTTTAACATCTGGTTGAGAGTAACATACAAGCAAGTGGCACAAAAAATGGCAATGGCACGAGAAGCACCTGCCCCTACAGCGGTGCCATTTTATGAGGATGACCTGGCAGCAGTACCAACACCTCTGTGGACCACCAGTCCATATGAAGTTGGCTGCATCAAAAGCATTGGAGGAGTAAAAATAAAACTGAAAAAAGGAGCAATGCTACCAAGAGTAAAACAATACCCACTATCAAAAGACGCAGATGAGGGCATATATGAAACAATAACAGCCCTAATAAAGGTATACTAGTACCATCAGAGTCACCATGCAACACTGCTGTGTACCCTGTGCGCAAAGCAAAAGGAGGGTCTTAGCATTTTATCCAGGATCTAAGACCTTTGAACCACATTGTAGAAGCAGAGTACCCCATAGCAGCTAACCCAGCCACCATACTATGTGGTATACCAGTGGAGGCATCCCGGTTCACCGTGATTGACCTAAAAAATGCATTTTTCTCGATACCACTGCACCGTGACTCACAAGACCTGACAAGCTTCACATACCGCAGCACAAAATGGAAACATACAAGGCTGCCCCAAGGGTACTGTGAGTCACCATCCATTTTTAATAGGGTGATACAAATGGATTTGGGCAACATTGAGGTGGAGAGCACGGTGCTGCAATATGTGGATGACATCATCATCTTCAGCACCACAGAGGAAAGGTGTAGGAAGGACTCTGTCAAGATGCTCACAGTGTTAGCTGAGAAAGGGTACAAGGTTGACAAAGAGAAGTTGCAGTACTGCCAAGAACAAGTGCTCTACATAGGTCAGCTCATTTCACAACATGGAAGGAACATTGCACCACAAAGGGCACAAGCCATAACGAACACACCACAACCACAGACAGTGTGAGAACTGCAGCAGTATTTGGGCCTATGCAACTACTGCAGGGCGTGGGTTTTTTACTACAGCTCATACATAGGACCCCTGCTCTAGGCCCTCTCAGAAGCACAGAAGGGGGAAAAGAAGTTGGGATGGACAAGAGAAATGAAAGAGACATTTGACGAATTAAAACATGCCATCTCCACAGCACCAGTACTGGTCACCCCAAACTATGAACACCAATTTTTCATCTTCTCACATTGCGACTCAGCAGTAATGAAGGCAGTACTGACACAGAAAAATAGCATGGGACACAAGCCAGTAGCATTTTACAGCGGCCACTTGGACCCTGTAATGTTAGGACACTTCCCGTATTTACAGAGCCTGGCTGTCGCAGCCTTTGCTTTAGAAAACTCATCATCCATAACAATGGGGTGCCCCACCACCCTGTATGTGGAACACGCCCTTTTTGCAATACTGAACAAACCCAAATCAACATTGGCCACACAGAGGGCATCAGGATATGAGATTATTTTATCCAAACCAGAACTAACGATTGTGAGATGCAGTAATGTGAACCCTGCCAGGTTTATAGCAGAGGTAGTTGAAGATGGTAACTATGCTCATGACTGCACACAAGCCATTGAAATTTACTCCAGCACAAGAAAAGTTGACGAAAATGCCTTGAGGGGGGAGAGATAATGTACATTGATGGGTCCTCAACAATTGACCAGAGTGATGGGGTAAGAAGGACAGGAGCAGCAGTGGTACGCTTGACTGAGGATTGGACCTATGTACCAGTGAAATGTGTTCAATTATCACAACATTACTCAGCCCAAGCAGCAGAGCTAGTGGCCCTAATTTTAGCACTAAAAGAGAGCAATGACAAGAGAGTGACCATATCTTCTGACAGTGCATACGTCACATCAACAGTGCACTCAGGGTTAATAAAGTGGCAACGAAGAGGGTTCAGAAGAGCAGACATCACCCCAGTACAACATGCCCTGCTACTTGCTGGAGTAATTGATGACCCTAGAGAAATAGCCCTGGTGAAGTGTCAGGCCCACACTAACGGGGATGACCCAATATCAAAAGGTAACGAAACAGCAGACGCACATGCTAAATATGCTACATACTTTGGCGAGATCTGGACCCACCCAGAAAAAGAAAAAAATAAGGGGAGGGTGGAGGCAAGACAGATGGTGATGAAGGATGGGTACACACACATCCCTGAAACCCAGATAATAGAATTGCAGGCAGCAGCACCTATGACGGAGAAAGAGCTATGGGTTAAAAGAGAGTGCACAATGTGTCCCACAGATGCACTATGGCGACAGAATAACACAGGCAAAATAGTGATGCCCCTAGCCCTTTTGAAAACAGCATTGGCTCAACTGCACCATCCCACACACATGGGAAAAAAAGTGATTGCAGCACGGATTAAAGAGGCATGGTTCTGTCCCGAGCTAAATTCACACGTTGCAAACTTCATCAGCAATTGCCTCACTTGTCAACAGTTTACGCCTGGTCACACGTTGCAAGTGATCAAAGGTACAATACCCCAGCCAGAAGGACCTTTTCTGCACCTGCACATTGACTACGTTGACATGATCAATGTATGTCAAGGACACAGATACATGATTGTAGTAGTATGCCCATTTTCAAGGTGATAGAGGCTGGACCCTGCTCCCATGCAGATTCCTTCAGAGCAGCTACGTTCCTGGTGAGAGAGGTGTTCCCGATGGGGGTTTGCGAAGTGCTGCGGTCAGACAATGGCCCACACTTTGCCAATGAAATGTTCCAACACATAAATACCCTCCTTGGCATCAAACACAAATTTGCATGTGAATACCACCCACAGGCTAATGGTGTCTGCGAACACCTGAACGGCCTCCTAAAGGAAGAAATAGAAAAGATTCAGCAAACCACCAAGAAAAGCTGGTTGTACTGCCTCCCCCTGGCCCTGTTTGAATTAAGGAATAATACAGGGTCAGATAACCACCTCACGCCCCACGAGGTGGTGACTGGACGTCAAATGCACCTTCCACTCACACCACCATCAAGGGCTATAACAGACTACCATGCCTCTGCAAATGTTTTTGGTGAAGAAATGTACTAATATGTGTCTTTCTTGATTGCTAGTGTTGCCTTTATCTCTCAACAGCTCGAGCGAACGCGGGGCGGGTCGAAGAACACCCAACAAGAAGAAACAAATGAAGGACAGGAACAACCATCACAGTGGACAGTAAAAGAGTGGGACCACGTCCTTCTCTGTAATTTTAACCACCGGTGGTACAGCCCTAGATTTACCTGGCCCCACCTGGTGGTAAAAACGGCTCCTAGAGCCGTGAAACTAAGAGATAAGAACGTCTGGACTCATCTGCACGACATCAAGCCCTACAAAGATCAGACCCGCCTTTGCATCGAAGACAGGGCCGGCCAACGCAGCAGCAAGAGTAGCAAACGACAACGGCAACACAGCCCAAACCCCAAACCCCCTTAAAGACAAAACTGAACAATCACCCATTGCCCACCCCATAGTCACGAGATCCCAGATCAAAAGAAACACTGCCCCAAAAAGCCCCGCCCCACCAAGCCCCTCACTACCTGAATGAAGAACTTTGTTAAAAATATGTGAAAAGTTACACCACACTGTGTAGACACGTGTTCTCTTTCTCTTTTGTCTCGCACACGCAGGTACCGCAAAGTAATGTTGTATATGTTATAGAAAGAGATTGAACTTAGTAAAATAACGCCTACATCAGTGCCCAGAGGTAAATGCTACCCACGGACGACAACACACCAGAGGCATTATCACACCAATTTGTTTATGTTATAAAGAGACCAAAATACCTAAAGAATAGAAGATTATGTGTGTATTACAACACGTTCATTTTGATTATAGCGCAATCCTTCCCACATCTCCACAAGCACTTACCAGCCCTAAAGGATAGGACGCTAAGGAAAGCGTGGGAACAGCTTTTCGCCTGGGCACTGAATGACTACATGATAGGGAGAGCTTGAAAAAACAAACTAACAAATTAATGTTTTTTATTTTTTATTTTCAGGCGGGCATCTATATCATCAAAAATAAAAAGCTGCAGGACCACAGCAAAGATAAGAGAACCATGCCAGTGATATTAGCTATTGTAATAAAGATTATAGGCCTATTGTTTATCACTGGTCTACTCGCTGCCACTGTCTGGCAGGCACACTATGCTTCCTATTTCATGGCTGCACCTACTACTAATTCACCCCCCACCATGGCTGCAACAGGTACAGTGTCAGATGGTACAATTAACCCAAGAGGAAATGGGAAGAAGGTTAAGCGTAGTACCTCTATGGATAACAACGGGGTAGACACGTATCTCACAGCATCCGCACACGTCTCAAATAACATGTGGTACCAGCACATGCCCAAAATTGGTAAGGGGACAACTAAGGACAACTGCTATGTGTGCTCATTGATCCCATACGCCATGAGCGCATCAAGAACATTTGTGGCTACTGAGGTACCTGCAACGACAGTAGAGTGCCTGATATACCTGGCTCTGTTCCAAACAAAAGGACGATTTCAAGGGAGACTAGCAATACTGCAATGGAAGACGAGGGACACATAACCATATGAAAATAACTTCAACAAAACACTTATGATGTACAATAACTACCGGTAACATACACAAGGGTTCCAATATGTGACGGATGGACCAGAAAAAGGAGAAACGAAGGAAGTAACATTGAATTACATACCATGTGAATGGCATGCAAGCGAAGTTGATGATGAACTAGGGTGCTGGGAAAGACCACTGATTGTAATATATGGAAAGGTGTACACGAAAGAAAGATGGACAGATGGAGTTGTGGGGAGCAATATGGTAACGTCGACAAAAGCAAATGTGAGAACAATGGATGAAGCAAACAACAAATGTTACACCGAGTGGATAAAGAGCGTATCACTGGTAACATGGCTAGAGAAGGACGAGGACCCAATAACCATACTACCGCAAAACTGCACCTACACTATGTTATCAACACAATGGGGATGTTGATGTTGGAAGAAACAACAACTGTAAAAGAATAGTAATAATAGCTGAGGGAGGTGCCGGTACAGCAGTTCTAATGGACCACTATTGGGCCTGTGGCATATCACAGCTTGCCACCATCTTGGAGTGCAATATGCACTATGGTACACATCAACGTACAAATCAACGTACCATCCCTGGTTGTGCCACAGAAACATGTCAACTTGGGGCACTTCCCTAAGATGGACGAAGGAAATAAAAGGAAGACAGGATCGGTGACGACAGAAGGAGGGCAGGAAAAGAACGACACGACAATATTGTCAAGAGCAAAACGACAAGGAGAACCACTGACGGGAAGCTACCTGTGGGGAAAATCAGAAACAGCTCTCAGTGACATCCCACCAGAGCACAGACTGTTCAGCAGAGCGGCAATGTTCTTCTCCGCCATCACACATCCAGGACTGCAGGCATATGCAAATGCGAAGTGGCTCCAGATCACCAGATGGGAACTAATGATGACAGTGAACTCCACCGTCGATGGATTCAACACAATAAAAGAAGAACTGAGGGCAGAACGAATGGTAGCACTACAGAACCGATAAGTGTTGGATCTCCTAACAGCGATGGAAGGAGGAGTTTGTGCAAAAATTGGAAGCTCATGTTGCACGTTTATCCAAGCTAACGACGCAGACAATGGGACGCTTACTGACGCAGTATCACAACTTGCCAAGATGCACGCCAAGATGGAAGAGGAAACAAAGGGAGTGAAGAGAGATGGTAGCTGGTTTTCATACTTATGGTCATGGATGCCATCATGGATGTCAGATGGACTCAAAATAATAGCAGGATGCATAATACTGGGAATAGCTGTTTTACTAGGAACAAGCTTATGGAGAGCAAGGGCAGCACGTACAACGGATGAAATGATGGAAATTATCGGCATGCACACCCTACTACCAGCTGAAGACGACAAGAACACAGACATGATTATAAAGGAATGTGAAAGGTTGCGCCAGCAAATACTAAAAGCAGACTTGTACCCACCATCAGTGAAGGTAGAGAACCCAAGGAACCCAAAGAGTTATGTTGGAAAGTGGGTTTACTGCAAGCCTGGTGGTGGATGCGTTTACATGTACTGGTCATTTGAAGATCATGTGAACCAGTATGGACACCTGGCTGGTATAACAAAGGTATGGAGAGCATGCAGAGTCAAGAGAGGGAATAATTTTGTGGTTGACAAGTCGACCAGAGGGGGGACGGAAGTTGGAGAATGGGAAAATACCCTCCCCCCAGTCTCATCCAGACCATGGCCTAGGGGATCATGGCCCAAGCATCCCCCACAAGAGGAGTTTGACCAATTTCCTTACCAGATGACAAAGTATCCTGTTTCAAAGACATACACACACGAGGAGCATGCCCACTAGCACGCCCTGGTCAAGCCGACGCCTGTGACATGGACCAGCTCAATTAGACAGCAACCACAAAACACAGTCATCGTTAGAGATGCCATGACGACATAGCCAACAGACAAGAACACACGTGCCGCCATGCACACTGGTCACTCACACACCAACCCACACGAAGAACATACTCAGTGCTATGACTTAGGTGACTGACACACCCACAGACATGCATCGTTGTTATTTTTCACATAGGCCTTCTACAGCACCGCAGAAACTCAAGACGCCTGAAGAGCTCGTGTATATGCTTGCTGATGCTTTCTCGCTACCTATACCTATGAAGACGCCACCCTATATAGCTAATGCTGCTATGACACTCTGTCGCCCCGCGACCCCCATATTATGGGTTATGTACCGCCACTCAGAAACTACGCCCAAGTTGGCTGCAAGCAAGAGTCCCCAAGCAGGAGCCTCTCAGATGAAAATCCTCCCAAGACGAAAAGCATAGCGCTGATCATGCAGAACGAGCCCCAACAAGAGCTCACAGCCAAGGCCAGAATGTTGCAACCCACACGCCGCGCTCACAGTGCCAAGGTTACACCTGCCAATGCCAAACACTCCTCAAAGCCGAAATACAAATCTAATGCTCATAATTCTGCTCCAGCTATGGTCTCTCCACATGTGACCAAGCCGAACTGACAGGATGCAAAGCTCACGAGACAGAAAGTCGCCAGGGTCCCACGTCTGGGACATAGTCTGCAAAAACGAAGTGACAAGTTGGACACCTAAGGCAATGGGAAAGACATGAACACCAGCCAATAGTCAGACCTGTCCATTGTCCACCAATAACACATAGTTGCACATTGTTGCCAGCGCCAGGTACATCGCGAGCTGGGAACGGAGATGGTCCCAGGCTTGGGGCCTCGCGAGGGAACCAATCATAATAAGAGGGGCTCATCACTGACGCCATCAAAGTTAGCCAATCACCAAGTGTCCCCTTGTAACTAATTTGTTGTAGTAATTGTTAGGAACAGCCTAAGTGTACCACCTGACTATACTAACCCTACCACTCGGGGAGCCAACCCGAAGTGGCGTTAGGTTTTGTGCCAATTTTCCCAGGTGACGCAAGTAGCGCATCATACTACGGTAAAAAGGGCCTGCGAGCCCACTGATGCTGAGAGAGCTTCACCGGATGCATACGGTCTAAGCGAATCCCTGCCGTTACTCTAATAAAAATCAGTTATTACCTTGCTCTTGGGTGTGTCTCATACTCCTTTTGGGACACGGGAGGAGTTGGGGCCTCCTCAACCCCGGAGGTCCGCGGACGGCTCTGCCGGCCCCCGGGAAAATCACCCTGACACTACAATCAAGGAACAATGCCCCAACTTTTTATTAAAACTTGCAACAAAAAATCACGCTGTTCTAATGGAAACCCTTGTGAGCGAACCGATACAGAACACAGCAGGCGGTGCCCCAACTTGCAGCTTGCATCAAACAAAAGGGAGACAGAAGGATAGAAGGAAGTTCTAGCTACCCCTGCCGAGTACCCCTCTAGAACTAGGTTGCGCTGGTGTGCCGCTTATCTAAAAGGAGACAGAATACCGAATGAAAAATAACCACAATCTTAATATGCAGCTGATGATGGATTTAGGGAGCTGGGGCAACCTTCTGCTGGAAAAAGGCGTCAGATGCACTGCATAAGAAGTGCAGTGTGTGACGTCATGGGCAATGTAAAAACACACACACTCGGTTGGTCTACTTGTTACAACAAATTCATTTTTAATAACCTGTGGACCCAAACTAATGTGTACTGGTCTATCTAAAAGATGATCTGAGTTATGAGCTCTTTTGTGCAGTGAAGGGTTTACATTCAACTTATTCATACTGACATTTCTCTTATGCAGTTGATAGAGAAGACATAGGAATGCTCCGTCACACTCAAGGGAACCTCTGAAATGAGGCGCTCAAGTGGTGTGGAGAGCAGGAACCTGTAATTTCTGTCAGTTCTTGGTCTACCGGTTTCAGTGGTCTATTAAATGAATGTACTCACTTTATTCAGGACAGTCTTCATGTCACTATGTATGCGTGGAAGGATGTGGCATGGACAGATATCGTAATGCTTCAGTCCCCCTTGCCAATATTGACATCAAACGCGTGAACCTACAGTTGGCCCTGTAGGGAATAACAATGAAACAACGACAGGGTCACTCTTGTGTTGCAAACCTTAATCAATTAAAACTGAAACATTGCAGGTTATAGCTTGCTTCATAGTATACACCATCTAAATAATGTATACTACCTTTACACGTTACTCAAACGTTCATTGTATCACATTCTTGAATGGTATTGGAGTCCAAAAAAGGGCCTCGAGAGTTCCTATACCGGCGAGTCTTCCAACCTACTATGACACATCTGTTGGTGTCCCCTAGGTCAATATTCCCCGTGTTTGTGAAATACCCATTTTGTTTATAAACCGGCATGTAAACGCACGGTTACAGTGTGACTAGTCCAGTGTCCTACCCATATGCTAGGGCGGTCCTGTGAGTTTCCATGTGAACAGCGTGATTTTTTGTTGCAAGTTTTAATAAAAAGTTGGGGCACTTTTCCTTGATTGTGTGATAATACTATTGCTGGGACGTATCCTGCGAAGAATCGAATTGAGAGGCACCCTATACGGTTCTTTTTTTCTGTCAGATCCACCTGTTTTTGCAGCTTCAAAACATGCATATTGCAGAGCAATCCAAGTAATCTATTCTCACATCAAAATAACATCTAGAGAGACATGATGCCAGATGTGTTTGACCGAGCAGATGGGAATGACATTCATGAATTGCAATGCTCCTGGCCTGCCCAACAAAGGCACCAAAATCGCACATTGTGTCAAAAACGTGCAAAAAAATGTATGCATGTGTTTTACACACCTTTCTCTCTAAGTTACAGCTGCTCACTCATCTCTGGGTTACAGCTGGTCGCTCATCTCTCATCAAACTTGCCGCCTTCTCTACATCTCCCATATTGCTCACATGCATACACTGCCCAGCCGAAGGCCTCCAGGTATTATTTCATAAACTGCGCCATAAATAAAATGATCCTCAAGTCTCAAGAATTTCCCTTTCTATGGTTAGGTGACCTAGCCTGTGGTACCATAGAATGCAAATGTGACTGAGAAGGCCACGTCAGAGGAGCAGTAATGTGGTGCTACACATTCAGAGACGTTTGGGAAGCTGGAGGGAGACAGGGAAGGAAGATAGAGAGCAGGAGAATTTCTGGATATCAGACAGAGAGCCAATGGACAGCAGCGGGGAAGAGGCTAGCACCATAATGACAAGTCACGAGACCGCAGCATTGCTGGGCGCTATGGAGAGTACGAGGTACAGGTGGAACAGCAGCTGCAGGCATGACGCAGTGCTGCCCTGGAGGCCTTCGGCTGGGCAGTGTACGCATGTGAGCAATATGGGAGATGTAGAGAAGGCGGCAAGTTTGATGAGAGATGAGCGACCAGCTGTAACCCAGAGATGAGTGAGCAGCTGTAACTTAGAGAGAAATTCCCTGGATCACATTTAGAACTAAATTTAGTTGAGACCCTGTGCATGCTGGAACTTAACTGCAAGGTTTCCAGATCCATTTGAAACAGAGACTAAACTGAGACACGCTGCATGCTGGAACTTGAGTGTAAAATTCCTATTGCAGAAATTCAGAACACGATTTAACTAAGGGATGCTGTTTGCTAAATCCTGAAGACAAAGTAGTTAGGATAAATGGGGAAGAGACAGTGCTATGAATCACTGCATGATGGACTTTGAAGGCAATGTTACCAGAGCCAAATGAGAGAGACATTTACCTGAGGAGTAATGGATACTGGAATTTAGATGACGAAGTGTATCATAGCCATGATGAAATTCATCTACACTGACAAATCCTCGTTCAGACAATATGAGGGCCACCAGAACAGGGAACTCCAACATATTTGTGGCAATAATGCAGGTCTGTGTCCCAGTAAGAACAAACATGCAGCTAGTTGAAGTTCCAATAGGTGTGACTAATCTGGCGACATCATCACTCCTTTCCTGGAGAAAGTCTCGCTCCATGTGGCCAGGGAAAGGCAGAAGCTACCTGATCCTGACCCTGGGGGAACAGTGATAATCTGTGTACCCCCCCGGGAGTATATGGTTCCTTGCCGAGATAAGATTGTCATCTCTTTGGATCTATGAGTGAATCTCCCCACTAGTTTTGTCATCTATACAGTGGCTTCTAGAGAGAGTGGCCAGAGGAGAGGGCAAACATTTGTACCCCTCGTATTCTGTAAAGAAGAAGTGAAGTTTATCTTGCTGAACTTCTCCTCAAACCCCATCAGGATTAAAATGGGTGAGCTGGGGGGATGTTTAATATAAGAGAACTTCACCCAAACCCCTGGAGAGGAGGAGGAAGGTCTCCTTCAGAATCCATCTACATAAATGGAGTCATTCAGAAGCAGAGGATAGGCTAGGTTTTCATCGGTAGCATAATTTATTTGGCCAATAGCGAGTCCTCATTGGAAGAAGCCAACCGTCCTGGTAGTTTAACATCATGTCCCTAAGTCCTCGCCTCTGGGTAAACAAGAGACTCTTGAGATCCCTCTTTCAGAGATCTCAGCGCAAGGTTGTTTATGGGAGAAACAGGAATAAGGGGAGCAGTCAACCCCAAAGATAAACCTCTGTGAGTTCTGAGAATTAGAGACCCTATATTACTAGAGAAAACTACCCCTCCACCTGAGTTCCCATTTGGATAAGAGAGGACTTTCAGCCCATTTCTTGCACCTGAACAACCAAGCGAGAACACCCAACTAATTCTCCCGACGAGCCTAACACTAGTTAGGCCCCTATCAGGGAAAGCATCATCCACCCTATCCGTACAGTAAAGTCAGTGGCCTTCAATGGGGATCCTGTAGATAATACAGAGCAGGATTTGCCACATGAAGAGCCATTCGCCCGGTTAAAACCTCCTCACATTTTTCTGAAATTTGAAACTCCAGTAAAAACCGAACCAGATCCCTTATGGGAAGAATTTGGATTCCCTCCAGAATATTGTCCATTAGAAGAGGAGGAACAAGAACCGTCTACCTCAGGGATACCCCTCAGAGGTTCATAGTGATCAGAGACACCAGATATATCATTCTATAGACAACCATCTCCTCCCCAAGACAGACCATTCTACTCATGTGGAGAACTTGGGCATCTAACGAAATATTTCCCCAAATATAGGATAGATTTCCTTTCCCTACCCTCTTTAAAAGAATACAACCTGGGTGAGGGGGTTAAGGCATCAGGGGCCAAACCATCCTATGAAAGAGGCCCCCAGGGGTCCCTCGTGCTATGGAAACAAGGCAATAACCATACACAAAAAGATGGCCAGACACGAGGTTCAAATTCCCAATGCTAGGGTTTATTGCAAGCAAAAGATAGTATCAATTGGCCAATTCTGATCTCACGCCCCGCGACGTGAGTTTCCTAGACCTCGAGGGACGCAAGAGAGCGAATTACGTACATCAGTTACATATATACAAAATGCATATCATACAATCAGCAAAGTCATGTTCAACACCCCTCTTTATTAAGTTCCTTTGAACTCGGGATGACGATGGACATATCCGACGAGTATGACGATTATAATGCTTTCGATGTCTATTCTAGTAACAATATGCAATTTACAAAGTTCGGAGGCATCTTTTAGAACACGGTGGTTCTGTTCTTGGAAGCAAGCTGCACACGGGGGAAGAGCCACATTCCAAGCTTTGCTATCTATGAGGTACTATTCGTGTCCTGGGAGCCGACACGTTCTAAAGGGTTTTGCGAAGGGGGGCTGTAAGAAAAACATAATTCAAGCCTTTAACTCTATTATTCTAACATATTCTACCATCGTACGAGATTGGCTGGCAGCTGTGAAGTGATTAAATGCCCTGCAGCTTCCTCCCAAGGCTACAGAGAGGGAGCGTGGGCATTCCTCTCTGGGCTACTCATGAGGAGTTTCAGCAAACTCTTCAGTCCCGCGACCTTGCCCTTTCATATTCAGACAACAATGTTAACAGTTGAGCAGAGTAAGCAGAATCCGCAAGAATTGTAAGCTGCAAAGCAGTTTTTAGACAGAAAGCAATGAGCAATGGTTAACAAGCAAAATGGCGATTCTTGCTACATTTAAAATGGCCGCTCCTTGGTCAAGCATAGCACTTTATATTTCTATAATTTGGTGCATAAGACGGTTGGCCCACGGCCATCAAGTTACGTCTATTATTCAAATGAAGAGTATTCATTTTTCCAGATTGACAAACCCTCCTTTTGGCCGTGTGCCAAACGTCTTATTTATTCATTGTATCCTCCTCTACTGAGGATAAGTCTGGGGTATCTACATCTGAATCATCTCCATCATTGATGTCTATTGCCATGAATTGTTTTACTATTTTTGTTTCCTCAATGTCTCTGTTATTCCGGCCATGCGTTTGTTTTCCTCTCGACACCATATGCATACATCCCTTAGTACATCCATCAGTTATTTCAGTGCACACTATTGGTAAGCATTGTATGCAACAGCAGCATGTTATGAATATCCCAAGTGCCATCATTAGTATCGAAATAAACTTCCATCCCCAAGACCGCAATAATCCCCAAAACCAGGATCCTATCCCCCAACCCCCTTCTCCAGTAGAGAGTGTGGAACTTATGACATGTAATTTCCGGATTGCTTTAAATATCGTAGGGGAGTAGTCATCTATATACACACAGCACACAGTTTGTACTAGCTTGCAAACTCCCCCACGATCAATTAATATTATATCGAGAGCCATCCTGTTTTGAAGTGCCATTAGTTTTATTCCTTTTTCTTCTAATGTCATATTCAATAAAATATCTGTTGTGGAATCTATTGTTTTTTGTAATATTCCAGACAGTTTTCTTATATTGTAAGAATTTTCTATTTGGGACAAGAACGGTATAAATGATTTGGCTATATCCATTGCTACCATTCCATCCTCACTACTCCTTTGAGTTCTACCTTTCGTTCGTTTGGCTACTTCTGCTGTCTCCAAGAGGAACACTCCTGGAAACAGTAGACCTAGGTAGCATGTACCTCCCCAGTTTCTAGGTAACCATGGATATGCTTTTTCTCCACATATAAAATAAACAGGGTCTCCCACGTACACGGGTTCTATTTCATGTTTTAAAACCACTGTGTTCAGGCAGTTGCTAAACGTTCATACTTTATAGGAACCCTTTTTCTGTAGACATAGGGGAGCAGTTTTGGGGCTGTGATCCACTGTATAGGCAGGGGGCACAGCATCTTTGTTCCGTTCATCCCTCATCCGAAATGTCATTACTGATGTTCTTTCTGCTGGCGGGGTTTGTCTATTCTGCCTATGTAATCTATCTAGTCTTGTTATTTTTTGTGTATTCTTTCTCATGGGTTATAGTGCAAACACGCAAGCTTTTTGGAATATGGAACAACCCACAGGTCTCATAATCACTTCCTCAAATTCATTCATATTGGTCTCATCTAGCTGACCTGTATTACTCTTGTTCCATTTCCCAAAGAACATTGCACTTAATGTTACTTCACATGAATAAATCAATGGCAACGGTTGTACATACCAGCCTATCCCTTTCCCACCGTGCTGTGGTAAATGGGCGCAAACCCAGCAATCTTTTTTCTTTAAAACCGCATGGGTCATGTTCATGATGAGCAACAATGTATTGTTGCCGTATCCTTCTCTATGTCTCTCTTCCATTGGGGGCAAAGTACCAGTGATTACATGAACCGGGCTTTCAGTAGCTGCTTTTGGCAAAAGTGTTTCTAATTGGTGTACGTATTCCAGGAACCATAGTGTAATAGCTGTTATTGTTGGTACTATCATACTTAGAAAACATAGGACCAATATCCAAATCAGTACCTTATTCCTTTTACCATGCTTTTTTCCTAAATTTACAGTCTCTAAATCTATTATCTTTTCAGCAGGGGTGCAGGAGGAAGCTGAAACCGGTCTTGACTTGTTCTTCATCGTCCTTCTTCTTGCTGGTAAAGTTCGTCGTGAATGTCTCTCGTTCTTGATGCTAGAAAAGTTCAACGAAAAATGTCACAGTTCAATTCTGCCAGCCTTTTTACAGCCTGGATCATTTATCCACTCCGAGCAAGATTAGTTGTTTTTTTTTCCCACTGCTCAGACGATTTCTGAATAGTTCTTTATTGATAGAGTACTATGTGCATCCAGCTTGTCCCGCTCAGGCTTAGGACTCATGTACTCCATCAGCCTTAGTACTTATGTGCGTCCAGCTTGTCCTGCTCTGGCTCCTGACACATGTACTTTTATAAGCGCACCGAGGAGCCGTGATTCTTGAATTGTCCGACTTGCACAATTCTCACACTTCTCTCCTCTACGCCCCTGGTTCCTACTCCGTCCGTGAGTAGAACCAAAGGCAAAAAGAAAAGCACCAAAGATCTGTGGATCACTTTGCCTGTCGAGGCCGCAAATTATACCGATTCACTCCTGGTATTGTATGATCCATGAATAGTGCCGTTGCATTTCCAGTATCAGGCTCAGTGTCAGCCTGTGGCACAATGATGGGCAGCGATGAGCGTCGTGGCAATGATGTAGTTTCTTTCTTTGGCTTTGGTGCATTCGCGGGAACTGGTGGGCGCCAAAGGGGTACGCGCGTTGTTTCTGCTTGTGTTTGCAATGCAGGGTTTGTGTCGCTCAGCAGTGATGTTGTTTCCGCTGAGCAACGTTGGGGCACTTTTCGCCCTTTCCCCTTACTGGCAGCCTCCTCAGGCTCTGTTTCGAGTTTCACTTCTCGTTTTCTCTTTGTTTCAACTTTCACTTCTCGCTCAGGCTGATGCTGTGGCACTGGACTGGCAACAGTTTCTTTCGTTTCCGAGACCGCTTCCTTTTCCTGGTCATCGGAAGTTGTCAGCAGTCCTGGGAATCTTTTGGCATGTGTCGCATGGATCCATGCCTTTCGTCCGTCCACTCAGATGGCCGTCTGTGTTGCCAAAAGTACTTGCTAGGGGCCGCGCCACCTGGGTGCTAATGCTGTCTTCCGTTCAAAGTTTTTGATTAACACCCAGCTTCCAGGCTCCAGTGAGTACCCAGGTCTAGTATATCGCATTGGCAATGCCTCCTGCACCTGCTGATGAATCAAACGCAACTTTTGTATTAAAAGTCCACAATAAGTGCTTAACATACGGTGCTCGACCTCACATAACCTTTTGGGCTGTGGTGCGCACCATACATTTGCTGGTCTTCCCATTATAATCTCGTAGGGGGAGAGCCCAGTCTTAGCCTGCACAGACGTGCGCATACACAACAGCGCTAGGGGTAATGCATCCACCCAACTCAACTTGCTCCCAGCGCAAATTTTTGCTATCTTTGACTTCAAGATTCCGTTGTGTCTCTCCACAAGCCCGGCAGAACTGGGATGCCTGCAGCTGTGGAATCGCTTCTCTATTTGCAGACCTGCACAGATCTGTAGCACTACTGCGCCCACAAAGTGGGGGCCGTTGTCTGACCACAGGACACGGGGCAACCCAAACCGGGAGAACTACTCCTTTAGCATTACTTTTGCTGTGGACATGGCAGTACAGTCTTTTAAAGAATATGCCTCCACCCACTTGCTGAATGCACAGATTACCACTAACACATACTTATAGTTCTGGCACCTTTCCATTTCTATGAAATCAAAATGGACCACCTCAAACGGCATAGAGGGTGGGCCGAAACTACCTGCTGGAGTCATGGTTCCCTTCCCTACATTGTGTTGCAGGCACGTAATACAATTGTGCACTAGCCTTTCTGCATTCTTTTTTATGTGCTCATTCTACCATACTGTGGATAAATGCTGTACCATCTTCTTCGCGCAAATGTGGGTAGGGCTATGCGCCATTATAACCATTGCAGTTACGTAACAATTTGGCAACATCCAGTTCTTTGTTTTCTTGTCCACCCAACATCCTTCCAAATCTAACTCAGCAGAGCCCTCAGCCCACCCCTGAATCTCTTTGGTCGTGGCCTTAGCCTGCATTTCTTTGACTGTGGCAACTCCATTCTCTATCATACAAGGTACTTCCTCAGTCTGTACTGTCATCATTTTATTCCCCATATCTGTGGCTGTTTGCTTCGCAATCCTGTCTGCAAACGCGTTTCCTTCTCCCACTCTACATGTTACTTTCTTATGCACCTCGCACTTCACTATAGCTAGGCGCTTTGGAAACGTGAGCGCAGACAACAATCCCACAATCAAAAGGCCATGCTAAATCCTGGCTCCATGTGATGTCAAGAAACCCCTCTCAGCCCAAAGTCGGCCAAAGTTGTGAACCACGCCAAAGGCGTACTGGCTGTCAGTATAAATGTTCACGTTCAAATTCTCAGAGAGTTCACAGGCTCGGGTCAGTGCTATTATTTCTGCGGCTTGCGCCGAATTGTAGGGGATTCTTCTGCTTTCTACAACTCTCTTTAGGGTAGTAATTGCATATGCGGCCGTTGATGTGCCATCAGGTAATTTAAAACAAGAGCCATCACAAAATAACTCCCCATCTGGCTCTTTTTGTGGGATATCGCTCAAATCAATCCTTCCCTTTGTTTCTTCTTCAGTGATCATTAAACAATCATGGGGTGGTGATTCGTTGTCACCAATTTCAGCTATGGGCAGTGGCATTAATTCTGGAGGATTCAATGCGCTACACCTCATAATTTGGATGTGGGGTGCAAACAAGATGAGCTCATATCTTGTCAGTCTAGCTGAGGTGAGGTGTTGCGTCTGCGTCCTATTTAATAGAACGTCTATAGCATGTGGCACCATCAGAATTAAAGTGTGCCCCAATACCAATCCTTCCGTTTGTTTCACTGACGCAGCAGCCGCTGCGACGGATCGCAAACATCATGGTAGTGTGTTTGCTACACGGTCCAACGCGCAAGAAAAATAGCAGCACGGCCTATTTCTTCCACCTTGTTCCTGTGTCAAAACCGCCAATGCACATCCTTCACTCTCACTCACAGATAGTCTGAAGATCTTTTTATAGTTTGGAGTGCCTAAAACTGGCGCAGCACACAATGCAGTTTTCAATTGTTCAAGCGCTTTCTGACATTCCTCATCCCACTGTAAAGGCACCTCTGCATCCTTTTTAGTCAACTTTTTCATCGGCTTCACAATCAACGCAAAATTACTGATCCGCTGCTCACACTAAGAGGCCATGCCTATTGCAGCTCTCACTCCTTTTTGAGTTTTTGGAATAGGCATACTAGAAATACTTTCTATGCGTTCTGGTGTTAATCTTCTCCCTTCTTTCGAAAGTAGGTATCCCAAATAAGACACCTCTTTCTGATTATACTGCAATTTCTTCAAACTCGCCTTGTGACCATGGGTCGCTAAGTGTGTCAATAGTAATATAGTACTTTCTTTGCAGATCTCTTTCGTGTCAGCAGCTAATAACAAGTCATCTATGTACTGCAAGAGTACACAACCTTCAGGTAATTCTAGCATGTCTAGCTGCTCTTTTAGCACTCTGCTGTAAATGCTCGGGCTTTCTGTGTATCCTTGTGGAATGCGTGTGAATGTGAACGATCGACCTCCTAGAGTGAATGCGAACAGATATCTACTGCTTTTATCCACTGGGATGCTAAAGAATGCGTTCTTCAAATCGACTACACTAAAGTATTCTGCAGTGGCCGGTATCATTGTCAGTATTGTTGTGACATCTGTGACCAAAGGGAATTGTGGGTCTACCACTTTGTTTAATGCGCGCAGATCAATTACCTCCTTTCTTGTAAACTGGAAGAATCGGGCTCTTGCACGTGCTACCTGCAATTTCCTCAACCACCCCCAATCTCACCAGGCCAGTAACAATGCTTTTCAATCCCTTCTCACCTTCAACAGAAATTTTATACTGGGGAATTCGTGGTAGTGTAACACCCTCTTTCAGAGTTATTTTTGCTGGCTCTATTTTCAAGTATCCTACATCGTTATCATGCATTGCCCACAGACAGGTTGGTACTCTACTTAGCTCTTCTGGCAATTCTTTTGACATAAATTCCGTCACCGGTGCATCGTGAGGCCACATCGTGAGGAACACCCCGTCTGCCGTACAATGTATGACTTCCCCCAATTTTCTCAACAAATTTAATCCTAGCAAGTTCTCTCCACAATTTTCTGTCAAAAGAAATGGACACTGTTCCGTAAATGGTCCTATTGTAATTGGGACAGCTTCGAACATGGGGTTAATTACTGGTGTACCTGGGAACCCTACAGAAACATTCTTCTGCCCTGACAGTGGTATCTCCGGAACCAAGTGGTGGTCTATAGAGCACTTCTGTGCCCCTGTATCTACAAGGAAACGGTGCTCCTTATTCCCGACTCTCATTTCTACATAGGCTCCTCTCTGATTCACGGGAATAGACACTGGTTCCGACCCCTGTCGTGGGCTGTCCTATCGCGAAAATAACACATCGTCCGATGTGTAGTCACCGCTACTGCTATAATACGTGTTTGGTTGCGTATCAAAAATATTCCCATTTCCCCCTCGATGTCCTCCACTCTGATCATTTCTCTGTTGGCCCTGTCCGCCCTGATTTTGGTTCAAAACACGTTGGTTCAATGTCTGGTTCTGTTGTGCTTGGTTTTGACCATATGATTGGGTTTGAGTACCTCCATTGGTATATCCCTGCTGCTGCTGCATATTACTTCTGCTTGGGCCGTTTGACCCCTGATGTCCTCTATGAGGCCTTCTCTGACCAAACCCACCTCTATTCTGTAGGTGCGGGCATTGCGCTCACCAGTGTCCTTCCTCTTTACAGTACGCACATTGATTTAATCCCAATGACACCCCATGCATATTATTCAAATTTCCCCAGCCTTGTGCGTTTCCTCTACCTCTATTGTATCCAATGACCTGCTGCAGTAACACCCCTACTATCGTTTGCATCGCTTCTTTCCTCATCTCCAATGAGTACCCATTACATATCTCACTTATTTCTTTTACTGACGTTATTTTGTTCGACATCCATCGCATTGTTTCCCCTACCCATACCTGCAATCTTTGTTTATCGCCTATTTGTCCCGGTACTGGCAAATGCTTTGTACCACCTGGAAAAACTCTCGGCCATGATTTTTTCATATTCAACCTTGACGCCTCCTTCCTACCTTTCTTAATAAACTCTCTACTATACTCAGGTGTAGCAAACATTTCAGCATATCTGTCTTCCATTTCATTTTTTACTTCAATCAGTTTGTGCACATGTTTTCTTACATCCTCATCTCTTTGCTCACTGCGTACTAACTTATTCAAATCTAAGAACTTCTGTGGCGGTAAATTCCCAAGTATCTTTTTCCATTCTCCCACCAAAATTTCCCCCATGCATTCCAAAACTACCCGTCTCTCGTCTCTCCTTCGGTACCCATACAATGAGGCCAATGCTGCCGTCACATCATTTCCTTCTATGTACATTTCTGCCTCTTGTCGTAATTCAATCTTTCTCTCTTTGCTGATCGCGCTTCGGGTTACCCGTCCAAACCCTGCTCCTTCAGCCCCGTCTCTCGCCTCCCCAGTCTGAATTTCGACTTTCGGAGGGGCGGATGGTGCTGAATCTGTCCCTAGAGCGGGAGATGCAGATGGGACAAGTGGCACAGGTGGCATCTGTGAAGGGCCTTGCTGGGTGCTGGGAAATTGTGTGTCCGCGGTCTGTGCTTGTGGGAGGGCTCGCGCTGTGGGCGGGGCTTGGGTTAACGCTTGTGTGAGGGGAAGTGCTTGGGCTGCGGGGGGGGGGTATGAGAGCTACTGGTTGGGCCTGCGCAGTCACTACTGGCGTATTTGGTTTCCATTCTGGTTTTGGGCCTCGACCCGTGTTAGTTAACAAATGTTCCATTAATTCGTCTGCTATGTGTAGTTCCCGCTGTGGGTATATTCTGTCTATGTTCATCTGGTCCCTTCTCCCTTCCCGTCTTAGACTCTCAGTCCACTCCTCCTCTTCCTTCTCTTCTGCTATCTCAAGCTTCGTTTTGTGCCTACGCGCATGCTTCTCTCTACTCTTTAGTCAGAGCATTGCTTCCCTCCTCCAATCTTTGACAGTCTCAAAAGCTGCGGGTCGTGCTTTTTTCCTTATCAACACCCTTTCTAGGTTATCTATCCTCCCAATCTCAAAACTACCATTAATCGGCCACAGATGGTCGGGTTGCTTTCTAGCTTGCCTATGCCAAATCTCACAAAATATTATCGCACCCACACCATATTTTGCATACATATCATAAGCCGGCGTTCCCCCAGACGGTGCACTTTGGCCATATTCCAAGGACTTTCTACTGCAGCTGAAAAGCCCCGCTAAAGTGGACAGTACTCCAGGCATGTTTCTTTAACCTTCCCCTTTGGTTAGCCACTTTTACCTGGATGTTTGAGTTTGCAAAATCAACACTCTACCAAAAATCAGGTTTCTCTTTGAATCGGGGAATGACTCACCTGATAAAACAAGTCGCCTGTTCTAATGCAACCTCTCCCCACGTGTGTCTGCGCTTCTCTGGCTTCTGCCTCGTTTCGGGGCCCTCACCTCCTTTGCCCTCTGGCCCGGTACATCGATCAGTGATCAGATGTGTGCAGATCTGCTGAAGGAATCTCTCCTCTCTTCTACAGGGCGCCCCGTACACTTCTTGATCCCGGCTCGACCGTCCCGTCCTCGCCGTTCTTCCGCCTTTACTCCGTTACAATGTATACGATGGGGCAAGTGGGGGAGGGTCCCTATTCGGGTGCCATCTTGAAAGGGGCCCCTAGGGGTCCCTTGTGCTATGGAAACAAGGCAATAACCATACACGAAAAGATGCGCCAGACACGAGGTTCAAATTCCCAATGCTAGGGTTTATTGCAAGCAAAAGATAGTATCAATTGGCCAATTCTGATCTCATGCCCCGCGACGTGAGTTTCCTAGACCTCGAATGACGCAAGAGAGCGAATTACGTACATCAGTAACATATATACAAAATGCATATCATACAATCAGCAAAGTCATGTTCAACACCCCTCTTTATTAAGTTCCTTTGAACTCGGGATGACGATGGACATATCTGACGAGTATGATGATTATAATGCTTTCGATGTCTATTCTAGTAACGATGTGCAATTTAGAAAAGGCGGAGGAATCTTTTAGAACACAGTGGTTCTGTTCTTGGAAGCAAGCAGCACACGGGGAAGAGCCACATTCCAAGCTTTGCTATCTATGAGGTACTATTCGTGTCCTGGGAGCCGACACGTTCTAAAGGGTTTTGCGAAGGGGGGCCGTAAGAAAAACATAATTCAAGCCTTTAACTGTATTATTCTAACATATTCTACCATCGTACGAGACTGGCTGGCAGCTGTGAAGTGATTAAATGCCCTGCAGCTTCCTCCCAAGGCTACAGAGAGGGAGCGTGGGCATTCCACTCTGGGCTACTCATGAGGAGCATCAGCAAACTCTTCAGTCCCATGACCTTGCCCTTTCATATTCAGACCACAATGTTAACAGTTGAGCAGAGTAAGCAGAATCCGCAAGAATTGTAAGCTGCAAAGCAGTTTTTAGACAGAAAGCAATGAGCAATGGTTAAGAAGCAAAATGCCGATTCTTGCTACATTTAAAATGGCCGCTCCTTGGTCAAGCATAGCAGTTTATATTTCTATGATTCGGTGCATAAGACGGTTGGCCCACGGCCATCAAGTTACGTCTATTATTCAAATGAAGGGTATTCATTTTTCTAGATTGACACCTATGTTGATATCCTCTGTGCTCAGCCCAGTGAGATCATGTCAGGTAGGGGGGCAACCTCTCAAAATTATTGTCCTAGAGGAAAGAAAAATAAGAATACAAGAAAATCAAAACCTTTTATGTACACAGGGAATAAAGTCACCTGTAGTATCCTTACAACTCTAGAAGGAAAGATCATGTGGGCCCAACTAGAAAGTGGGAGAAAGAAGATAGGAAGAGAAAGAATATGCTGTGTCCGTGGCCATGTCAAAATCCACACCCAGACGCAAGTCCATTTAGCCATTTTAGGGAAGGAACTGTGGGTTACAATGGCAGTAGTCCCCAATTTACAAGCCCAGATAGTTTTAGGGAGTCACAAACCCCAGTTCGAGCAATGGGTATCTCATATGGTCTGAATAGAGATGAATACAAGATCCCAAAAACGGTGAAACTCCCCTTCTGATTAAATCGTCCACTCCGAAGCTAAGAGAAATCCTGTTTTCCTTCCTAAAAAGAGAAGCTAGTAGGGAAAGGTCCAGGTCTCTTAACCTTCAATTTGTTTCTTGAGCATACAAAAATGGTAAGGAAATAGGTTGAAATTCAATCACCTATATCACTTTCCCCTAAAGGACAGAGAGGCCAGTGACCTTAGGCGAAGGGAATATGATGAATTTGGCAATGCTATCACTCCTTTCCTGGAGAAAAGTCTCTCCTCATGTGGCCAGAGAGAGGCAGAGCATTCCTGATCTTGACCTTGGGGATGGCTATCTGAGGGAGGACCACATCAGGGGAGACGACCCTCATGGGAGTAGAAGGGGCTCGCCAAATGAGACATGGTATCCCCCTTTCCACTCAGGGTATGACCTCAACCCTTGTAATTCCCAATCTCCTATAGCCTGTTGCAAAGCAGAACCAGGCCATCCAATTTGCACTGATAATACGACTGTTTCATTTACCTTTAGTAAAAGGACTGGGATGACGAGAGCACAAGAGCAATGCTGAGCAAAGAAGCCACAGAACCAGAGATGCGCTCAGGCTGTTGGATGGATCCAATATCTGCCTGGACATTTACAAACCCTTCACAACGAGGAAGATAGAGTTCCATTACTCCAGACATGGGTCGGGAAGCTAGGGAGAATCGAGCTGCGGCAGGGAACAGGAGTGCTCCAGACAGCATCATCATTAGTGGCTCAGAGGTCGGAGGTATGCAGCATGGAGGCCGGAGAAGCTGTTGAGAGAAGGCCGAGGCATAGCGGGTACCAGAGAGTTAGCGGGTCACCAGCAGAAGGAGGAGGCACCCCACTAGAGGAACAGCAGACTGTGGAGAACACAGAAGAAGCCACGAGAGACAGTTGAGCCAAGAGAGCGTAATTGGGATGCCAGGGCGCTTTGTGGCATATACCGCACATCGATAAGAGACAATAATACTGAAGGGGCGAACGTGAGCAGCGTAGCTGGGATGTTGAGTACATTACTAATTGAAGTAAATAAAAAAGAAGGGCAAAGACCCACTGCCTGACTAAGTCAAACTGTAACATGTTGAGAAAGTTCTGGCAGGAGAGTATACCAGGCAACTGGATTGCAAGTCTGGGACCTGCACCCAAATATAGGTGAACACTGAGAAAGTCCTGGAAGGAGACTATACCAAGCAGTTGTGGTGAGTCTGGGACCCACACCCAATTATGTTAATGTAAGGACTCAAGGGAAGGTCCATGCCCCTTGCGAAAGCAAATTGTGGAGTTGTGAAGGACCAAGGGAAGAAGCATACCCTTTGGCAATGTGAGAACATTGTGATGCCAAGAGGAGGGAGTCATCCTCTTGGCATATTGGGAACCAGTGAACAATGAGAAAGTCCTGGAAAGAGAGTACACCAGGCAGTTGTGGTGAGTCTGGGACCTGCACCCAATTATGTTAATGTAAGGACTGAAGGGAAGGCCCATGCACCTTGAGAAAGTGAATTGTGGAGTTGTGAAGAGAAGAAGCAAACCCCTTGACAGTGGGAAAAAATTGCGATCCCATGAGGAGGGAGTCTTCCTCTTGGCATAATGGGAATCTTGTTGTGCTAAGTTTGTGAAATCCAGGATATGAGAACCATAGCCCCTGGATGGGAATGTTGATTAAACTGTTACATTGTGAAAGTCAACTGTGAAAATGTGGAAGTAAAGGCAACCTCTTAATTGAGAAATCCAGGGGAAGGAAACCATACCCCCTGGGCTGGAAAGTTACATATTGTGGAAAGGAAAGAGAACGTGAAGAACCATACCCCGTTAAGAACTGTGAACCATAAAGTACATGAGAAACTCAGGGGAAGGGTAGCACCTCTGGATAATTGTGTTTGGGAACTGTAAAGTACCAGAGAATTGTAAAACTTTAATTATTTATTTCTTCTGACACTTTTTGGAACTTTTTTTTGGAACTATTGAAAAACTACAAATGGCCAGTTGAGAGACTTTATTCCTTTTCACTTTATTTTGAGTTTAGTGTGTAAGGGTCAGATTAGGATTTCAGACACAGGACGGAGACCTCTTTACTTTTGGACATTCTGACATTGACATCCTTTACTTTTATTGAGGCAGGGAAAACCCTCATAGCGATAGGGTAAGGTAGGTCTTTCTCCAATCCCCTTTTTACTTTTATAATGGAATGCGTGTGAATGTGAATGATCGACCTCCTAGAGTGAATGCGAACAGATATCTACTGCTTTTATCCACTGGGATGCTAAAGAATGCTTTCTTCAAATCGACTACACTAAAGTGTTCTGCAGTGGCCGGTATCATTGTCAGTATTGTTGTGACATCTGTGACCAAAGGGAATTGTGGGTCTACCACTTTGTTTAATGCACGCAGATCAATTACCTCCTTTCTTGTAAACTGGAAGAATCGGGCTCTTGCACGTGCTACCTGCAATTTCCTCAACCACCCCCAATCTCACCAGGCCAGTAACAATGCTTTTCAATCCCTTCTCACCTTCAACAGAAATGTTATACTGGGGAATTCGTGGTAGTGTAACACCCTCTTTCAGAGTTATTTTTGCTGGCTCTATTTTCAAGCATCCTACATCGTTATCATGCATTGCCCACAGACAGGTTGGTACTCTACTTAGCTCTTCTGGCAATTCTTTTGACATAAATTCCGTCACTGGTGCATCGTGAGGCCACATCGTGAGGAACACCCCGTCTGCCGTACAATGTATGACTGCCCCCAATTTTCTCAACAAATTTAATCCTAGCAAGTTCTCTCCACAATTTTCTGTCAAAAGAAATGGACACTGTTCCGTAAATGGTCCTATTGTAATTGGGACAGCTTCGGACATGGGGTTAATTACTGGTGTACCTGGGAACCCTACAGAAACATTCTTCTGCCCGACAGTGGTATCTCCGGAACCAAGTGGTGGTCTATCGAGCACTTCTGTGCCCCTGTATCTACAAGGAAACGGTGCTCCTTATTCCCGACTCTCATTTCTACGTAGGGTCCTCTCTGATTCACGGGAATAGACACTGGTTCCGACCCCTGTCGTGGGCTGTCCTATCGCAAAAATAACACATCGTCCGATGTGTAGTCACCGCTACTGTTATAATACGTGTTTGGTTGTGTATCAAAAATATTGCCATTTCCCCCTCGATGTCCTCCACTCTGATCATTTCTCTGTTGGCCCTGTCCGCCCTGATTTTGGTTCAAAACACTTTTGTTCAATGTCTGATTCTGTTGTGCTTGGTTTTGACCATATGATTGGGTTTGAGAACCTCCATTGGTATATCCCTGCTGCTGCTGCATATTACTTCTGCTTGGGCCGTTTGACCCCTGATGTCCTCTATGAGGCCTTCTCTGACCAAACCCACCCCTATTCTGTAGGTGCGGGCATTGCGCTCACCAGTGTCCTTCCTCCTTACAGTACGCACATTGATTTAAATCCCAATGACACCCCATGCATATTATTCAAATTTCCCCAGCCTTGTGCGCTTCCTCTACCTCTATTGTATCCAATGACCTGCTGCAGTAACACCCCTACTATCGTTTGCATCGCTTCTTTCCTCATCTCCAATGGGTACCCATTACATATCTCACTTACTTCTTTTACTGACGTTCTTTTGTTCGACATCCATCGCATTGTTTCCCCTACCCATACCTGCAATCTTTGTTTATCGCCTATTTGTCCCGGTACCGGCAAATGCTTTGTACCACCTGGAAAAACTCTCGGCCATGATTTTTTCATATTCAACCTTGACGCCTCCTTCCTACCTTTCTTAATAAACTCTCTACTATACACAGGTGTAGCAAACATTTCAGCATATCTGTCTTCCATTTCATTTTTTACTTCAATCAGTTTGTGCACATGTTTTCTTACATCCTCATCTCTTTGCTCACTGCATGCTAACTTATTCAAATCTAAGAACTGCTGTGGCGGTAAATTCCCAAGTATCTTTTTCCATTCTCCCACCAAAATTTCCCCCATGCATTCCAACACTACCTGTCTCTCGTCTCTCCTTCGGTACCCATACAATGAGGCCAATGCTGCCGTCTCATCATTTCCTTCTATGTACATTTCTGCCTCTTGTCATAATTCAATCTTTCTCTCTTTGCTGATCGCGCTTGAGGTTACCCGTCCAAACCCTGCTCCTTCAGCCCCGTCTCTCGCCTCCCCAGTCTGAATTTCGACTTTCGGAGGGGCGGATGGTGCTGAATCTGTCCCTAGAGCGGGAGGTGCAGATGGGACAAGTGGCACAGGTGGCATCTGTGAAGGGCCTTGCTGGGTGCTGGGAAATTGTGTGTCCGCGGTCTGTGCTTGTGGGAGGGCTCGCGCTGTGGTCGGGGCTTGGGTTAACGCTTGCGTCAGGGGAAGTGCTTGAGCTGCGGGAGGGGGTATGAGAGCTACTGGTTGGGCCTGCGCAGTCACTACTGGCGTATTTGGTTTCGATTCTGGTTTTGGGCCTCGACCCGTGTTAGTTAACAAATGTTCCATTAATTTGTCTGCTATGTGTAGTTCCCGCTGCGGGTATATTCTGTCTATGTTCATCTGGTCCCGTCTCCCTTCCCATCTTAGACTCTCAGTCCACTCCTCCTCTTCCTTCTCTTCTGCTATCTCAAGCTTCGTTTTGTGCCTACGCGTATGCTTCTCTCTACTCCTTAGTCGGAGCATTGCTTCCCTCCTCCAATCTTTGACGGTCTCAAAAGCTGCGGGTCGCGCTTTTTTCCTTATCAACACCCTTTCTAGGTTATCTATCTTCCCAATCTCAAAACTACCATTAATCGGCCACTGATGCCCAGGTTGCTTTCTAGCTTGCCTATGCCAAATCTCACAAAATATTATCGCACCCACACCATATTTTGCATACATATCATAAGCCGGCGTTCCCCCAGGCGGTGCACTTTGGCCATATTCCAAGGACTTTCTACCGCAGCTGAAAAGCCCTGCTAAAGTGGACAGTACTCCAGGCATGTTTCTTTAACCTTCCCCTGTGGTTAGCCACTTTTACCTGGATGTTTGAGTTTGCAAAATCAACACTCTACCAAAAATCAGGTTTCTCTTTGAATCGGGGAATGACTCACCTGATAAAACAAGTCGCCTGTTCTAATGCAACCTCTCCCCACGTCGTGTCTGTGCTTCTCTGGCTTCTGCCTCGTTTCGGGGCCCTCACCTCCTTTGCCCTCTGGCCCGGTACATCGATCAGTGATCAGATGTGTGCAGATCTGCGGAAGGAATCTCTCCTCTCTTCTACAGGCCGCCCCGTACACTTCTTGATCTCGGCTCGATCGTCCCATTCTCGCCGTTCTTCAGCCTTTACTCCGTTACAATGTATACGATGGGGTAAGTGGGGGAGGGTCCCTATTCCGGTGCCATCTTGAAAGGGGCCCCTAGGGGTCCCTCGTGCTATGGAAACAAACAATAACCATACACAAAAAGATGCGCCAGACACGAGGTTCAAATTCCCAATGCTAGGGTTTATTGCAAGCAAAAGATAGTATCAATTGGCCAATTCTGATCTCATGCCCCGCGATGTGAGTTTCCTAGACCTCGAGGGACGCAAGAGAGTGAATTACGTACATCAGTTACATATATACAAAATGCATATCATACAATCAGCAAAGTCATGTTCAACACCCCTCTTTATTAAGTTCCTTTGAACTCGGGATGACAATGGACATATCTGACGAGTATGATGATTATAATGCTTTTGATGTCTATTCTAGTAACAATGTGCAATTTAGAAAGTGCGGAGGCATCTTTTAGAACACAGTGGTTCTGTTCTTGGAAGCAAGCTGCACACGGGGGAAGAGCCACATTCCAAGCTTTGCTATCTATGAGGTACTATTCGTGTCCTGGGAGCCGACACGTTCTAAAGGGTTTTGCGAAGGGGGGCCGTAAAAAAAACATAATTCAAGCCTTTAATTGTATTATTCTAACATATTCTACCATCGTACGAGTCTGGCTGGCAGCTGTGAAGTGATTAAATGCCCTGCAGCTTCCTCCCAAGGCTACAGAGAGGGAGCGTGGGCATTCCTCTCTGGGCTACTCATGAGGAGCTTCAGCAAACTCTTTAGTCCCATGACCTTGCCCTTTCATATTCAGACCACAATGTTAACAGTTGAGCAGAGTAAGCAGAATCCGCAAGAATTGTAAGCTGCAAAGCAGTTTTTAGACAGAAAGCAATGAGCAATGGTTAAGAAGCAAAATGCCGATTCTTGCTACATTTAAAATGGCCGCTCCTTGGTCAAGCATAGCAGTTTATATTTCTATGATTCGGTGCATAAGACGGTTGGCCCACGGCCATCAAGTTACGTCTATTATTCTAATGAAGGGTATTCATTTTTCCAGATTGACACCTATGTTGATATCCTCTGTGCTCAGACCAGTGAGATCATGTCAGGTAGGGGGGCAACCTCTCAAAATTATTGTCCTAGAGGAAAGAAAAATAAGAATACAAGAAAATCAAAACCTTTTATGTACACAGGGAATAAAGTCACCTGTAGTATCCTTACAACTCTAGAAGGAAAAATCATGTGGGCCCAACTAGAAAGTGGGAGAAAGAAGATAGGAAGAGAAAGAATATGCTGTGTCCGTGGCCATGTCAAAATCCACACCCAGACGCAAGTCCATTTAGCCATTTTAGGGAAGGAACTGTGGGTTACAATGGCAGTAGTCCCCAATTTACAGGCCCAGATAGTTTTAGGGAGTCACAAACCCCAGTTCGAGTAATGGGTATCTCATATGGTCTGAATAGAGATGAATACAAGATCCCAAAAACGGTGAAACTCCCCTTCTGATTAAATCGTCCACTCCGAAGCTAAGAGAAATCCTGTTTTCCTTCCTAAAAAGAGAAGCTAGTAGGGAAAGGTCCAGGTCTCTTAACCTTCAATTATTTCTTTCTTGAGCATACAAAAATGGTAAGGAACTAGGTTGAAATTTGATCACCTATATCACTTTCCCCTAAAGGACAGAGAGGCCAGTGACCTTAGGCGAAGGGAATATGATGAATTTGGCAATGCTATCACTCCTTTCCTGGAGAAAAGTCTCTCCTCATTTGGCCAGAGAGAGGCAGAGCATTCCTGATCTTGACCTTGGGGATGGCTATCTGAGGGAGGACCACATCAGGGGAGACAACCCTCATGGGAGTAGAAGGGACTCGCCAAATGAGACATGGTATCCCCCTTTCCACTCAGGGTATGACCTCAACCCTTGTAATTCCCAATCTCCTATAGCCTGTTGCAAAGCAGAACCAGGCCATCCAATTTGCACTGATAATACGACTGTTTCATTTACCTTTAGTAAAAGGACTGGGATGACGAGAGCACAAGGGCAATGCTGAGCAAAGAAGCCACAGAACCAGAGATGCGCTCAAGCTTTTGGATGGATCCAATATCTGCCTGGACATTTACAAACCCTTCACAACGAGGAAGATAGAGTTCCATTACTCCAGACATGGGTCGGGAAGCTAGGGAGAATCGAGCTGCAGCAGGGAACAGGAGTGCTCCAGACAGCATCATCATTAGTGGCTCAGAGGTCGGAGGTATGCAGCATGGAAGCCGGAGAAGCTGTTGAGAGAAGGCCGAGGCATAGCGGGTACCAGAGAGTTAGCGGGTCACCAGCAGAAGGAGGAGACACCCCACTAGAGGAACAGCAGACTGTGGAGAACACAGAAGAATCCACGAGAGACAGTTGAGCCAAGAGAGCGTAATTGGGATGCCAGGGCGCTTTGTGGCATATACCGCACATCGATAAGAGACAATAATACTGAAGGGGCGAACGTGAGCAGCGTAGCTGGGATGTTGAGTACATTACTAATTGAAGTAAATAAAAAAGAAGGGCAAAGACCCACTGCCTGACTAAGTCAAGCTGTAACATGTTGAGAAAGTTCTGGCAGGAGAGTATACCAGGCAACTGGATTGCAAGTCTGGGACCTGCACCCAAATATAGGTGAACACTGAGAAAGTCCTGGCAGGAGACTATACCAAGCAGTTGTGGCGAGTCTGGGACCCACACCCAATTATGTTAATGTAAGGACTCAAGGGAAGGTCCATGCCCCTTGCGAAAGCAAATTGTGGAGTTGTGAAGGACCAAGGGAAGAAGCATACCCTTTGGCAATGTGAGAACATTGTGATGCCAAGAGGAGGGAGTCATCCTCTTGGCATATTGGGAACCAGTGAACATTGAGAAAGTCCTGGAAAGAGAGTACACCGGGCAGTTGTGGTGACTCTGGGACCTGCACCCAATTATGTTAATGTAAGGACTGAAGGGAAGGCCCATGCACCTTGAGAAAGTGAATTGTGGAGTTGTGAAGAGAAGAAGCATACCCCTTGACAGTGGGAAAAAATTGCGATCCCGTGAGGAGGGAGTCATTCTCTTGGCATAATGGGAATCTTGTTGTGCTAAGTTTGTGAAATCCAGGATATGAGAACCATAGCCCCTGGATGGGAATGTTGATTAAACTGTTACATTGTGAAAGTCAACTGTGAAAATGTGGAAGTAAAGGCAACCTCTTAAGTGAGAAATCCAGGGGAAGGAAACCATACCCCCTGGGCTGGAAAGTTACATATTGTGGAAAGGAAAGAGAACGTGAAGAACCATACCCCGTTAAGAACTGTGAACCATAAAGTACATGAGAAACTCAGGGTAAGGGAAGCACCTCTGGATAATTGTGTTTGGGAACTGTAAAGTACCAGAGAATTGTGAAACTTTGATTATTTATTTCTTCTGACACTTTTTGGAACTTTTTTTTGGAACTATTGAAAAACTACAAATGGCCAGTTAAGAGACTTTATTCCTTTTCACTTTATTTTGAGTTTAGTGTGTAAGGGTCAGATTAGGATTTCAGACACAGGACGGAGACCTCTTTACTTTTGGACATTCTGACATTGACATCCTTTACTTTTATTGAGGCAGGGAAAACCCTCATAGCGATAGGGCAATATAGGTCTTTCTCCAATCCTCTTTTTACTTTAATAAAAGTCTCTAACTATCACCACAATGCCACTGTGTCCGAGTCTTACTCCCGATTCCTTATATAAGTTATTACTCTAAGGGTTTATCTATTATCAACAAAAGGTTATTGACCAGATTCTATTGGAATGGAAGAAACGCTGTTTTCTGCCACAACATCACAATGTTTCATGTGCACAGACATATTAAATCACTTCTTTTTTTTCAAAAATACTTCATAACCAGTTGATCCAGTCATAGATCCAGTCATAGAAGTGACCAAGTAAAATATGAGTATAGAACTTACCAGTGACACTTTCCAATTGCCAATTGCACTTCACCGCGAAGAACTTTATTACATAATATATATTTTACTTGAACAAAATACAATACACCTTATAGATTTAGAGTCATTTCGAGAATTGTAAACATGTTCAGTTCTTTTCTAGACTATTCTTCTGAAGAATCATAAAAATAATCAAAATGAAATGTAATAATTCGCTACTAACTTTAATTTAAATATAAATACAAAGGGCATCATTGCCCAAAACGTTTTTTCACGCCAGCAATGGGATGCGTTAGTGCCGCCTTTCACCTGCATGAAAAAGAATCTCACATTTTGATCTTTGAGGCTTTTTATTGGACTCACTTAAAATACTATGATGAGATGCAATAATACATGAGCTTTCAATGTCACAAATGCATTCCTCGTCAGATGGTAAAAAGCAACAATGAGAGGAACAACAATGTACATAATGTTTTACATCGGAGGCTGGAATACCGGAATGGAGGAATGCAGTGCTGTGCTTGCCTTCACAGCAGCTTTGAATCTGCATTGCAGAACCCTCTGCTTGCAGAAAGAGCAGTTTGAAATATGTCACTGTTGAAAATCACTCTCATTTACACAGTTGAAGCTTCCCAGTGATTTGTGCATTTCCAAACATGAGAGAAATGCTTAAAAAAGTCCTAGAGAATTTGAAAATCTGTATATTTCTGTTCATGCTATGTTATGCTGTGATAATTAAGATTTACACTGGCAGATCTGGAACCCAATTGGATGGATGTGGTTAGTTGGGGTGGAAGGAAAAGGCAAGACGTCAGTAAATTATAGTTAGATGCATATGTTTGTGATATTCAAAGCCTGGGGAGAGGGTCTTTTTACAAGCTTTGCGTGACTGGCTGTTTGCGTTTGTATGTGCTTAGTATGGTGGAGTGTGATTGCGTGTTAGTCAAGAGTTAGTCAGTGTTCTTGGGGTTTCCATGATGTTTACAAATTCTTCTTATTATTGTTGCTCTCGGTTGTATTATGGCGGGAGCTGTTTGAGTTTAGTAGTTGATGCGTGAAGATGTTTTGTGTTGAGCTTTGGATTTTGCGGGAGGTGGAGACGGCATTCTCTTAGGGTTTTGATGGTGCCTTTGTGGTAAAAATATCTCATAGTGCACATTTAAAAAAAGCAGAAGAAGCCTGTTTTCTAGTCTATTTAAAATGCTGGCTACTTTTTCTAAAGGCACAGAACTGACTGGCTTCAATTAATCAAAAACTCAATAATACGCAAGAAGAACTTTAAACTGCTGCGCATAATTAACTGTTCAGTTTTTTTTTTACTTGTGGGCAAATGCTGTGTAACTTTTTTGTCTTGGCATGTCCTTAGATGTCACTTCCTATGATGTAGCACATAAAATATGCAAATTAGTCCACCATTTATTTTTAGGACTTGTGCCTCTTCTCAACGCAGCCCTTTATTTTTTGTTACCCGTGTCCCTTTAAGGGATGGTGCTCGCCGTTAAAGTTACACTGAGAATGCAAATGCAGGGATTTAAGCCTGCTACCCCATGCAGACCTTGTAACTGTATTCAGTGTTGCAAAATCTGCCTCATCAATGTTCCTGTGGTGCTCCTCATTGCTAATTGTTCCCGGCACATGAGTGTATACATCTGGCCAAGATGTTGGGCTCCCTTAAAATACAGACATAGCACTCTCAACCCTCATCCCTTACCCCACCCCCCCCCCGGCGCACACTGCTCTTGATAGAGGGGAATGCTAGAGAGACCGGCATGTGACTGAATCTGCTCAATCTCTACAAAATCTAAGAAGACTTTCAATTCAGCCATGTGTTATGTAATGTTATATGGCCTTTTAATATCGCCTACTGCCATGAATATGCCCTCAAAGCACTGTGGGGTGAATACCCTTGGAGGACCGAGGTCCAAGATGTGAGAATTGAAGCAGGTTTCTAGAATGTGCGCGTGCATTTCTATCCAGCACAAAGGTAGGTGGGTTGGCTAATCCCCTGAAAGTTACACATGGCTATCTGGACATTGGATGGGTGCTATGATAGACTGTCAGGAGAGTAGGCGAGTCAAGGACACTTGATTATGTGATTATGTGGACAGCTGGACCATATTTTTTGTATGACTCAGCTGTATTCTATTGGCGGTGGTGATGGGTGCTGTGAAGTTTAGTAGTAATTATTGCAGATGTATGCAGGTGGGTGGCTGTTCCCTGGGAAGGATACAGCTGTGTTCCATTGTGACGGAGTCTTATACGTACCAGTGATTAAGACTCACATCTAGTCACCACAATTACATCATATAGAATGACTGGTGTCCTTTCTGTGCGAGCTATGTATCGTCTGATTGTCTCCTCAGATGACCTATGGGGAGACACCCACCTTCCTGTCTGAGGATGGTATTTCACCCAGGAGGTGGACTAGGTCAGTCAGGATGCAGAGGGAAAGAGCCAGGTATTGAGAGCCTTCCAGAATGTGAGGTGATCCTCTATGCGGCGGATGCTAAATGGGATCAAGTTTCAGATAGTGGGAGCTTGGTTAGAGAAAAAAGATCCCCCTGTTCTGATTGATTTTGTGACTGAAATGACAAGCAGGAGAGTTGTACCTGATCTTAGGTTTTTAGTAGGCATGTAGGGTATGAGTTTCTGTTACAGATATTCTGGCCCTGTGTTGTGCAGTGCCCGATTGGGTATTGCACATTGCCTTTAAGGTGGATCGTCGCCCGATCGGCAGCCAGTGAAGGTTGCAGAGGGCGGGCGAGATGCGTTATGTAGGGCCTAGGGCTAGTAGGATCCTTGCAGCAGTGTTTTGTCCCCTTTGGGATTTTCTAAGTAGTGATGCAGGCGCTCCCTGATATAGGGTGTTAGTATAGTCTAAGCATGAGAGGACGATAGGCTCGATCACAGCGACTCTGTGAGACAAGGTCAGGTAGGGGGAGATGCAGAGAGTGTGTATGTGTAGGTAGCAGGTTTTTGGCACTGAGTTGATGTGTTGTGAGAGAGTCAGGTCTGAGTCCATAGTGCATCAAAGGTTTTTACTGTATTCAAGGTATAGGGGGGTGGGCCTATTGAGTGCAGTCAAGGGGTGGGATGGGGGAAGATGGCAGTCTTCCTGCAGATCATGATTTCAGTTTTTACGGGTTGAGAAGGAGATGGTTAGAAGTCATCCAGTGGCCGATGTCTGTTAGACACGATGCAAGGTCAGGGGAGGTGAAGAAATGGTCTTTTGGGATCTTGAAGATGATTTGGGTGTCATCTAAATAGTTGTAACAAGAAAGACCATGTGAGTGAATTATAGTGGGGAGAAGGCTCAGGTGGAGGTTAAAGAGCAGAGGAGAGAGAGAGGCGCCCTGCAGAAATCCGTGTGTAACAAGGCGGGTAGTTGAGGAGAAGGGAGGCATGTGTATTATTATTATTATTATTATTTTTTATTGTACAACAATTTTTACAAAAGAAAGTCTTGAAAAGCGACATGTGTTGCAAAGTCCACAATTCCTATATCCCTTCCAATCGTTCATTACACTGATCTAGGTCAATGTTTTTAAAAAAGAGGCTACTACAATTACCCAACGTGTATTTGTGCCGCTGGTCAGAGCATTCCACCAAGTCTTCTCATCGAAAGTTTAGTGACTTGCAAATATTTTATCAAGATATCTTGATCTAGCCAATTGAGTTTCAGTGCAAGTTAGTAGAAGATGGCGACTTGTTTCAACTTTGTCCTTTTCCTCACAGTATCGACATTTATTAGAAGTTGTTTAGTTCCTTACGGCCCTTTCTTTGTTCGTCTTTAGCTGGTTCAACCTGAATCTTAAGTATAATCTACCCAATGTTTTGCACGGGAATTTCTCTAGATAACTTCAAACTTTGTTTACTTTCATTGGTTTTGCAGGGATAAGTTCAGTCAGTTTGTGTTCTTTAGCAGTTTCAAGGGTTTTGATCCAGTCTCTTTTTATCAGTTGCTTTGCTGCTTTAGATGGGTTTCTTAAAAGATCTTCCTTAGTAATATCTAGCTCAGCCAACAGTTTCATGTTAGTCAATTCCGAGTTTGTCATTATTTGATTCTTGCCACTTTCCATTTCGATTTGAACAATATTCAATATTGCAGATCTAGGTTCAGAGATTACTTATCTATAAAGCATTAGTGTGTTTTTGGCAGCTATTGCGGTCAATGATGGCAGCCATATTTCCCGTCTAATGAGGGTAATTGGAGTGGTTTGTGATAATCGTAAAACTCTTCTCCAGGAGTAGCCCTCACGTTTTAACCAGAAGTTTGCTGGAACTAAGGGCATGGCATCAGTGCCATATGTTAAACTCTGAGTCATTTTAGCTTTGAAGAAGTTAATCACTGGGATCATTGAAAAGCGGCCATATTTACTATCAATAGCCATGTCTTGGCATGTCAAAGCATTTAGTTTTGCAAACAGCATATCTTGCATCAGTGTCTCCGACGGATTGTTGCTTAACATAACTCTGAGATAATTAAAAGATTTCACCTCCAGTTGTAGACCTTCAGCATGCCATTTTGCCTTTTCAGATGTTTTCCCTCTTCTTCCCATAATCATAACCTTGGTTTTGGCTTTGTTCAATTCAAGGTTATTACTTTTTAAGTAAAATGTTAAATTGTTAAACTGCCTTTGTAATCCCACCGGGGTTAGGTCTAGAAGGATGATGTCATCTGCATATAGTAATCTTGAGACCTTCATATCCCATATTCTTGGTGGAAAAATTATTATTGGGTCTTCAGTGTCGGAGTAATCTGCTATATAGGCTTTATTTAGGGTGGGGGCCAAAGGGCACCATTGCTTAACTCCCCTAGTTGTGATGATTTCCTTTGACAGCGGTCCGGTCCTATTCAGTCTGACTCTCATAGTTGTATCTTGATAGAGAGCTCAAAAAAGGCCCATTACTGACTCTGGGCAGTTCTTGTTGTATCATTTCTTCCACAAACGGTCCCAGTTGACCTGGTTGAATGCTTGAACCAGGTCCACAAAGGCCATATAAACCGGAGTTCCTCCCTGTAAGTTCTTGGCTTTGATGATGCTTAACAAGAGTATGTTTGTTGTTGTACCTGTTTATAATAAAGCTGGATTGAAACGGGTCGAAGGGATCAGTAGTTTTTATCCAGGTCTGGAAGGCTTCTAAGGCAAGGGAACCAAACACTTTGCCGAGGAGTGCTATGGGCGATATTGGCGGGGGTGGTCTTTTGGTCCCCGCTTGAAGATTGGGACGACTGTAGCCATCCTCCATGTTGGTGGAACTTCTTGAGCTTGGTTGCAGTTCCTAAAGATTTTACCCATAAATCGCGCCCATTCATCCGGATGTTTTTTTAAGTCCAGGTTAGATATCCTATTGGGGCCTGTGAGTTGGTTAATTTCTTAATTTTTATCAAAATTGCATCTTCATCATCGGGTATATCCAAAGTTGTTAACTTTCGAATTGGTGAGAAGTGTAAATCGGTCGTTGGGAGGTTATACAGCCTGGTAAAGTGATCCACCCAGTGGGCTTCCCCACATTAGTTTGCAAGAGATCGTTATTAGTCCCGTTGGTGCCCTTTATCAAGGACCAAAAGTCTTTTGTTTTCTTGCCACAGATTAGGCGCAACATTGCTTCTGCATCTGCCTGGTATATATTGCGTCGGTGTTGCACTAACCAGTGCTTGTAATCTGTTTTCTCGCGTTTCAATCGCTAAATTTTGCGACGTATTAGATTTCTGTGCTACGCGTTTTAGTTTTCGTAGTATTTTCCTTCTTGCTACCACATGAGTATTGTATGTGTTTAGGTGATGATGTGTCACGTTGGTGTGCACTTGCCTTTACTGTGTACACGTTAGTAGCAGAGGGATATAATCTACTTCGTAGGTTTGATGTGCTTGTTCGCTGATATCATCGGCAGTAGGTGCTTCGTACCGGTTAGTCATTTGTTTTATTGCCTTTTCTGATAATTTAAGTTGGTTGCCTCTCCGATCTGTTTCCATTTCGGAGGTTATCCGCTGTTGCAAGTGTCTAGGAGCAGTCCATATGGTTATTAAAATATTGTGGTCGCTGTTTACAGTTCTGGCAACTGAAAAGGTTTCCATTAACGCAAACAGCTCCTTTGAGCCATAAGTATGGTCAATTGTGCCACATTGCATGGAGCGTTCCCATGTTGGTATATTTAAATTTAAATGGTTTGTACACATGTAAGAAACAACTTGAGAGTGTTGGGCTGGGCTCATTTTGGGCCCACTGTGAGTTAATGAGTAACATAACAAAATATGTATTCAGAAGAGCATTTAAGGATAAGCCGGAGACTGATGTTATGAGCCTGGTTGGCCAAAAGCCTAGATGGAGAAACTATTGGGAATGCAAGCAAGAACTTGGATATGAGGAATAGTTGGGACAAGTAAGGCCTACATTTGCGAAAATGTTGTTCATAAAACTGTGATTAGGAACCGTACCTGTTAAGCGATTGTGTAAGCAGTGGAACAGTAGCAAATCTAATACCTGCCCATTTTGCATTCAATTGTCAGAGAGTGTTGCTCATTTTCTGTTGCTTTGTCCTGATCACCTCGATATTAGGAAGAGATATTTGAAACCATTGTTTTTAGCCAGATCTATATGTACAAAAGCTCAAGCGATCCAATTGTGTCATCTATCACAAGATAGTGTTGCAATTCATTCAGTCTGCAACTATCTCAGTAGAACATGGAGGCACAGGACAGCCAAACTCAGACAAGGGATAGAATGTTGACTGTCCTGCATTGGGCATTCATATGCAGTGGCTGCTGTTGTTTTTCAAGGCCTGTTTATTAAGAATGCATTTTATGCGCCTGTACTGTATCTGCACCTTGAGTTTGTTGATGACTGATGCAGTATGGAGAAGGATGAAAGTAAACTTGTGAGGGTAGGTGTTAAGAAATGCAGATTGTGATTATTGTGTATTTTAATTTGGGCGCTATAGCCATCCCCAGGTATTGACACCTTGCTCATGCATGTATGCACTTTAAATGTACATCTATTGTTTTTAACTTACAGGCCACAGTATTTTGAATTTCTTTTGTTAAAAGTATGACTTGTGCCAAGCAAACAGCTTATTCTACATTCTACATTAGAATGGAATTTATTTACAAATTTTAATGTGTGGAAATCATGTGATTTGAGTTTAATACGTTTTTATGTTTGAATATTCTGATTGTTACAGGGTTGTGTGATGTTATATTTTTATCTGTACATGTTTTTAAATTGTATCTGTGCTTTTATGTTGATAAGACTGAAATAAACGGGTTTTGATTGATTGGAAGAAAGGGTGGGAGAAGGCTGGTGCTGTGATGGTTGCTCTGAAGGAAGGAGCAGTCTGCTGTGGGTGGTCCCCTGTATGACTAGGTGTGCTGTGTATCAGAGTCTGCAGGGATGGAATTGTACCGTGGCCGAGATTTATTAGGAGGTGCAATGTTTCTACGGGTGTGGGGGGATAGGGTCTCCATTTGGGGGAGTTGCGTTGGTGGTTGAGTGTGTAGCCGGTGTGTGTGTGAAGAGAGCTCGCAAGGTCGGCATCCTAAGGGTAATGGCAGGTGTAGTCGTTAATATTGTTGGGAGAGTGTGTGTGGGGTGGGATGAGGAGACCATGTTCTGAGGTGTGAAGGGGGATGAGGGTACTGAGGTGAGAGTGGGGATGGGAGAGTATGCAGGAGTGTGACTGGGGAATTCAGACTTGTTTGCTGTCGTGCAGGAGGGGTCAGATGACAACAGTGGGCCTCATTATGAGGTTGGAGGTAAGGGATTACCGGCACCGGTAAGGGTGCCGGTGCGGGAAATCCCTTACCTCCATATTCTGAGGTCCCTTAGCGGGTCCCTTCCTTAAAGCCTGATCTGACCAGGTTTTAAGGACGGGACCTGCTAAGGGACTTCAGAGCTAATAATGGTACCGCAAATTGCGGTACCGATTTAGCTACTTCCCCATTCCCAGTGAGACCTATGGGGACTCAAATGGGAATGGGGAATGGTTCTTAGAATGGGGACTTACCGTGTCCTCCAAGTTTGGAATGGCCCGGTAAGTACCCATTCCGAGAACCCGGACCCGGTATGCGGTAAGTGGGTCGCCATAGTGCTAATAGCACCATGGCTACCTCCTACCTCGTAATGAGGCCCAGTGTTTTAGAGTTGGTGATGGAGTCTAGGGACTGACTTCTAGAGGAGCAAGGGGAGTGGTGTCTGGAGTGAGTGCCAAGTGTGTTATTTAGCAGGTTGAAGAGAGATTTCACTGGGTTGGGTGGCTTGAGGGAGGCAGTGAGGGTGTATGTATGGGCAGGGGATGTCATGGGTCTGGATGAGAGATAGGGTAAGGTGTATAATATAGAGTGTGAGTGGGTGGTGCAGTGTCTGTTTTTTGGGAGATTCTGGGGGTGCGGGTATGTGTGTGAGGGTTGCATGAGCGGCTGAGTGGGGGATTGTGGCTAGGATTGCATAGACAGTGTTTAGAGAAGCAACGCGTGGGTCACGGTGGCATAGATCAGTGAATGGATTGAGTGAGGGGGTGGTGTTGGGGAGGACCAGAGGGGGGCCGGTTCTGGTTGACGGAAGGAAAACGAGATGGTGGACTGGGTAAGTCAGGTCAGAGGGCTGAATGAGTAAGGCCGGTGGTGGTGGGGGTCTTTGGCATGACCGGCGGGGTTTGAGTTCCCATGAGGGGGCATGGATGAGGGGGATTAGGCATCATGTAGGTGTGAGATCCATTTGTGGGTGTGGATATGTTTCTGGTGCACCTCTAACTTTGGAGCGGCTAGGCATGATGAGCAAAGAGTAAGAATACAGGAGTACTGCAACAACCACAGTCACATGTGAGATCTGCACTTGCAGGAATTGGAGTGCAAGCAGGCCTCCTATAGTAAGTATTGTGTAGACAAAATGCATTAAGGTAGAATAGGGCAGGCATATGGGGTGCAAGATCAACACCTAAGTCCCTGTGGAAAAATGCAGAGTGGTGACACAAAACAGCAGCAAAATTCAAACATGCAAACCCCAACACAATATCCCTGTGGAAAAAATGCAGAGTGGTGGCACAAAACAGCAGCGAAATTCAAATATGCAAACCCCAACACAATATCCCAGTGGAAAGACATTGTATAGTGCTGTCACAAAACAGCAGTAAAATTCAAATATGCCAACACCAACATAATATCCTTATGGAAACAAATGCAGCGTGGTGGCACAAAACAGCAGCGAAATTCAAATATGCAAACCCCAACACAAGATCCCTATGGAAAAATGATGTAGTCTCCTACCCGATTCTAGCTGCGGACAGTGGTGAAGTTTGGCAGGTTAGGTTTGGCAAGGTGGGGTGCCCGGATGAATAGGTGAACAGGGATGGAATGTGCCCCAGAAGGTGACCTTGTCCTTAGCCGGCTGCCTGGGCAAGGATGCCCTGGGTGGCGGGTTCAAGTAAGGTTCTCTGGGTTTATGGCGTGAGGTGGGTCTTCTTGAGATCAGAGGAGCAGGTCTTCACCGGATACACTGGGAGTATATGCTGGTCAGCTGCAGGGGTCATCCTTGGGTCATCCTTGGGTCACTGCCGGGCTACTCTTCTTAGTCCTTGCTTCAAATTTGATCTGTGGAATAGCTGTAGGAATCCCCCTTTTATGCAAGATTCAGGCTAGGAGCAAGCACAAGCCAACCAACAGTAAGGCTCATCACTAGTCAAACTGGCTATAGAAATACAGCTTTCCTAGGGAAAAGGATCGCCCTACAAGTCATTTCCTGGCCCAAGAGGGAAGGCAGAAAGCCAATCCCTGCCCTCTTACACCACTCTTTCCCACCACACTAGAGGATACAGAGTATTTTGTCCTTTTCTATGCCCCCAAATCTACAACCCTCCACCCGCAATGCTACATGGCTCTCTATCTTTATGTGTCCATGCAGGAGAAGACTCTCCTATATTACAAATTTTCTTCTGAGGCTGACTGGCTTGTAGTCTATTGGGGGGATTTCCCAAAAGTGTTCTCAAGAGGCTACTGACAGACATGCCCACTGTTCGCTAACCATAATGAGATAGAAGTGGCAGCTGACCTGTAGGGAGGCCTACTATTGTACAAATGTCCATATCCATCTCTGCTCACCTCTCTGCCTACCAGATTCACCACCAAGATATAGCTCTCTATATCTATATATAAGAGAATCCTCCCCACTATTTTCCCATATCCTCCCGAGCAGGCTCACCCAAAGTGGCCCTGGAGACATTTCACAACATATTGTTTCTCTGAGAGGCCTCCTAGAATGGGATATATCACTCAACCTGCTTTAAAGTGATTACCTCAGTCATATTAGTCTCTAATCTCTGTTGTGAATTCTTCTCTTACTCGTCCTCACCACATCTTCTCTCGAATACCCAGCCACATGGACTTTAATTGATTTTTAATCATGAACCCTGTCAGACAATGTTTAATGCCCTACACGTTTGCAACCTACACTCAATGTTGGCCTTTGATACTTTGGCTTTAAATGAGAAGACAAAGTATTTGGTTGCAGTCAAATAGCAAGAATGTTCTTATATTCAGTTTATTCAATTTGAATGCCTCCTAATGCCCACCTGATGCCCAAGTTAGGTATACTCCTAATGAAATTAAAGCTATATTATTTAATTTTGCAAAGTGAATATCTTGTGTTTGACTTATCCAATATAGGACATGTCTTTGGTGATGCCAGAAACATTAAAGATAACATTTTTGAGATATTTTTCCGAATCACGTACTTTTGTTTGTGTCTATGGAAAATTCAGCGCAAAACACCTATTTCCATATTTTTTCTACTTGAAATCATCCTTTAAACCTCACCAAAATGACCCAATTAATTGAAATCTAATGGACAAGGTCAATTTTACAGATGTACATGCTTTCCGATATCAAAATATAAATTGTCATGTGACATTGTAATTGATTAATTAATGCTCTCTATATTGATATAAATACACAGAACAATGAAGTGAATAAAGTACATTCCAAGATCATGAACCGGTATCAAATTACGTTCCAATACGGTAGTAGGCGTATGAACAAAAGTCAACAAGGAAACACGTTTGCTCTTTGGCCATTACATTTAAGCACAAATAATTGTTTAAATAAAGCAGTGTAAATAAATGAACCCATTAATGCTGGAAGAAAAAAACATGTTAAAATGTATCAGTCCAAAATGTTTATATTTTTGCCAATTTACTTTCTAAGTAACCATCATGGAAGGCAATATAAAGCTTGCAAACAGTCATTTTGAATAGTGCCCTACCGTGTCCATGTTTTGAACAATGTTACTCTATGCAAGAAATCAAGTGTGTGGTTCAAATGTGAGATTTACACCCTGTTGATCAGATGTTTACTTACTGATTCGTTTTTCTTACTTAGACATAGCACATTGATGTCTTCTTCTCAAATAAATAAGTGTCCCTATCACATTACCATTAATTTATTTCAGTGTATGTGAAGCAACATCTTTATGGCCCTCATTACAACCCTGGCGTTAAGGGGTTAATGGCGCCGTAAAAGGTGGTGGCGCCGTTAACCCCTTAACGCCTGATTACAAGGTCCCTTTGCGGGTTGGTGATTTTAACGCCTGCTTTTTGCAGTCGTTAAAAACCAACCCGCAAAGGGACCTTGGTGCTAAGTACGTGCCGCAATTTGCGGCACCGTACTTAGCGCCTTCCCCATTCCCATTGAGCCCTATGGGGCAAAAATGGGAATGGGGAAGGGCCATGGCGACATGGGGAATTACCGGCCCGCCAACCTTGGAATGGGGCGGTAATTCCCCATTCCGCCATGGCGGAGTCGGTAAGTTACCGACATGGACCATGGTGCTATTAGCACCATGGTCCAACGCCAGGGTCGTAATGAGGGCCTATGTCTTCATGGGTTTCGATTATACTGCATTGTGTGGGAGAGTGGTGTTCTCTGCCCCAAACGTTTTTTACAGTACTTAACATATTTCTGATTTCACTTTAGCCTTCTGTTCTATTCCCAGAGCGTGAGAGATTTTTCTAGATCTTGTTTTGTGGTCTGCAAAAAAACAAATAAACACATGCTTTCATTATGTCTATCATGGTGACAGAGTTCTAAATATCTTATGTAGAATCCAAACCAATATGTTGTAGGCATGCTAGTTCTTCTAAAAATCTATTGATTAGATCTTGAGCCAATTCTGTATCAATCGTTCATCTTAAAAACATTCATGTCACAAAATCTGTTAATTCCTAAAATTACTTGAGAGTATTATAACTACAAATAATTTTTGATGTTTTTAACGTGTGGTTCCAGTTCATAGAGAGTCAGTGAAATCCAATTAATTGATGATTGCAGCAGACTTTCTGCAGTATGCTTTAATTTGAAAGGAACATCGGACACAACCTTGGTGGTTGTTTCCATTAGTTATGGATTTATATATTTTAGTGGGTCCATTATATTCCACTGAATTCCTACCACTCTACTCTGTGCTCCATGGGGAGCTTGCTCAATGTGAGAGGGCTTCATGGTTGTATTTTATTTTGCCTTCCGGTCTTGGATGTATGTGAATTTAAGGTTTCACACTGGCAAATATTTGGTACACTTTCAGGACACAAATTAATATGCAGATGAAACATTACATATATCTTTTGTGGTATTCTCATTATCAAAACAAGAGTAAGAGTGAAAGGGAGAAATTAACATTTGGTAAAGGCAATGGGATATTCCCATCACTAGTTTTGTCTCACCTTAATCTGAAAAAGGGATCCTCACACACTGCGCTCACTGCTAATTGGCGGGTCGAAACACGTGTTGGTGCTTTTTGGTGTTTTTTCAGTGTCCTTTGCAATTGATGTTGTTTTGTAACTATTAATAACATGTGCCATTGGATAGATGCAATGTATTGTTGAATA
Organism: Ambystoma mexicanum; assembly: GCF_040938575.1. NCBI lineage: Eukaryota > Metazoa > Chordata > Amphibia > Caudata > Ambystomatidae > Ambystoma > Ambystoma mexicanum. The sequence continues at coordinate 791,050,333 of NC_090927.1, forward strand.
CACACTTTCTGCTGATCAAGAAATAAGTTGTTCCTGTTGTGTTCATTTATAAAAAGGTTTCTGAACATTAGAAATCTAGTTTTCCCAACATTTATTTCATGCAAATAACGTATGATATAAAGCTATCTTTCTTCTTATCTATTAACAAGCCAATTAGCAGTGAGCGCAGTGTGTGAGGATATCTTTTTCAGTTTTTCTGGTTTCAGGTGACAGTGAGAAGTCACCTTCTTTCCTCATTACTTCTGCACACCTCAAAATATATTCACTTTCCTAGCCATTTTGCAATTAGGTTTGCACACAACCAGCATAAGGATATTCTCACTCCAAACACTTGTTTGATTCGATTATGGCATCCCATTATGCATAATAGAAAAAATCACAAACATAATTAATAAGCAGTCATTTACCAATATAAATCCTGTTTGGTACTAACTTACCTTTTGTGGCGCATGTGAACATATGGAAAACACAAACTTGAACTTTTGCTTAACGGAGTAGAGGAATGTTGTCTCCGCTTGATTTCCATATTCATGCGACAAATATGCGTGTGTGAACTACAAATGGATATAGTGCGCTGAGGCATTTGAGTTGGTTTCCACGAAGTTCCTCATACCCTTTCAACTTTTTATAATCAAAAGAGGGCTCCTGAAGGAAGTGCAGAAGGCTCTCTTCCTACGCCTCCTCTAGGTTCCCCCCCTAGTCCACTGTCCCTCTGATGTTTCACTCCTCTGACTGCTCACCTGGACCCTTTGATATTGCTTCTCCTCCCACACCACTCACAAATCCTCATACACACTAATGCGTCTCTCCTTCCACAACCACTCCCCTCTTCCCACTACTACTCTCCTCAACCCACTACTACTACTCCTCTCCTCTCACACTATTGCTCCTGTCCTCCCACTATGGCTCCCCTCTTACCACTGCTAATACTCCTCCCACTCTAATATATTTGTTTTGTATTTTTTTATTGTTTAAAGTGCTGACATCGCTCAAGAGCAGCAGAGCGCTGTACAGAGTGTGGGTAATCACCATTTGGGCTGTCATTTTTTAACAGTAGCACAGTACTGTGAAGTCTACACCTCGGTATGTGCATCCGTTGGCATTAGTCCTTGGTCAGGTGTTGTTGAAAAAGCCATGTTTTGAGAGATTTGCAAAATTGGAGAATTGAGGGGGCATTCTGAGCTGACACCGGGATCGGGTTCCAAAGGGTGTAACTCCTACTCTCATACTACTCCTACTCTACTGTGACTCTTCCTCCCACTACTACTACTCCTACTACTACTCTACTACTACTTCTCACACTAATACACTACTACTCCACCATTTTCTAAGACTCCTCTCTCCTTTTACTCAAACAACTATTTCCCAAACATTCCTTACACTAAATAAACTACATTCACTTACATCTCATTCATGCTCACTTATATTGTAGTACTCTTGCACCCACTAAACCAATAAGTCACCTTTTCATACAAAAGCCTCCGGACAGCTCTGCTTCCTCTTTCCTGGTGCTGGTCTCTTGGTCCTTCTTCTCCTCCTCTGACATCACCTGGACAACCCACAAACCCCACTTCGATTTCCTGCCTGAAATGGTCTCCTCCTCCAACAACATGTCCAGTTCCAACAAATGTCCAGTTCCAAAGCGGAGAGGGGTCTGCACAGCAGATGCTTATTTTGGGGCACCCTGCTGTGGGACAGCACTGTTTGGTTCACATGCTGGAGCTCTAGGAGTAGTTTCTATAAGGTCAGTCGTAAAAGGCACGGTGTTGGAATAGTTGTTGAAAGTGCTTCTGGTTCCAGAGGACCCTTACTTGGTGGCATGGATTGTGGGGTGGATGAGGAAACAGTTGGAACAGCCTTACCATCTACTGGTTCCCCCCAAACCCACTTTCATCTTTCCTTCCTTCACTTTACGTCAAGATACCCTGAATAGCTCAGAAAAACGAACCACAACGCGATTCTCCCCACAGAAACAATGACTGGAGCCTTAGCATACATTTTCTGTCGGCCAGCAATAACCTCTCCATGAAAGGTGCCTGCAGCCTGCAGCACAAGATTGAACACCATTCCTCAGAGGATCCACCAGAGTCACAAGCGATGCACTGGTGTTAGCCTAGCACAACACCTAGCACAACACTAGGGCGCAGATGCCTAGAGGGAGGCACGAGGAAACCATTCACCAGAGCAGCATACCTTGGGCGCATTAGAGTCGTCTGCCAGAAGTTATTTTCAGAAGCTTTCAGAGATAGATCTGAAATAAGAACTATTCTCATTGAAGAGGAGAATGAGAGTTCCTAGTCAGCATTGTATATGACAACTATCATGTCACTCCCTTTAATAAACTTTTCACTTACTTTGCTAAAACAAATCTCCAGCAACAGTGCCTTCGAGAACTTTTTTTGCAAGTTTTGAAGTGGGCAAAGGATATTTTTGTAATCTCTGGTTACCAATAGCATTTCTTTTCCATTTCACGAAATGTGGCCATATGTGCTTAGTTAATGCAACATTGTAGGACTCATGGCTGAAAAGAACTTAACTCATTTGTATAGTAGATGCAGTCAGCATAGGTCAGACATTAAGCAGGTGCTAAAACACGTGGATTCAAGAGGAATCCAATGGTTTATGCAAATCTGAAATTAAACTGTTGTTGGAAAACCATTTTTTGGTTGGTAGAGCGGGAAAAAGACACCAAAAATAGTAATCCCGTTCCATGTCTCCACCCCACCTGTCAAAAGCTAGAAAATTCCGCAGAGTGCAAAAAGTGGTGTTTAAACAGGTGTAGCACCACTCTTTTGAGCTCTGTGGACATGCAAAAGGAGACCTTATTTGTCCAGACCATGTTAACAGACATGTTCTGGGTTTACTGACCTGCTTTTAGAATCTACCGCCATAGTATGCTGTTGGGAACACAGAACTAGGAACCTAGAGTAACAAAATATGTGCTGGGTGAAAGGAAATGAACCTGATGATACAAAATCACACTCATCCTCTTTTTTTAACAGAAATTTGAAACAATTGCATAATGCAGTCTTCCATTTCTGTAGAAGTGAAGTGAAATATTGGGCTCACTGCGATGATTTTGAGTGTGGTCCCACTCAACCTATGGGGTCAATCTCAGCAAAGGAGTCCATCATATAGCTTGCTGGCTTGTGGGAGGCAGAGGAGGAACAAAAGCCTGCGCAAAGGAGATGTGAGAACATCTATAACACACAATTAAACGCTAGACACGGGCTAATTCCATTTCTTAAACAAACGCTACCAACATAAATGAGAAGCAGCTGCCTCGTTGTAAATCGGGCAGTGCAGGAATGTGAAAGAGAGACGTAAAGCGTTGACAACTCCATTTCTAGCTTTGCCAGATATTCCTGCAGTGACAAGACAGAGAAAGGGCACAGAACTGAGATACGATCTCTGCTATGCTGACTTCTGTCTAGTCAGTGTGTTTCATTTCACACCTTCTGCACCTTTTTATAGAGGCAGAATATGATTATTATTTTATTTTACAGCGCTGACCCTAACAAGAGCGTCTTAGCGGAGAACCTTACATGGATTAAAGGTTGAAAAGATGGGAGGTGAAACAGAAGTTACACAATGTTTTCGGGATAGGATAGGATTGACAGATTAGGATTGACCAATGGCATCAAGGGCGGAGGGCAGGGTTAGGTGAGAGGAAAAAAATTTTCTGAACATTTTCTGAAAGTAGAGATGGAGGGTGAAGTGCAGATGTGAAGAAGTAGGGTGTTCCAGGCTCTGGTTCCCCCTGGGAAAATGCTTGTTTTTGTTTTCATGTTAGTATGCAGAGTTGAATGTGTAGAAGATGCTGGTAGTGTTGTCTGGTGTTTGTTTTGGTGATGGGTTTGAGTTTGTTGTCAAGGTAAAATGGGGTTTTTGTTTTTTTGTAGATGTCTTTGAATACAATGCAGAGGCCTTTAAAGGCAATCAATTCTTTTGGAGGATGGGGAGCTAGTGTAGCTGGGTGAGAGCTGGGGTGATGTGTGAATGTTTGGGTAGGTGGAGGATGGACTTGGTTGCCTCGTTTTGTATGGCTTGCAGGGGGCAAGAGTGCTGTTGTCTAGGGAGGAGAGCATTATCGTAGTCCCCCTTGAATAGAACTAGTGCTTGAACTGAGGTGTGGAAGTCATCAGGGCGTAGGACACGCCTGATCTTTCTTAGAAGGCGTAGTTGTAGATGGCATGTTTTGGTGACAGACGATATGTTGTGTGTGAAGGATATTTGGGGGTCAATGATGAAGCCAAGGGATGAGACAGGTGTGAAGAGGGATATGGGTGGGTTGTCTGTGGTGAGTTCTTTGATCCAGGTGTGAGGTTTGGTTTGTGTCTGGTGGCAGATGGACAAGTATTCCATTTTGGAAGGTTTGAGCTTGAGGAAGTGGGTGGGCATACAGTTGGTGATGATGGAGAGACATCTTTCGAGGGTGTGGGGTTGTGAAGGGGATGATATTTGGACCAACAGTATTTGATGTGTTCCTATAGGTGTTGGACGTGCATGTGCATAGGGCGGTATTACCCAAATTGTTCGTTTACAATTGTTAGAATGAACAATTGACCGAATTTAAAGGGCCACAATTGACCTTTTCACAATTGACCGTATATGTGTATATATATATATATATATATATATATATATATATATATATATATATATATATATATATATATATATATATATATATATATATATATATATATATATATATATATATATAGGGGTTTTGGGGGCTTTGGCATTAGGTGGGGGTTTGTGGGGGGTTTCCCTTCACATATATGTTACAATTGACCTTGACAATTCGGTCAATTGTGAAAAGGTCAATTGTAATTGTAATTCGAACAGTTGTAAAACGAACAATTCGTATACAACCCATAGGGCAGAGCAGCACCACAGCCATGGTTGGGGATATAATGCTGCAGAGACACATGTGAGCATAATTGGTTGGAAAATATCAAGAAACTCATGGGCTACGCAGCTGCAAAGTTCTTGTCTGGACAGAGCAGAGTGACAGGTGACACATTATGCATGAGGTAGAAGGATTCTTACCAGAGAACTGCAAAAAGGGTCAAATAGGTGATAACAACCAGACGGGGCCCATTATGTACGAGTGATCTGTCGCAGGTGGAGATTCTATCACGTGGGTAGGCCGAGCAGAATTGATTTTCTTTATGAACTCTTTATGTAAAGCCCTTAAAAAATTAAAAAATAAATCTGTGTACAGGAGCCTTGTTCTTGAACAGGGATGCACAGCTGTGTGGAAATAAACAGAATTCTGATGGCGCAACTTGGCATGCTTTGTTGGATTTTTTTGCAGGTTTCCTAAACTTATATATGCACAAACGGTATCCCTACAAAATATCCCCTACAAAAATATTGACGTACATATGGCTGTTTGTCTCGCCATAGGCGATATTTTGGGGGGGGGGGATTTGTGGGAGCGGGGGTTACAGGGGTGTCCCCCCCACATTTTAAAATAATGCAGGGGCTGCAGGGGTGTTCCCCGCAGGGTCCATGGGTCAATATTGCAGCAAAAATATGGCGATATTTTTGTATCGCAATATTTTTGCGGGGATATTAACACATGGAACCGGCACAAACTGTATAAAGTATCAGATACAACAGCACAAACAACTTAGAAGCCCTGCCACATATAGCTCAAACTCCTGAATTACTTGGGCATCTGCAAGCTGTCACTGAAAGCATTTACTCATCATCACTTTCCCTAAATCATTTGCCGGCCCTGCGTAGTAGGACATGTTTTTTCATTTTCCAGGACCCTTCTCAGCATTGGCCACAAGTAGTAATAATATTTCAATGTCTAGAATGGGCCAACTTGACCAGTTGGCCCCCGACATGCTCCTGGGCTCATGTTGGGATTTTGGAGTCACAGGCGGCATCTAAATATTTGTGCATTATATGGATTTCTGGAAGGGGTATCCCCGTAAATATTTGAGAGTCACTTCCTGGCAAATTTACCCATGACTATGCGGGACGCAGATACAGAACATTCTATAATAATTCATGAAACATTCCCATTTCTAAACATAGTTCCAAACTCTCATCAGAAATGCTCATTCTGAATATCAAATGCACACATGGGTCTGGTGTTCAGAAATAAGATTTGGAACAGGAGATAATATCCTTGCAGTAAATACATCGGAGACTTAGCTCCTTAAAGGTGTGTGGCACTCATTTCCTAATAATACACGGCAGCCGGCAATATCCATATAAAAGCGTGGAAATAATGTTCTTATTACAGGCTAGTTGTAACATCACGACCGACCTGTAATAAGAAAATGACATCACAACAGCTCCGTAATCAGTTATTATGCTTCAGTTGTGACGTCACAATGCCTGCTGCTTGAGCCAGCAAACGTCAGAATTCCAGCTGTCACTGCAACAGTGAATTAAAGCCAGTACAAGCTTTTCAAATTCCTTGCTTGTTAAATAATTTTCTGTGACACTTTGCAGCGATTCATTGTCAAGGAACAATGTATGGAACAATGTTTTATTTGTGCACTGCTGAAGTTTTTAAATTTTTTTTATTTTTATTTTTCAAAGAGAGTTACATCGAACACATATTTCAAAGCAGTTGGTAGGGTAGCATGGCAGTTAGTATTGATCTATGCATTGTTAATTAGGTTGGCAACAGTGTGGTATTGTCTTCTTCAGGGAACATGTTACACAGCTAAAGGCGGAAGAGAGTCCATATGTTATTGGGTCGACAAGTCGACGGTACAGTTACAACAAATTGTTCCTCACATTCATTTATCATCGACAAGTCTTTCAGAAAGTTTTATTTTTTGGGTGCTTCTGTGGATTTATAGCATTTCAGGATGTTTCGCTTAGCTACAACACATGCAATATTGAACAACCGCCTGGTGGTCTCGGCCACCTTGCCAATATCTCCAAACAGATATTTCAGTGGGGAAAGCGTGGTTGGGATCTGAGTGATATCTTGAAGGATTTCCGCCACTTCCCCCTAGAATTGGGATACCAAAGGGCATGCCCAATACATATGATATGCATCTGCCCTAGGGGCGTCGCATTTGGGACATTTGCCTGTGTGGCCAACTACAAACTTAGCTAGCTTGGCAGGTGTGTAATGGTGTTGATTTAATACCTTAAATTGGATTAGTCTCAGGCCCAAATTCATGGAGACACCTTTTGTTAGTTGACAACAGCGCAGCCAGCTAGTTTTGCCCAGTTCTACTTCCAGGTCCTGTTCCCAAGACTCTTTGATCTTATTGCATGATTTAGAGTGTTTTTGGACCAACCTGTACAATATGGAGACACCCCTCCCACGACCATCCATTTCTGTCATTGCACTGACACATCCGTGAGTAGGGTGTTCCACCGGGAATGTGGGCCATTTGGCAGCGAATGCAGTTTTTATTCGGTAGAACTGGAAACGTATGAGATGTCCCCCACCCACAGCCTCAACAAAATATCCTAGCTCACAAAACTTGGCATCTGGGTACATATCACGCATTTTCAAAAGTTTGTTTGGGTCCCATGCCCTTTGTATTGCTTTATCGAATGTGGGTGCAATGCCAGGGAAGTTCCATAGTGGTATCTCTGGGTCGTATGGGGTCGAGAGACCGATTCTTTTATATATCCTAAACCAGGCATGTGTGGTGGTGCTAACAGGGTCATACTCGCAGGAGTCCCTGCGCTTGGGATCAAACATGATGGACCATAAATCCATCGGGGAGGCAGCATATTTTTCCAGGGTGATGTGTGCTGCTGTATCGTCTGGGTCGAACCAGTGCCTTGCAAAGTGTGCCTGTGATGCTAAATAATAAAGCTCTTTCCCTGAAGCTGGTGAGGTGAGTGCATCCTTCGTATTGTCCCTTCTGGGCCCTGCCACAGTGTAATTTTAAATTGAAAATTCGAGTCCCCAGCCCCTTTGTCAGCCCATAGCTCCCTCTTCCTGGTTGCCTTCCCCTTCCCGACCCTCGACACGCCCACCGTGCCCCGATTGGTTTATTGTCCGTGTCACACAGGCCATTACTGCCTTCCCAGGGCAGCCCTCTGACCGTGCAGCCCCTACGGCGAAGGACCGAGGCAAAGGACGGCGCCTACAGAGACGGCTCCTGGACATATCTGCAGGTATCAGCAGGAGAAGCAAGAAGCCAACAATAAGTAAGTGTGGCAAGGGTGGGGACAGAAGCAACTACTTCACGTCCATCTGTGGTGTAGCCTACAGAAAGTGTCCCTAATAGCATTCTGTGGTATAATTGCACTTAGAAAGTCCGCCCAACAGCACATCTATGGTGTAATCTACATTTAAGAAAGTCGGCCTAGTAGCATATCTGTGGTGTAGCCTATACTTAGAAAGTGTCCCATTTAGCATTCTGTGGTGTAATTGCATTTAGAAAGTCCGCCCAACCGCATATCTATGGTGTAATATACATTTAAGAAAGTAGGCCTAATAGCATATCTGTGGTGTTGTCTACATTTTTAAAGTCTGCCTAATAGCACATCTGTGGTATAATTGCATCCAGAAAATCTATCTAATAGCATATCTGTGGTATAATTGCATTTAGAAAGTCCGCCCAACAGCATATCTATGGTGTAATCTACATTTAAGAAAGTCGGCCTAACAGCATATCTGTGGTGTAGCCTACACTTAGAAATTGTCCCTAATAGCATTCTGTGGTATAATTGCATTTAGAAAGGCCACCCAACAGCATATCTACGGTGTAATCTACATTTAAGAAAGTAGGCCTAATAGCATATCTGTGGTGTTTTCTACATTTAGAAAGTCTGCCTAATAGCACATCTGTGTTGCATAATTGCATCCAGAAATTCTATCTAATAGCATATCTGTGGTACAATTGCATTTAGAAAGTCTGCCCAAAAGCATATCTATGGTGTAATCTACATTTAAGAAGGCCGGCCTAAAAGCATATCTGTGGTGTAGCCTATACTTAGAAAGTGTCCCTATTAGCATTATGTGGTATAATTGCATTTAGAATGTCTGCCCAACAGTATATCTATGGTGTAATCTACATTTAAGAAAGTCAGCCTAATAGCTTACCTGTGGTGTTGTCTACATTTAGAAAAAGTCTGCCTAATAGCACATCTGTGGTATAATTGCATTCAGAAAATCTATCTAATAGCATATCTGTGGTATAATTGCATTTGAATGTCTGCCCAATAGCATACCTGTGGCATAACTGCATCTAGAAAGTCCACCTAATTGCATATCCGTTGTGTTGTCTACATTTAGAAAGTCTGCCTAATAGCACATCTGTGGTATAATTGCATCCAGAAAATCTATTAATAGCATATCTGTGGTATAATTGCATTTAGAAAGTCTGCCCAATAGCATACCTGTGGCATAACTGCAACTAGAAAGTCCACCTAATTGCATATCCGTTGTGTTGTCTACATTTAGAAAGTCTGCCTAAAAGCACATCTCTGGTATAATTGCATCCAGAAAATCTATCTAATAGCATATATGTGGTATAATTGCATTTAGAAAGTCTGCTCAATAGCATACCTGTGGCATAACTGCATCTAGAAAATCCACCTAATTGCATATCCGTGGTGTTGTCTACATTTAGAAAGTCTGCCTAATAGCACATCTGTGGTATAATTGCATCCAGAAAATCTATCTAATAGCATATCTGTGGCATAATTGCATTTAGAAAGTCTGCCCATTAGCATACCTGTGGCATAACTGCATCTAGAAAGTCCACCTAATTGCATATCCGTTGTGTTGTCTACATTTAGAAAGTCTGCCTAATAGCACATCTGTGGTATAATTGCATCCAGAAAATCTATCTAATAGCATATCTGTGGCATAATTGCATTTAGAAAGTCTGCCCATTAGCATACCTGTGGCATAACTGCATCTAGAAAGTCCACCTAATTGCATATCCGTGGTGTTGTCTACATTTAGAAAGTCTGCCGAATAGCATATATGTGGTATAATTGCATTTAGAAAGTCTGGCTAATAGCATATCTGTGGTGTAGTCTACATCTAAGAAAGTCCGTCCATTAGCATATCTGTGGTGTAGTCTACTTTTAGAAAGTCGGCCTAATAGCATATCTGTGGTGTAGCCTACACTTAGAAAGTGTCCCTATTAGTATTCTGTGGTATAATTGCATTTAGAAAGTCTGCAATAGCATTCCTGTGGCATAACTGCATCTAGAAAGTCCACCTAATTGCATATACGTGGTGTAGTCTACATTTAGAAAGTCCACCTAATAGCACAACTGTGGTGTGGTTGCATTTAGAAAGTCCACCTAGTAGCATATCAGTGGTATAATTGCAGTTAGAAAGTGTGCCTAATAGCAGACCTGTGGTGTAGTCTACTTTTAGGAAGTCCGCCTAATAGCATATCTGTGGTCTGATTGCATTAGAAAAAACTGTCCCTAATAGCATATCTGTGGTATAATTGCATTTAGAAAGTCCCCCTGATAACTTATCTGTGGTGTAGTCTACATTTAGAAATGTCCCTAACGGCATATCTGTGGTATAAGTACATTTAGAAGTCTGCCTAATAGCATATCTGTGGTATGACTGCATTTAGAAAGTGCCCCTGATAGCATATCTGTGGTATAATCGTATTCAGAAAGTCTGCCTAATAGCATATCTGTGGTATAACTGCATTTAGAAAGTGCCCCTGATAGCATATCTGTGGTATAATCATATTCAGAAAGTCTGTCTAATAGCATATCTGTGGTATAACTGCATTTCGAAAGTCCCAATAGCATATCTGTGGTGTAGTCTACATTTAGAAAGTGACCCTAATAGCATATCTATGGTCTAGTCACTTTTAGAAAATCTACCTAAAAGCACATCAAAGGTTTAGTTGCATGCAGTAAGACAGCCCAATAGCATATCCGTGGTCTAGTTACATTCAGAAAGTCTACTAATAGCATAGCGGTGGTCTAGTTACTCTCAGAAATCTGCTTAATAGCATATCTGTGGATTAGTTCCACATAGAAAGTCTGCCTAAAAGGATATCCACGGTGTAATTGCATTTAGTAAGTCGGCCTATTAGCATATCTGTGGCCAGGTTGCATTTGGAAAATCTAAATAGAGACTGTGATATAGTTGTATGTAGAAGAAGTGAATAATCCCATCCTGTGGTTTAGTTGTACCTAGAAACTGAGAATAATATAATCCTGTGTTATAGTTGAATTTAGAAACTGTGAATAATCTCACCATGTGGCATAGTTGAAGTAACCCTGTGATATAGTTGAAGTTAGAAACTGTGAATAGTCTTACCCTATAGTATAGGTGAATTGAGAAACTGTGAACAATCCAACCCTGTGGTATAGTGGAATTTAGAAACTGTGAATAATATAACCCTGTGATACAGTTGAATTTAGAAACTGTGAATAGTCTCACCCTGTGGCAGAGTTGAAGTAACCCTGTGATATAGTTGAAGTTAGAAACTGTGAATAGTCTCACACTGTAGTATAGGTGAATTGAGAAACTGAGAATAATCTGACCCTGTGGTATAGTCGAATTAGAAACTGTGAATAATCTCACCCTATAGTATAGTTGAATCTAAAAGTGTGACTAATCTCACCCTATGGTATAGCTGAAATTATAAAGATGAATAATATCACCCTATGGTATAGTTGAGCTTAGAATATATGAATAATATCACCCTGTGGTTTAGTCAAACTTAAAAACTGTGAATAATCTCACCCGGTGGTATAGTTGAATTTCGAAAGTACGAATTATTACTCTAGAACAACGGTAATACAACTAATCACTGAGAGTGTGTACAACTAACATCCGGTGGTATAGTTGTAGTGGGAAGATGTGAACGAAACCATCCAACGGCAACTATAACACAGCTCAAACTAACCAAAAGCATGAGTCCTCCCAACCCACCAAAGTCAGCAGAAAAAATCACCCCTTCGCGCCTGCCTCTCTTCCCACCCGCCCTACCTCCCATGCCCCCCTTCACCAACCCATCCTGCCCTCCACCACATCCCCTACTCATCCCCTATCCAAATACCAAGCCAGAGGAGCACGATGGCGAGCAAAGCATCCTAAGACCACTCCTCCTCTCATCCCTGCCTCTCACCTGCCTACTATCATCATACCCGCTCGCTACACCCCTGACCAACGGCCACCCTAACCTCCCAAGCACTCCCATCCCCGCTACCATCCACCACCCTCTCCTCTCATTAACCCCCACCATCATCCCCCCCAAGCCCACTCCTTCCCCTCCCTAAAAATTGAACACCTCGCCCTGGCAAGAACAGTAGCCGCTTTCATTTCCCCCTCTCACCTCCTACCCTCTCTCACACTCCAACCACAAAAAAAAACACTGAAGAGAAAACGTACTTGGTCTCCCTCAATCTCTCAGTACTCATCGCTACTCCTGACCCACCTCCTCATTCTCCCAATCTCCATCATCACCACCCTCCCCCCGCCTCACCCTATCTGAAACCCCTCTCTCTCGAATTCTCACTGACCACAACTGAAACGCCTAACCACTCACACCCCACCCTCAAATCCTCCAACCCAAATCCAGTCAACCGGACACACCGGTCCAACCGCTCCCCCCAAACCCACCAACACAACCGCCCGCCTACTCTTCCCATCGACCACCATGCACCCCCCATCTAGCTCCCGATTTTCCAACCCCTCCCCATCCCCCTCCTGTACCGAAGTAAATTGCATCCTTTTTAATGCCCGATCTGTAGCAAAAAACAGACACAGCATCTTTGACCTCCTCTCCTCTGACAAAGCGGTCCTGGTCTTTATCACGGAAACCTGGTTCTCTGACGACTCCGCCCCGATCGCCAACGAAGCCTTCCCCCAGACTACTCCCTCATCCCACTGAACTGTCCCTCCAGAGGAGGAGGAATAGCAATCACTTTCAAGTCTCACTTCTACGCCTCAATCATCGACAACCAGCCATCCATTCCTTCCTGTGAATCACTCCTCATAAAACTCTCCCTCCCCCCTTCGTTATCCCACAGCTTCCTAATAATCTACAGACCCCCTGGCTACGATAGACAATTCTCAAACAACCTCTGCGACTCTATTGCCACCCTCCAACTAAAGCATCCCAACCTCACTCTTCTAGGAGATTTCAACATATGGCTTGACATTCCCACCAACCCTATGACACACTCTCTGGTTGACGGTCTAGACGCGATTAACCTCCAAACCCACATAAACGGCCCGACTCACTATAAAGGACACACACTTGATGCCATCTTCAGCTCCCACAACCTGATACATCTAAACACCCCCACCCCTATCATCTGGTTTGATCACTTAATTATTTCTTTCGCCATTCGCTCACCCAACCCGCTCCCCTTACCTGAACCTGAACCTCCGAATCTACGCTAATGCTGGAAGAAACTAATAATCCTTCCTGATCTAGCTGATGCACTCCTTCAGTCTCCTCCCCCTACCAAACTACTCAATGAACAACTAAGCCCCAATGCCTTTGATGCATGGCTCAACACCTCACTAATGCGGCTCACACCCTCTTGCATACCATCAACCCGCCGTGGCCTATTCCCTAGATGGTACACACCTGAACTGAAGACCACTAAACAACTATATAAATCCCTAGAACGCAAATGGCGGAAAGACAAAACCCCCCTGAGCAGATCGACATTGGCCTGGCACCTTCATCAGTACAAGGCTGAAATCCGGAAAGCAAAAAAGCCCATTATAACACCTGAATCCGAAACTGTAAAAACCCCAGCAAAGAACTTCACAAAATCATCACAGAATTCACCAAACCATCATGCATCACCACCCTCCCGACCCCCTCACAATCGCTGTGCAACTCACTCTCTCTCCACTTTTACACCCCAGCCCTTGAAAGAACAAACGCTCTAACCAACAAACTAGCTCTCTTACACCCACCAGGCAATCCACCCTCCATGCCAGCCAACCCACCGCCTGCGACCACTACCCAACCAACATTCGACTCATTAAGTCCAATATCACCTGACCAATTTCTAAAACTTCTCTCTGCCCACAAACTATCCGGCTCTCTGCTGGACCCTTGCCCAGCCACAACCCTCAAAGAAATGTTCGCATCTATCTGCGCAGGAAAACATGCAAGACCATCATAAATGACTCTAAACTTCTTCCACACCCACTACCCTGGCCATCTACCCTGGGCAACTCACCAACACCCTCTAATTCAGTAAAAAACCTTGGATGCACCCTAGACCCAGATCTAACCCTCTAAGTCCTGCCACTACCACCTTAAAACTCTTAGGTGCATTTTTCCATACTTCTCCTTTCCCAACAGACTCTCCGCGGTCCAATCAATTGTTATAACAAGACTGGTCTATGCTAAACCCCTCTACCTCGTAGTGCACACATACCAACTGACTAAACTGCAAAGATCACAAAACGCTGCTGCCAAACTGCTACTAGCACTTGGCCCAAGAGACCACATCTCCCCAGCCCTCAAAACTCTGCACTGGCTTCCGGTTGCCTGAGGATGACCTTCAAAACCTTATGCATTTCTCACCGAGCACTGCATAAAACCGGACCTCAATATCTTCAAGGCAAACTAAAACCCTATCACCCTGCACGTACTCTAAGATCAAGCTCAGCCAGCCTCCTAGCCATACCAAAAACAAACTCAGTCAGGTTAGGTGGATCATCATTCTCAGCCTTGGCCCCCACCCTGTGGAACGCACTCCCACCCCACATCTGACTCACCAAGGACCTCATGTCTTTCTGAAAATTACTGAAAACATGGCTCTTCCCCTAAAACCGACCCCTAACTCAAACTAGATGACAGCAACTCAATGACATTAGCCCAAAATGCTAGATCACAAATAACAATCCAGCATCATGATCCGAGCAAGAAATCGAAAACTAATAACCTCTACGGTAAACTAAAATGGACAAACAAAAGAGAATGAGTAAAAAGGATCAAAGCAGTGAAGTGGATAAAATGAATAAGTTATATGAGAGCAGTAAAGTGGTTGAAATTAATGAAATCGATGAAATAAATGTAATGGACATGAGGATCAAAGTGCACGGGAGGAATAAAGTGGATAACAGCAATTCAACTAGCCCAAACTACCAGATCATAAAAAAAATAACACAAATAACAATCCAACATCAAGATCCAAGCGAGAAATCGAAACTAATAACCACTAATGTAAACTAAAAAGGACAAACAGAATAGAATGAGTAAAGTGGATCAAAGCAGTGATGTGGATAAAAAGAATAAATTGTAAGAATGCAGTAAAGTGGAAGAAACTAATGTAATGGATGAAATAGATCCATTACATTAGAAGAACAAAATAGAGGAAAGGAATAAAGTGGAGAGGATGGAAAGATGAATACATGATACAGATGAGGGCACAGAGTACACAGAACTGGTAGAGTGCCTGAAACAGATAGATGGCATGGAATGTAAGGGTGCATGACATAAATGGAACTAATAGAATAGACGATTCAAGTGCATGAGACGGGCGTAGTGCATAGGACAGATGGAGAACATGGGACGGATCGAGTGCATGCGACAAGTGACATGAGTTGAACCGATAATGCATGATGAATGGATGAAGTGAGTGGAGCAAATGATGTCGGTGCAGCGGTTGAAGTGGATGGACCGGATGAAACAGTGGAGTGGGTGAAGTGCGTAGAGCGGACGAGGCGGTAGAGCGGATGAGAGCGTAGAGCGGATGAGAGCGTAAAGCGGATGAGAGTGCAGCCTGAATGAGATCATGGAGCGTTTGAGAGCGTGGAGCAGATGAGAGCATAGAGCGATGTAGGGTGTAATGCGGATGAAGGGTGTGGAGTGGATGATAGTGTGGAGCAGATGTAGGGTGTTGAGCAGATGTAGGGTGTTGAGCAGATGTAGGGTGCGGAACGGATGTAGGGTCTGAGCGGGTGTTGAGTATGGCGTGAGTGTAGAGTGTGTAGCGGGTGTAGAGTGTGTAGCGGGTGCAGAGTGTGTAGCAGGTGTAGAGTGTGGAGCGGGTGTAGAGTGTGGAGCGGGTATAGAGTATGGAGTGGGCGTAGAATGTGGAGCGGATGGATGATGTATGTGACGGAATGGGTGATGTTGGTAGAAGGAACGGGTGGTGTAGGTGGAAGGAACGAGTGATGCAGGTAGACGGAATGGCTCAAGTATGTTGAATGGAACAGATGTAGAGTTTGGAGCGGGTGTAGAGTGTGGAGCGAACAGGTGATATATATATATGGATGGAACGGGTGAAGTAGGTGGAAGGAACAGGTGATGTATGTGGACGGAACGGGTGAAGAATGTGGACGGAACGGGTGAAGTGTGTTGAATGGAACGGGGATGGAACGGGTGAAGTATGTGGATCGAATGGGTGAAGTGGATGGAAGAAGTGAAGTATGTGCTTGGAATGGGCGAAGTATGGGGTTGGAACGGGTGAAGTATCTGAGTGGAACAGATGAACAGGGAGGAACAAATTAACTGGGTGGAACGGATGAACTGGGTGGAACGGATGAAGTGTATGGATGGAAAGGATGAAGTATGTGGATGGATCGTGTGAAATGGGTGGATGGAATCGGGGGAAGTGGGTGAATGGAAAAGGTGAAGTCTGTGGAAGGAACGGGTGAAGTAGGTAGATGTAACGGAGAAAGTGGGTATATGGAATGGGTGAAGTATATGCATGGAACGGGTGAAGTATATGGATGGAACAGGTGAAGTATGTGAATGGAACGGGTGAAGCATGTTGACGGAATGGGTTAAGTATGTAGATGGATGGAATGGATGAAGTATGTGGAAGGAACGGATGAGATATGTGGGAGAAACAGAGAAAATGGGTGAATGGAACAAGGGAAGTTTGTAGAAGGAACGGTTGAAGTAGGTAGATGGAACGGGTGGAGTATATGGATGGATCGGGTGAAGCATGCAGATGGAAAGAACGGATGAAGTATGTGGAAAGAATGGGTGAAATATGTGGAAGGAACAGAGAAAGTGTGAGGACAGAACGTGTGAAGTATATGGATGGAACGTGTGAAGTATGTGGATGGAACGGGTCTCAAGTATGTGGATGGTTCGGGCCAAGTATGTGGATGGAACGGGTCAAGTATGTGGATGGAACGGGTCAAGTATGTGGATGGAACGAGTCAAGTATGTGGATGGAACGGGTAAAGTGGATGGATGGTACGAATGAAGTGGTTGGATGGAACCAGTGAAGTATGTGGAAGGACGGATGAGATATGAGGATGAATCGAGGAAATGGATGAATGGAACGGGTGAAGTATGTGGATGGAACCGGTAAAGTATGTGTATGGAACGGGTGAAGTATGTGAATGAAACATTCCCATTTCTAAACATAGTTCCAAACTCTCATCAGAAATGCTCATTCTGAATATCAAATGCACACATGGGCCTGGTGTTCAGAAATAAGATTTGGAACAGGAGATAATATCCTTGCAGTAAATACATCGGAGACTTAGCTCCTTAAAGGTGTGTGGCACTCATTTCCTAATAATACACGGCAGCCGGCAATATCCATATAAAAGCGTGAAATAATGTTCTTATTACAGGCTAGTTGTAACATCACGACCGACCTGTAATAAGAAAATGACATCACAACAGCTCCGTAATCAGTTATTATGCTTCAGTTGTGACGTCACAATGCCTGCTGCTTGAGCCAGCAAACGTCAGAATTCCAGCTGTCACTGCAACAGTGAATTAAAGCCAGTACAAGCTTTTCAAATTCCTTGCTTGTTAAATAATTTTCTGTGACACTTTGCAGCGATTCATTGTCAAGGAACAATGTATGGAACAATGTTTTATTTGTGCACTGCTGAAGTTTTTTAATTTTTTTAATTTTTATTTTTCAAAGAGAGTTACATCGAACACATATTTCAAAGCAGTTGGTAGGGTAGCATGGCAGTTAGTATTGATCTATGCATTCTTAATTAGGTTGGCGACAGTGTGGTATTGTCTTCTTCAGGGAGCATGTTACACAGCTAAAGGCGGAAGAGAGTCCATATGTTATTGGGTCGACAAGTCGACGGTACAGTTACAACAAATTGTTCCTCACATTCATTTATCATCGACAAGTCTTTCAGAAAGTTTTATTTTTTGGGTGCTTCTGTGGATTTATAGCATTTCAGGATGTTTCGCTTAGCTACAACACATGCAATATTGAACAACTGCCTGGTGGTCTCGGCCACCTTGCCAATATCTCCAGATGGAACGAGGGAAGTATGTGGATGGAACGGGTGAAGTATGTGGATGGAAGTGGGTATAACGGTCGGAATGCATGGAACGGTCAGTGTACATTGAACGGTTGGAATGCATGGATCTATTGGAGTGTGCTCGATCTCAAGCACCTAAGGTAAACCACCATATCTCATCTCCACGCTTACTCTCTTTCTTACACCACCACTCAACTAGAACACAGAGGTACTATGGCACCATTTGGTATGGCTGTTCTCATACCATCACTTGCCTCATACTCCCCATCATCCTAACTAAACACAGCTGGTTACATACCCTCCTGCCTAGGCGTTCTCCTCAGGCCTAACGCAGCCAGAATCGGTCTGGATAACAACCTGCCAGAACAAACACATACTCCTGATCGCCCAACCACCACACCTACCGCTAAGAAGCAGCTATCACACGAATGCCACACCTGCTGCACACAAAATCCGGTACTCACACGCACCTTATGACTCTCTCTCTCTCTTTAGTGACTTGAACTTCAGTTCCCGAGGGCGTTCAACCTACCAGCGCCTTGAGATCATACCAATGGTACATAAGGTGCTATATAAATGCAAAATAACATAACATAACATAACATAACATAACAAAGTCTGGCGCCGATATCCCACCTTTTAAAAATGGCTCAATCATTTTGGCCTGCTCCAGCCTGGCTGTTTTGCCACCCCATACAAAAGAGGTGGTTAATGTCTTACGTTTTACGAAGAAGTCTCTAACTGGCCAGATCGGGATGTTACAAAAGTAGTACAATAATTTGGGGAGAACTATCATTTTAAGGAGTGCTATTCATCCATATAACGAGATAGGTAATTTAGCCCATAATTGGAGCTTGATGGACAGAGATTGTAGTAATTCCCCATAGTTCTCAGAGTAGAGTGTTTTTTTATCTCTAGATATCATTATTCCCAGATAGCGGACATGTACGGGGGACCATTTGAACCCATTTATGTCAGACACATCTTTGGTGTTGGGGTTGAGCGGGAACAGGTCGGATTTAGAGACATTCATTTGATATCCCGAGTAATTGGAAAACACCTCTATATCTGCATGATAGGCCCCAGATTTTCTGTCGGATCTCGGACATACAATAGGGTATCGTCTGCATAAAGGGATGTTATTTACGGGGTTCCGGTCATCCTGAGTCCTCTGTGTGCGTGGTTTTGCCGCATGAATTCAGCCATGGGTTCTATCGTTAAAGCAAATAGAATGGGTGAGAAGGGACATTCCTGCCTGGTGCCTCTATTCAGTAAGAAGGAAGGTGACAAAATACTATTAATTAGCACCCTCGCACTTGGGTTCATATAGAGTAAACAGAATCATTTAACAAAATATTGGCCAAGGCCGAACCTCTCGAGAACCAAAAACAGGTAAGTCCAGGAGACAGAGTCAAAGGCTTTTTTGGAGTCGTCAAGCGCTGCAATGGCCGCATTTGTTTGTTTGTTTGTTTGTTTGTTTGTTTTGTTTACTTATATAGCGCTCCGGACCCAGAGGTAAAAGAGCGCATAGCAACATGGTTCCAAGTACATTATATACAGTTACATAGTACATTACATGAATTTGACATAGTATGATGTATACAGTTAGCAGATTATAAGTTTACGATCTACAATATACAGGTGAGGGGCATCATTAAAGAGAGGTCTGTGACGTCAGGGATGCTAGTTTTTATCCAGTAACCAGCTGATAACCTGTTTTCTGAAGGATTGAAATGATTCAATTGATTTGATGTTAAATGGTAGGGTATTCCAGAGTTGGGAGACAAGGACTGTGAAGCTGGAACCTCCAGCTCTTTTTAGGGAGAATCTGGGCACAGATAGGCATAATGTGTTGGTTTATTTAGTGGTTCTAGTAGTGGATTTCAGGGTGAATTTGTTAGTGAGATAAGGCAGAGCTAGGTGGTTTAAGGCTTTGAAGGTAAGACAAATAGTCTTTAAGTCAATTTTTTGTTGGATAGTAAGCTCATTTGCATGATATTCTGGTGGTGGCGATATGCTCGGGCCTTGATATGTTTAGGGCTGCTCGCAAAGCGTTACTTTCGAGCACCTGAAGTTTTTTTATTATGGATTGGTTTGCGCCTAGGTAGAGACTGTTACAGTGGTCCAATTTGGATTGTATAAGAGCCCTGGCCAGCGTAAGGCAGCTATTCGAGTATAGGAACAGTCTGCATGCCCTGATCAGCTTACCTGTGTAAGCCGTGGCAGAGGCAGTCATGTCAACTTGTTTGGAAAGGTTAGTGTTGGCATCAAGGTAGAAACCAAGCGTTTTCACATTTTTGACAATGGGGATGATGTTACCATCGATGATGAAGCTATTGTAGTTGGGGCTAAGTTTCAGCAAGTTATTGGGTGTACCAACAAGGAGAAGCTCAGTTTTCTCATCATTGAGGCATAAGCCATGTGTTGCCATCCATGCCTGAATGATGGAGAACATTTTGTTGATCCGGGTGAGGTCAACGTTGTAGTTACCAGAGAGGGTAAGGAGTATCTGGGTGTCATCTGTGATATTAGTGTAGGTGACACCCAGATGGTCGAGTTTGTCAAAGAGTGGCTTTGTTAATATATTATACAAAGTGGGTGAAATGCAGGAGCTTTGTGGGATCCCACAGGTGATAGGGATGGGGTCTGCTGCGGCTACTGGTGAGAAGACCCTCATGGTTCTGTTAGCCAAGAAGGATTGTATCCACATGACAGCAGAAGGGGAGAAATGAGCTGCCGAGGATAGGTGGTTGCAGAGGATTTTGTGATCGACTGAATCGAACGCCGCTGAGAGGTCTAGGAGGAGTAGGATGGCGGCGTTCCCTTTGTCTTTAATGTCATCGATCTGGCTTTTGAGGTCGACAAGGGCAGTTTCTGTTCCATGTTGAGGTCTAAAGCCAGATTGACGTATTCCTAACAGTTGGTTAGTCTCTAGGTAATCCTGAATTTGCAGGTAGGCAACTCTGTCTAGAATTTTTAACAGGAATGGGACCGTGGTGATAGGTCTGTAATTAGTGGGTATGGCAGGGTCTAAGGTTTGTTTTTTTAGAAGGGGAGAACCCAAGATTGTTTCAAGTTGCTAGGGACAAGGTTGGTGCAGAAGGACAAGTTTATAAGTTTAATGATGAAAGGGGATAAGTCACTGCTTTCGGGTTTAATTGTGCCATGACTCCGAAGAGTCGCTGCAGATTTAGGGCTGTAGATCTGGTTGGTATGAAGCCGGCTTGGTCAGGGTGTACTAATATGGGCATGTAGGGCAGCATTCTAGTTGCAAGGAGTTTTGCAAAGACCTTTGCGTCTGTATTAATGAGCAATAGTGGCCTATATGAGCCCATGTCCTGCGCTAGTCGGCGGGGTTTAAGAAGCACTGTTATTACTGCCTCTAATTCGGGTAGTGTCCCCGCTCCATGGCTGCCCAAACTTTCACTAGAATAGGGGCTAGTTTATCTTGGAATTCCTTGTACAATTTGGGTCCCAGACCGACTGATCCCGGGGCTCTGCCTGAAGTTAGAGCTTTGATTGCCTCAGTGATTTCATCTACTGTGATGGGAGTATCCAGTATCATTCTTGTTTCCGGGGTGAGCGTTGGGAGATATAATGTGTGTAAGTGTGTAAGTAGTTGACTATCTCATCCTTTGACTTGGTGTCACGATTGGAATATAGGGTTTTGTAAAATTCAGCAAAGGTGTCATTAATATCTTGATCTTGGTTTACCATCGTCCCTTGGGATGTCCGTACACTGGTTTTGGGGCAATGATGGTTTTCAGCTCTGAGCATCTAAGCCAGAAATCTCCCGGCCTTGTTGCTTTAACCATATCTTCGAGCACGTATACTTCCAATCTATTAAATTCACCCAGTGTTATATGTATATATGCGAGGGATTCTTTACTGTGTGTGGTGCTGTATTCGAATTCCAGTAGTTCAAGTTTTGCTTCCGTTGTGTCTAACTCTCTTCTAACAGATCTCAACAGCCCAGTGGATTTGGCCATGATGGCCCCCCGGACCAATACCTTAAATGTTTACCATAGTGTAGCCTGGCTTTTCACTGATCCGTCATTAAGTTGGAAAAATTCCTCTATTTCATTGCGAAGGGATTCGCACACGTTGGGGTCCCTTAGTTTGGCGGGGGGCATCCTCCACCTTTTATTCTGTGGTGTGGAATTGCATATGTTTAGGGTCATTGATATTGGAGAGTGGTCTGAAAGCGTGCGGGGGTGCATCTCGCAATATGATACCATATCAGAGAGGGTCGAGCTGATGAGCCAGTAGTAAATACATGACTCAGAATTGTGTGCTGATGAATAGTAAGTGAACCGCTTTTCCTGGGGGTGTGTTTCCCTCCATGTATCCACTATGGACATTTGTTGCATTATCTGCTGTATGGTCAGTGCAGCTTTGGTAGGGGATCAGGGGTGGTAGAGGACTGGTCCAGATCTATATCAAGAATCGTGTTGAAGCCCTCCCCCCATATCCCTGCTGAATCATCAGTTATGGTTATCATGTCGTGTATGCTACCATAAAATTCAGGGTCATCTATACTGGGACCATAGGTGTTGACGATCACTACTTGTCGTTCCGCACCTCCCCCCAAACCAGCACATATCTACCATGGGCATCTATATCTATTTTGGTATCTCGGGTGGATTAATGTGAGCACCCCGCTGGGTATCGTAATGGCCGCCATTTCGGGAGAAAACTAGTGCAAACCTGACCAAGTGCATGCGTCTCCTGGAGCAATACAATTTGGGGATTATGTCTAGTGACATAGGCTGCGGTTTTCCAGGCCTTGATTGGGTTGTTGAGACCTCGGACATTCCAAGAAAGGAGTTTAAAAGTTATTCCTTTACTACTCCATGACATAATCCCCTCAGAGCGCAGATCCGTACTGTCGGGGGGAAATTCTGCCGGGGTCGGCCGGGCCGTCCGCAGACCTCCAGGCAGGGAGGCCCCAACTCCTCCCGTGTATATCCCAGATGAGATAGAGTATGAGACACACACAAGGAGCAAGGTGACTCTGCTGTTTATTAGACAAAACGGCAGGGATGGGTCAAGGAGCGTACTCGTCCGTCCTGACACACACACAATCGTGGGGCTCGCAGGCCCTTTTTACTGTATTATGACGCGCTACTTGCGTCACTTCAGAAAGTTAACAAAAAACCTATCGCCACTCTTAATTGGTTGCTCGAGTGGTAGGATTAGTATAGCACACATATAGAGAACGATGTTAGTGGACAAAGGGTAGTCAGGTGGTATATCTGGGTTGTCCCTACAATTAGATACATGAGAATTGTTACATGAAGACTCCTGGGGATTGGTTAATATTACTGGCGTCAGTGATAAGAGCCCCATGTTCTGATTGGTGCGCCCGTGAGCTTCCCAGCCTGGGACCACCGCTGTTCCCAGCTCTCGGTGTACCTGCAATTTGCAACAATGTTTCACTACGGGTACGTGCAGACAATGTGAGGTTTTATTCATAGCTGGAAGGCTGACCGCTCCCACTGTCGCAGATGTCCATTGAGCCTTTCATGTGTATCTGCCTGTGTCCCGTAGCGAGAGATCCAGACGCCTCTTCTCTCCTGGGTTTGGCATCTCGTCAGGTTCGGCTTGGTCACGTGGGGAGAGACCGTGAAAGAGGCAGAATTCTGCACAATTAATATTGTTTTTCCACTGCGCGTCTGGTTTAATTTGCCGGTGTGACTTTAACGTTGGTGCGCGGAGTACGAGGTTGCAACATCGTGCCTTTGATGATTTGTTCTTGGAATGTGGGTTTGCAACATTGCGACCTTGGCTGGTTGCTCCACCGGGCTCTTTCTGCAGGATCAGCAACCTGACTCTTGCTTTGTTAATGTCCACGGGAGCTCTTGTTTGAGGCCTACTAGGGCCTGGTGCATAAGTAGTCCGTTTGGTGCACAGGTGCTTTAGGTTATAGTAGCATATAGTTCCATGATCAGTATCGTGTCTCCATTATACCTCTCATGGTGGTAACGGGTTTCAAGAGAAGCGTGAGCAAGCTTTATAGATGAGTTCATGACGCGTCTTGCGTTTCTGCATTCTGAAAGCCTATGTAAAAATAATAAAGATGCACGTCCGTGAATATGCTTGTCGCCTACGTCATAGCACTGAGTATATTCTTCGTGTAGATTGGTGTGGGAATGTTCAGTGTGTATATTTGTACAGATGTGCTTCCCGTTGTCTAGGTCGTCATGGCATCTCTAACGACATGTAGATTTTAGTCTAGTTGATCCGTGCCGCAGGTGTCGGCATGGCCAGTGCGGGCTGCTGGGCAGGCAGATGGACACATCCGTATGTTCCTGTACCAGGGTATCTGGTCGTCTGGTAAATGGACAAACTCTTCTCGCGGCGGGTGTCTGGGTCGTGACCCTCTAGGCCAAGCGCGAGAGGTGAAGGACGGGAGCCTGGTCTTCCATTCTCCCACTTCAGTCCCCCCTCTGGTCGACTTGTCGACCACAAACATATCCTTCTCGTTATCTCCTCTTACTCGCCATATCTTAGTTATTCCTCCGAGATGTCCATAATGGTTTACATGATCTTCAAATGACCAATACATATATTCACGGGTTCCTCCATCTTCCTATGTAGCTCCTGGGGTTTCTTGGGTTCTCGGTCTTCACTGATGGTGGGTCTAGATGGTTGGTGATGATTTGGGTGCGCAACTTCTCCCTCTCCTGTATTATCACACCTGTATGCTGGCCGTCATCTGCTGGCATCAAGGGGTGCATTCCCACCATTTCCAGCAACTCGTCAGTAGTGCGTGCCTTCCGGGCCTTCCAAAATCTAATTATGATCAGAGTAGCTCCAGCCAAAATAGTACAACCCACTATTATTTTCAGTCCATCTGACAGCCAGGATGGCATCCATGACCATAATAGTGAAAACCAGCTCTTATCCTTGTTTACACCGTTACTTTCATCCATCATTTTGGAGTGCATCTGGGCCAATTGTGAAACTGCTTCAGTCAGTGTACCATTGTCAGCATCGTTGGCAGGTATGAACGTGCAGCATGATTGTCCTATCTTTGCACAAACTCCTCCTTCCATTGCTGTGAGAAGGTCCAATACATATCTGTTCTGGAGTGCTACCATCCTTACAGCTCGTAGCTCCTCTTTTATTGCGTTAAACCCATTTACTGTAGAATTGATGGTCATCATTAGTTCCCATCTAGTTATTTGGAGCCATTTTGCGTTTGCGTAAGCCTGCAGTCCCGGGTGTATTATTGAGGAGAAGAACATTGCTGCTCTGCTGAATAGTCTGTGTTCTGGCGGTATTGATGTTAGTGCCGTTTCCGACCTTCCCCACAGGTAATTTCCTGTCAGTGGCTCTCCTTGTCTTTTTCTTCTATTTAGGACAGTATCATTGCTGTTGGTCCTGTTCCCTTGCTCCTCCTGAAGTGGCGCAGATCTCTTTCTTCTCTTATCCCCTTCATCCATTTTAGGGAATTTCGCCACATTGACGTGCTTCTTAGGTACCACTAGTGATGGTACATTGACGTGTACCATTGTGCACACACCATTCCACAGGGGAGGCAGTGTATGGTATGCCTTTTCTCCGCAGGCCCAGTAATGGTCCATTATTACTGCTGTTCCCGCTCCCCCCTCAGGTAACTCCATCACACTTGCACAATTGGTGTTATATCCTACGTCCACCTCTCCTTTATGCTGCTAGCATACCTTGGGCGCAGTCAACGGTTACCATGTTGCTGCCAATCACTCCTATCTCCCAGCTGTTGTCCAGATACACCTTTCCTGTTATCGTCACCAGCGGCCTCTCCCAGCATCCTTGTTTACCCGGAACTTCAGTGGCGTACCAATCACATGGTAGATACTGCAGTGTTACTTTCTTTGTTTCTCCTTTTGCAGGGCCACTTGTTATGTATTTGAATGCTTCAGCATGTAAACTGGTCTTGTGATAACTCAAATAGGTCTTGAGGAAGTTGTTTTCATATGGGTATGAGTCTCGTGTTTTCCATGTCATGTGCACTACTGTTCCTTGAAATCTTCCTTTCGTTTGGAACAGTGCCAAGTATATT
The DNA here is from genome assembly GCF_040938575.1 of Ambystoma mexicanum. Taxonomy (NCBI): domain Eukaryota; kingdom Metazoa; phylum Chordata; class Amphibia; order Caudata; family Ambystomatidae; genus Ambystoma; species Ambystoma mexicanum. The sequence continues at coordinate 791,076,549 of NC_090927.1, forward strand.
ATGCACTGTGCTGTCTTTTCATCTATTTCTGTGGCAACAAATGTTCGTGAAGCACTCATGGCGTATGGTATTAATGAGCAAACGTAGCAGCTATCCTCAGTTGTCTGCTTACCAATGCGGGTCATGTGTTGGTACCATATGTTGTTTGTGACGTGTGCTGAATCTTGTATATAATTATCAATACCTTTATTGTCTGAGTATGTGCTGCGTTTAACTCTATTTTGCTTGGGTGCAATGTTACTATTACCACCTGACGTAACACCTGTTGCAGCAGGGGACGGGGGTATATTAGGTTTGGGTGCAGCAATAAAATTGATAGCATAGCTGTACTGCCAGACAGAGGCAGCCAAGAACCCGGTGATCATCAAAATCCCTATTATTTTTATTACATATGCTAATCTCACCGGCATTTTGCTCTTACCTTGCTGCAGTCCTGGCAGCGTATTCTTGCGACGTTAAAGTTGCCCGCCTAAAAATTCTCAAAATGCTTGTTATTAAATGTTAGTTTTTTGTTTCCTTTAAGCTCTCCCTATCAAATAGTCATTCAGTGCCCAGGCGAAGAGCTGCTCCCACGCTACTCTAAGTGATCGGTCTCTTAGGACCGGCAAGTATGGGCGGAGGTGGGGCATGGAATATTCTATGGCCAGGAGGAATGCTGTGTAGTAGACACGTACCCTTCTCCTTTTTAGGTATGTTGGCCTTTTTATTTCGTATACAAATTGGTGTGACAATTCTTCTGGGTAGTTATCGTCTGGGAGTACCATCTACGCCTGGACAGTGAACTTGTTAGTTAGCTTTTTTCTTATCAATACAATAATACGCAGTTCCTGTATGTGCGAGAGAAAAAAGAGAACATTCACGTGTTTACATGTGTATTTGTGCAGGCAATGTCTTTCAGTTTAAGTTATAACTGTACTTGGGAGTCAATGGGCGGGGGGTTTGGGCTCAGATGGCGGGAGTATTTTTACTCTTTGAACGTGTGACCATGGGGTGGGCAGTATGGGGATCACCCCTTTCTTCGTCAGTTATTGTCTCCGGGGTAGCTGGGTAGTGACACGGTAAGGGAACAATTGGGTCGTTGTCTGTGGTAGAACTTCCTTCCGCTGTCAGGGATGTTGTTGCTGTTCTTCCAATGGACCTGTCGTTGGCACTGGGGCGGGTCTGCAGTTTGTAGATCTTTACATCATGTAGGTGGTTCCAGGCACACTTGTCCTTTAGTTTTACTGCTCTTGTTGATACGTCCTCTACCAGATGGGGGCCAGTGAACCTCTTATCGTTCCATTTTCTATTGAAATTACGAAGTAGCACGTGGTCACCTTTGGCAAGTTTGCACAAGTTCTCCTTTTCCAATTCTGTACTTGCGCCTTCTTCTTGATTGCTGGTAGACCCGCCCCGTGTGCGCTCGAGCTGTTGAGACACAAACACAACACTAGTAATCAAAGAAGACACATATTGATACATTTCATCACCTAACACACTCGCTGAACTTTCGTGGTCAGTGAATGCCCTTGACGTTGGCGTTAGGGGAAGGCGCATTTGACGTCCAGTAACCACCTCGTGAGGGGTGAGGTGGTGGTCGGACCCTGGCCTATTCCTTAATTCAAATAGGGCTAACGGAAGGCAATACAACCAACTTTTCTTTGTTGTTTGTTGTATCTTTGCAATTGCCTCCTTCAATAAGCCATTCAGGCGTTCACATACACCGTTAGCCTGTGGGTGGTATGCACATGCAAATTTGTGTTTTATGCTCAGCAGGGATGTGATATGCTGGAACATTTCGTTTGCGAAATGCGGCCCATTGTCTGATCTTAACACCTCGCACACTCCCCACCTGGGGAAGACCTCCCTTACTAGGAATTTGGCTGCTCTAAATGCATCTGGGTGTGAACAGGGCCCTGCTTCAATCCACCTAGAAAATGGGCATACTACTACAATCATATACCTATTTCCTTGACATATGTTGATCATATCAACATAGTCAATGTGAAGGTGCCGAAAAGGTCCTTCTGGCCGGGGTATGGTACCTCTTATCACTTTTAGGGTATGACCGGCCGTAAACTGTTGACATGTGAGACAATTGCTGATAAAATTTGACACATGAGAATTTAACTCAGGACAGAACCAATCTTCTCTAATTCGTGCTGCAATTATTTCCTTGCCTGTATGGGCTGGGTGATGTAGTTGGCTCAGGGCGGTATTTAAAAGTGCCAATGGTATTACAACTTTCCCAGTGCCACCCTGGCGCCATAGTGCGTCGGTTGGTGACATTGTACATCCTCTTTTTACCCATATTTCTTTTTCGGCCATTGGTGCAGCCGCTTGTAGCTCCATAATCTGTGTGGCTGGGAGATGGGTGTACCCTTCTCTTATTAACATCTCCCTAGCCATTCCCCTCCCTCTCCCTCTCTGTGAATCTGTGGGGTTCCATATCTCACCAAAGTATGCAGCATATTTCGCATGTGCGTCTGCTGCTGCATTCCCTTTTGAGACGTGGTCTTCACCATTGGTGTGTGCGGTGCATTTGACTAGGGCTAGTTCTTGGGGGTCGTTTATTACTTCAATTAGTTCAGCCAACAGGAGGGCATGTTGCACTGGAGTGCCATCAGCTCTCCTAAACCCTCTTCTTCTTCATTTTGATAGCCCTGAGTGGACAGTGGATGTAACATATGCACTGTCGGAATATATAGTTACTCGTTTGTCAAAACTTTCCTTCAATGCCAATATTAGTGCAACCAGTTCCGCGGCTTGAGCAGAGTAATGCTGTGGTAATTGTACACACTTCATAGCCACACACACCGGCGCCTCCATCATTTTTACTACTGCTGCCCCAGTCCTCCGTATCCCATCTCCTTGATCAATAGTTGATGACCCATCAATAAACAAAAGCTCACCTCCCTCTAGTGCGTTTTCTTCAACTCTTCTAGTACATGAGTACATTTCAGTTATTTGGGTGCAGTCGTGGGCGTAATCTCCCTCCTCAATTACTTCTGCTAGGAACCTTGCAGGGTTAACTGTGCTACATCTAACAATTGCTAGTTCAGCTCTGGACAAAATGATCTCATAACCTGATGCCCTCTGTGTCGTTAGTGTGGACTTGGGTTTATTCAATATTGCAAATAGTGCATGTTCCACAAACAGTGTAGTTGGACACCCCATGTTTATTGCTGATGCTTTTTCCACTGCAAAAGCAGCTGCAGCGAGACTTTGTTCGCAAGGGAAGTGGCCTAACATCACAGGGTCTAAGTGACCGCTGTAAAATGCTACTGGTTTATAGCCCATGCTCGTTTTCTGGGCCAATACTGCTTTCATCACTGCTGAGTCGCAATGTGAAAATATAAAAAAGCGTCGCTCATAGTCTGGGGATGCCAGTACTGGAGCAGTTGATATTGCGTCTTTCAATTCGTCAAAGGCCTCCCTCATTTCCATAGTCCATCCCAACTTTTTCTCCCCTTTATTGGCTTCCCTCAAACCCTCAAGCAGGGGTCCTATGTATGAACTGTAATCAAATACCCATGCTCTACAGTAGTTGCACAACCCCAGAAATTGCTGCAGTTCTCTCACAGTCTGTGGCACGGGAGTACTTGAAATGGCCTGTGCTCTTTGTGGTGCAATCTTTCTTCCATGTTGGGATATCAGTTGGCCAATGTAAAGTACCTGTTCCTGACAGTATTGTATCTTTTCCATGTCTACCTTGTACCCCTTTTCAGCCAATATTGTCAACATTTTTAATGAGTCCTCTCTACATTTACTTTCGTTTGTACTGCAAATTATTATGTCATCCACATACTGTAACACTGTACTTTCCACCTCAACGTTACCCAAATCCATTTGTATTACTCTATTGAAAATTGAGGGTGATTCACAATATCCCTGTGGTAATCTGGTATGTTTCCACTTTGTATTTCGGTAAGTGAAGCTTGTCAAATCTTGTGAGTCCGGGTGTAATGGTATTGAGAAAAAAGCATTTTTAAGGTCAATCACTGTAAATCATGATGCTTCTGCTGGAATGCCAGACAATATTGTGGCCGGGTTTGCTGTTACTGGATACTCTGCTTCTACTATGTTGTTCAAGGGCCTGAGGTCCTGTATGAAGCGCCAAGACCCCCCTTTAGCCTTGCGCACCGGGTACACAGCTGTGTTACATGGTGATTCTGAGGGGACCAATATGCCATTGTTTATAAGGGCCGTTATGGTTTCATATATGCCCTCATCTGCCTCTTTTGACAATGGGTACTGTTTCACTCTTGGTAGTATGGCACCTTTTTTCAATTTTATCCTTACACCCCCTATGCTTTTTATGCATCCCACGTCATAAGGGCTAATAGTCCATAATGATTTGGGCACCTTTGACATATCCTCCTTAAATAATGGGACTGGGGTGCATGCGGGTGCCTCAAGTGCCATTGCAATTTTCTGTGCTACTTGTTTGTGAGCCACTCTTAGCCATATTTCTACACTCATCATGAACACCATTTCACCTTCCTCCTTATCTTCTGAAAACAGCTCCTCATCTGACACCTGGGTCAGCCTACACCCTTCTGCTAGTGCTATCACTGCCCTCCATGCTCTCCCTTCTTTATCTTGGGCGTGCACAGCAACATAATCAGCTGTTGCAATAATGCTCTCGATGTCCATTACAAACACCTTTCCTTCTGGTTCATTTACGGGTGTTTCTGGTCGGAACAGATAGGCTGCTGGCCTCCTCCATATTTTCCCTTCTATCCCTGGCATCCAAGCAAATGCCATGTCTGTTCCATACTGGAATAGCTTGCCATCTACTGGCTCCGCCCTAATCGCTGTCTGCCCACAGTATGCTTGCATAATCTGTCGTGCTGCGAGCATGTTAATCCCTGGAGTAGAGCAAATTATGCCATCCTCTGTAAAGGAGATCGTCATATTCAACCTGTTCATTATGTCCCTTCCCAGTATATTTACTGGTGAGGCACTATAATACAAAAGTGGAACCGACAGATCATAATCTCCAATAGATAAGGGAACGTTATCAGTAAATGGAACCAACCCTTTAGCCCCAGAAAATCCTTGGGTGTTCATGGCTTCGCCTGACATCTTAAATTTGCCTTCCCTTATGCAAGACCGGGTTGCCCCGGTGTCAACAAGGAATGATAATTTTTTGTCACCTATCGTTACCTCTATGCGTGGCTCCTACGCACTATTAGGTGTTACTGACAGGATGGGACACACCAAGGCCGTCTGTGGGCTGTCCTATTGGGGGTACAATGATTGGCCATTCCCTGTGTAAGGGTTGTGTCCCAACACCGTCACCCTACCCAATTGCGTTTGTTGAGTTTGGGGTGGTTGTATTAGCGCTACTTGTTGTTGTGGCAGTGGCTGTTGTTGTGTTATTTGTTGTTGTGGCAGTGAATGTGTTTGTGGCTGCTGTTGTGTTGTTTGTTGTTGTGGGTCACTTCCTTGTTGCAACATCTGCTGTTGTTGTATGCCCTGCTGTTCTTGTGAGGTCCTAGGTTGTGCTTGTTCATTCCATGCTGGTGTTCCTGGCCTGACCCTACACGTACGTGACATGTGTCCTAATAGTCCGCAACTCCAACACACGGGTGGTTCCCTGCTTTGCCATGGGAAGCTTCCTGTGTTGTCCTGGTATACGGGTTGCCCTGTGGGGTAGGAATTTCTAAGTCCCCCCGCCTGCTGTTGGGTATTATATCCGTATCCTCTCCCCCTCATAAATCCTCCTCTCCCCCTGTTATAACTATAATACCCAGCTCCTTGCATTGGGTACCCTCCTCCCATGTTTGGTGCGTGTAATTGCAGAGGCGGCACTTGCTGTATTACATTTTGTTGAGGTGCTATTTGAGCTGGATATTGTGCAGCCACTACTTGTGTGGGGCTTTGGGCCATTGGTGTGGGCGTAGTTATTAGTGCCCCTTCCATTGTGTATTTAGTAAGTTTTTTCTGTACTAGTTTGGCCTCTTCTGTTTTCCTGTCCTCTTCCTTTTGTTTCATTTTTGCTTGCCATGTCCTGCAGTGATGTACTATAGTCAGTTGTATTTCTGGCCATGGTTTTGCTTCCATCCCCACTACTTTCTTTAGTTGTTTCTGAACTCCTTCTGGGAGCCCTTGTACTAGTATATGATAAAATATGGCTGGTGTTTTGTCCCATTGTTCTCTAGTTTCCATGTGCCACTTCTCTTGAATATCCTGGATATAATCAACAGGATCCTCATTCTCACGCATCTTACGGGAAGTAATTGCTCCTATGTCTGATGTGTCTGGGTACTGCACTCTCAGTGCCTGCCATAGCGCATGTCTGCAGTTTGCAAATGGTGCCCCATCATGCGATGTGTTCGTTATTGTTACCCCATGGAATCCCGCTCTCTTCCAAATGTCATCCGCTCTATCCCCTAATATTGATATTAACAGGCCCTTCACATCTCCTACTGCTAGTTTCTGTCCTGCGGTGTGTTTTTCCATTTCATATATCCACTTACCCGCACCTCCGCTTAGTGATGGGAGCCTACATTTTATATTTTCTTTATCCGTATGCTTCCAAGGTACATACTGTGGTCTAACCCCTCCTCTCTCCAACAGTGGCATTAAATTGTGTCTTGTGTCCCCCTTTACGTTCCATAATATCGAGTCCTCACACCCCTCCTCTTCTCCCGTTTCCTTTACCTCTTCAAGTTCATCCTTATTACCCCTGCTCCTAACTCCTTCTCCGTCCTTTCCCCTTTTTTCGTCATTTCCTGTGTTTAATGTGGGCATGTTTATTTGTCTGTCTTGCCTGCGACTAGGGAGGTCTCTAAGCCGACATGCAAAGGGAGTCAGTTCGTCCATAAAGGGCGCGAGCTTTATTGTGCGCAGCGAGCGTGCGGCGGTTGAGCATGTAGGGTGCGATGGGGGAGGGCGTGATGGAGATAAGGGATGGTGTGGCTTCATGGGTTTGTTTTTCCACTAGTTCTTGCACCCCCTCCTCACTTCTCTCCAACTCCTCCCTTCTCCTACTGATCCATGGCGAGTCTATGTTTGTTCGAGTGAAGTATAGCTTATCTAAGCTTTCCCTTTCACTCTTTCTTCCTCCCCTCTCTACTCCTTCTTCCTCCTCACTGCAAAAATCAGTCATAAATGGTATCCCCCACTCTGCCTTTTTCCCTTTTACTGTTACTGTTTCTAAGTGTATTAGGTCCATTTCTCCTCTTCCTTTGTTACCAACTGCTCCCCCTAGTGCTGATGTTGTTGCTACTTCTCTACTTCTATATACATCCCCCCATTTTTCACTCTCCCTACTCCTCCCTTCTCTTTCCCCTTCACTCCTTTCCTCCATCTCCCTACTATTTTCCTCCCTTTTCCTTTTTAATTCCTCCATCACTTCGTTGCTCATCTGTTCCAATATTCTTTCATCCTCTTTCTTCCTTTCCCATTTCACCCTTTCTCTTTCTATTACTTTCCCCTCTTCATATTTCTTAGCTGTCTCTGATAGTACCCTCTTCCTCCATATTGCCATTTCCTTTTCCTTTTCTTCTTCTTCCTTCTTCTTTTCTCTCAGCACTACTCTTGACACCCTGTCTGCTGCTGCTTTTACCCTTTCAGCTTCTCTCCTTTGCTCCTCATTTCGTTCCCTTAATTTTTCCAATTCGTCCTTACCTTCTTTCCTTTTCCTCACTCTCTCTCTTTCCTCCCTCTCAAGCTGTTTGATCAATTCATTCTGCTCATCCCTTAGCTTTGCTAATCTTTCCTCCAAAATCTCTTCCTTTTGTCGTAATAGCTCCTCCCCCCTCATCTCACTCTCTCTTGTACTATCCTCGTCTGTTCTCTTTACTACCTCCCTCTCTTCTCCAGTTAGTGAACCTCGTAATTTTAATAATATCTGTGCAGCTACCCACTCATCATTTCCTATCTCTACAGTCTGCTCTTCTCCAATCCTCCCCTCCCCCACTGTCATCTTCCTATGAGCCACATATGGTGGAGGGCTGTATGCCGGGTTCGAGTATCCTTCAGCCGCCCTTAACTGTCCTTCTATTTCTCCTAATTCTCTTAAAGGGTACAACCCTCCTCCCTCTGTTTTCACTCCCGGTGTTATGGGTATCTCATTGCTCGGTTCCTTTTTTATGTCGTCTGATTTATCAATCTTTTCTCCTCCCTGTCCTCTGTTCCCCGTATTCTTTGTGCTTTCACACCCCTTTTCCCCATCCGTTCCTTCTTTCTTAATCTCCTTTTCTTCCGGTGTTTCCCCCATAGTGAACATTCCATTTGGTCCTGGTCGGGACCCCTGGAACATCCTCCATAAGTTAAACACCTCCACATGGTTCGCCAACTTCTTCCCCTTGTATGTATTGTGCAGATGGTTTAGCAGTGAATGTTGGGCATATGGATCGAAACTACCATTAGGCGGCCATGGTGTTAACATTTTGTTGTCCGTCCCCTGGGTCCACTCTATGCTGTACTTAATTAATTTCTCCCTATGGGGTGGCAGTGTGGTGCATATGTGTTGTAGTGGGGTAGTGAGGGTGTTCCCCCACCCTCCCGACCCTGTCCCGTATGACATAGTGGCGCTCCCCTTGTTACCCTTCCCTTCACTAGCAGTTTACAATATACAACCTTATATTGTTTACCTGGCCCCGCAAGTGTGGGTACTTACGACAATCCTTTGACACAATATGCAGTAAAAATTATTAAAACATAAAAACAAAAAATATATATGTATGATTTTATATTGTATATTCCTTCCCCTACGGCCCCCTGCGGCCGAAGTGCACGCAGCCCCCTGCGGCTGCGTACCCCTTACAACGCTCTTATACAGTCGTCCTGTTTCCCCGTTCTCCTCCCCCTTTTACACTTGCCGTGGCCGGCGTTCTCCGTGCGCAGCCACGCCCCTCTCCCCTTCTCCTTTTCTGATCCACTCGTCTATCGTTTATCTCCGTATCCGCTCCCTTATCATATTTCTCTTCCCCACCACTCTCAAACCCAAGGTTCCTTGTGTTCGCGATATCCTATTAAATCCCTGCTGGTGACGTCACCGATTTCTTCGAGCTACTGGTACATTCTTATTATGTTCTTTAAGTTCAAAATACACTTGCAATCTACCCCGCTAACCCTACAGCTGTCTTCCTGTCTCTTCTGGAACAAGGTAATCAAATCAATAATATAATCGGACTGCGCACGCTGCGTCGCCTCGCGTGTGATACGCCCCTCAACAGGAGGGCTTAACCAGCCAATTATCTTCTGTATTGGGCAACTAGGCAACTAGCTACCGTCTACAGGGAAACGTCATCTACCTAACGAGTTTCTTGCTCGAACAATAGGGATCCTCGTCTACTCATTGATCAATAAATGCCAAATCGTAGGAAACCACACACACCCACCCTCACACGTAGTCGCGACTTAGGCCAATCAGTGTTTTACGAGCGGCCGCACGTGATGTTTTCGTGCCCCGCCCCCCCTCTTTCGCGTAACGTAGCCGACTGCTCTCGCACTCGTTTCGCTACCATTCATTCCATTTGCAACACTAAGTTGTTAGACCTTCGCCGCGCATCTGCACAACACCTCCCTCCTCCCTTATTTACTTCCTCCCCCTCCCTCACAATTTTGCATTGCTTGTTGTGCGTGTCATGCTCACCAAGTTCTCTCGATGCAGGGCCGCTCGACTGCGTGCACCCCTCCAAACGGCTCGCCACCTCCCCTCGTCTGGACCACGTCTGGACACTCGCCGACCGCGGGCGGGATACTTCTCAACCGGCTCCCGAGGGCCAATATCCGGATTGCGCTGTCCTGTCTTCTCGCAGCTCTGCGATGGTCCTGTAGTCCTCAGAAGGGGGCAACGGCAGAGGGGGCCGCGCCGCCGGGCCTCCTCGCAACGGGAGTGCCTGGAAAAAGTAAAAAATAAAAGTCGATCTTAAACAGATCTCAGCAGTGCCTCCAACTTGTCGGGGGGAAATTCTGCCGGGGTCGGCCGGGCCGTCCGCAGACCTCCAGACAGGGAGGCCCCAACTCCTCCCGTGTATATCCCAGATGAGATAGAGTATGAGACACACACAAGGAGCAAGGTGACTCTGCTGTTTATTAGACAAAACGGCAGGGATGGGTCAAGGAGCGTACGCGTCCGTCCTGACACACACACAATCGTGGGGCTCGCAGGCCCTTTTTACTGTATTATGACGCGCTACTTGCGTCACTTCAGAAAGTTAACAAAAAACCTATCGCCACTCTTAATTGGTTGCTCGAGTGGTAGGATTAGTATAGCACACATATAGAGAACGATGTTAGTGGACAAAGGGTAGTCAGGTGGTATATCTGGGTTGTCCCTACAATTAGATACATGAGAATTGTTACATGAAGACTCCTGGGGATTGGTTAATATTACTGGCGTCAGTGATAAGAGCCCCATGTTCTGATTGGTGCGCCCGTGAGCTTCCCAGCCTGGGACCACCGCTGTTCCCAGCTCTCGGTGTACCTGCAATTTGCAACAATGTTTCACTACGGGTACGTGCAGACAATGTGAGGTTTTATTCATAGCTGGAAGGCTGACCGCTCCCACTGTCGCAGATGTCCATTGAGCCTTTCATGTGTATCTGCCTGTGTCCGGTAGCGAGAGATCCAGACGCCTCTTCTCTCCTGGGTTTGGCATCTCGTCAGGTTCGGCTTGGTCACGTGGGGAGAGACCGTGAAAGAGGCAGAATTCTGCACAATTAATATTGTTTTTCCACTGCGCGTCTGGTTTAATTTGCCGGTGTGACTTTAACGTTGGTGCGCGGAGTACGAGGTTGCAACATCGTGCCTTTGATGATTTGTTCTTGGAATGTGGGTTTGCAACATTGCGACCTTGGCTGGTTGCTCCACCGGGCTCTTTCTGCAGGATCAGCAACCTGACTCTTGCTTTGTTAATGTCCACGGGAGCTCTTGTTTGAGGCCTACTAGGGCCTGGTGCATAAGTAGTCCGTTTGGTGCACAGGTGCTTTAGGTTATAGTAGCATATAGTTCCATGATCAGTATCGTGTCTCCATTATACCTCTCATGGTGGTAACGGGTTTCAAGAGAAGCGTGAGCAAGCTTTATAGATGAGTTCATGACGCGTCTTGCGTTTCTGCATTCTGAAAGCCTATGTAAAAATAATAAAGATGCACGTCCGTGAATATGCCTGTCGCCTACGTCATAGCACTGAGTATATTCTTCGTGTAGATTGGTGTGGGAATGTTCAGTGTGTATATTTGTACAGATGTGCTTCCCGTTGTCTAGGTCGTCATGGCATCTCTAACGACATGTAGATTTTAGTCTAGTTGATCCGTGCCGCAGGTGTCGGCATGGCCAGTGCGGGCTGCTGGGCAGGCAGATGGACACATCCGTATGTTCCTGTACCAGGGTATCTGGTCGTCTGGTAAATGGACAAACTCTTCTCGCGGCGGGTGTCTGGGTCGTGACCCTCTAGGCCAAGCGCGAGAGGTGAAGGAGGGGAGCCTGGTCTTCCATTCTCCCACTTCAGTACCCTGGACAATGAGACAAAACTGCTGCTTCAGCTGTGTTCAATGTGATAATACTGTCTAATTTTGAACATTTAACATTCTCAACTGAACTTGGACAGGTGTCGAGGGGAACCCCGCCTCGTACCCCATCCCTATCTCTCCAACTCCAGATACTCATAACATTGTTATGTACTTTTCCCCACCCCCACCCGCACCATCAACCCCAACCTGATGATGAACCCTTCCCATTAACTTGTGGCACATCCCATGGGTGTGTGCGCTGTTGCCACGGTCCCTTTGGCCAAGCGCGCCTCATCTGTGTTCATAACTTATATTTGGACGGTTCCACCCGTCCACCCACACTTGAACATTAAACTTGCAAAAGGCTACTGCTGAGCTGTCTTTCAATTATCGGGGCCTCTAATGTCATTGTTTGGGTGTTGGAGGTCATTCTGGTCAGGGTCATCCCTACATGATGGCAGAGGGATGGATGTTTCAATATAGTTAATTGCTGCTGATGGATCTTCGAAGAAATGGAACAGCCCCTGTGTTGTAGTCATAGTTTTGCAGGAAACAGTAAGGCGTATGGGACCTTTCTCAGTATGAGTTGTCTCTTTACCGGGTCATAAGATCTTCTTTGTGTCTGTACTCCTGCAGCGAAGTAGGGATATATAAGGATATTGTCGCTTACGTGTCGCAATGGGCCCATCTCCCTTGCCAGATGGAGTGCTGCATCCCTGTCTCTGTAATTGAGTACTTTGGCTATTACAGTGTGAGGTGGGGCTCCTGGTTTGGGCACCGGGGCTAGGGTGCGGTGTGCTCTCTCCACCAAGAAGTGCTCTGAAAAGGAGTTCTCACCAAAAAGAGATCTTAGTAAAGATTCGATGTGTGGTTCCATGGGGCACTTACAGAAGATTCGGCGAGTCCCTCTATACAGATATTGTTGCAGCGTGATCTGGACTCCAAATCGTCGCATTTAGTGCGTAGTTTATACATTTCGCTTTTCATCAGGGATATATCACGGGTGTTTTGCCCTATTGCATCTTCGTTGGTCCCAATTCTATTTTCTGCATCTGTAATTCTCGCACTTTCCTTGTCCACTCGGGCTTTGAGCGAACCTATGGTGGATACAATATTATCCAACTTGACGTTTACCTTGAGGAAGCCATTCTGTACCGTAGTAAGGAGATGATCAAATTTGGACTTCTCCGGGGGATCCATTGGTATTACGGTCACTGGGCCCGGCGTGCCGGCCAGGGGTTTGGGAGGTTGTGTATGAGTCCATCGGGCCTGTCTTCTTCTTCTTGGCACTGGTGCCCCTTGGCATTGCCCGGTGGTGGATTTAGGGCAACCTACGGCCACCCGCGTGTTCTAATCGGTCCGAACAATGCTTGTGGCTGTTTTTAACAGTATCTGGACCATGCACAAGGATGCAATTTGTATGTGAGCAAGAGTGTAGAGTGCAATCTTCAGTGCCGCATTTAGCCGTGATCATAGAAGTAGTCTTTGCATAGTCTGTGTTGTGGGCTGGTGCATGGCTACTACAGGGCGGTCTCTGCTTCAACGGAGCTACAGTTGTCCATTCAGGGGATGAGAAGTGACTCCATTGCTAATGGCAGGTACCACCTGCTTGATTGGCGGGGACTGTGTATTTTATGGCTTAGTTATTAGCAGGATGGACACTGATCTCCCATGTGTAATCACAATGTCATCTATAGCTCCGGATGGTGTGAGCTAACGGAATCTGTGTGGAATATGCCCCGTGCAGATAGTGGTTGATTAGGACTGTGATCCGGTTTTGTAGTTTATCCTTGGGGATCGATCATGTTGCCCCTTGTGGGAGTGCTTAGAGGGTGAATTCTGGCTCCAACACTATGTGCAATTTCACAATGGTTGAATTGTATTAGGTTGTATTCCTCCTGAGCAGTGGAACGTCTAGTTTCAGCTGCCTCTCCCCAGCCATATATCGTGCCGCGTGTTGCAGTCCCGGGTTCTCGGTGTATGGAGGTCGGGACATAGGCGATGTCTCGGACAGGGGGATCGGCCGGCAATGAGAATCCGTCTTTGATGTTCCTGCCCGTTCCCAACACGGATTCCTTGGATGGCGGTACCCTGTCCATCTGTATGGGACTGGACTAGCCCCTCCGCAGCCCTGCTGCGTTCCTTGCCAGCTGGAGCACTCGCCGGGTGTCACCCCTGCGGTGCGGTGCACCCCAGTACACTGATGGGGGGTAGAGCAGGATAGTGCCGTTTGAGAATAAAGGCCCAGGCTGGACGTGAGGGTTGGTAGTGGGTGGCTCCGCCAGGCAGATCACACCATGCCCGGCCCCATCACTGCGGGAAAGTTATGCTGGCAGACAGGCGCGGGAGTCGCGGGGGACGTACCTTCGTCTCCAGTGGGAGTGTCGGTTTCTGCTCCACCGCCCCGCATGTGATTCGAATGCGGGGGGTATGGTGTTTGTCCTCGCCCTTCTTCCCCCATCTCTGTGTGATGTAGGACAGGGCCGTGATCAGTTCCCCCACCCGAGTCTCCGGTCCACCAAGTCGACACACAATGCCGTTGCACCACAATTATTTGTGCCCAATCCTTAGCACCAGCAGTCCGTCGCCCAATGTTTTTTGCCCTATGGGGACTGGTGCCACACCCGTGATTGTATGTTGGGAGTGCAGCTCTGCCCCCGCCGAGGCCCTTACAGGCGACCTGAGCAGTGGCTTCCCGCAGCAACTGTGCAGCTCTCTCCTTCGGTCTGTGACGTGGGACCAGCACGCTGTATCTTGTGGGGCTATTCCTGAACCGAGATGGTTCCGATTATTCTTGTGGTTTCACCGAAAGCACCTGCGGGTGCAGGCAAGCAGCACAGCCAACGTGGGTGGCCTCGAAATAGAATATTTCTTAATCATGATTTGTCCCCGGAGAGAGGAGCTCAGGTCTCAAGCGGCCATTTTACGTGCGTGCAACAGCGCCCCCTCCACTGCTGAAGTTTAACACATGTGCAAGAAGCTGCATGTTATTACTTATCTTAACGTACACAATTAAAATGATTTTTCAATGCACTTTGTTAAAATGTTTAAACTATTTTTCTAGAACACATTCAAAGCTGCATATTAGCTTTTTAAATCAAACTGATTCTACATTGATTATATGGACCAGTAAATGGAAGATCTCTTACATTAGATTAAGCAAGAGGCCAGGCATTGAAAGGAATGAACGTGTGTGGCCATGTATTATAAGCAATAAAATACCCCCTACCACGTGTAAAAAGGATATTGCAAGTCACCTCAGAGTTCCGCCACCTTATAAAGGAACTCATTCTTCTGTTTGGTCATGGAACTCCTCTGTGAATTGCAATATCTTTATTACGGACGATGGGGGATACTTTATCCCATAAATTACAAGCGAGTTGTGATGTCATATTTCACTTGGAATAATAAAAACGACTATCCTTGATATGATATGATATGGCATTTATAAAGTGCCTATATACAAGTGTTTCACCTTAATAAGTTATTGCAGTCGGGTGGTGATGTCATCATGCCACCATCCCTGACTAACGGAAAAAAGATAATCCTGAGTGCTGAGACCTGATTACACGAAAGGGGGCTCTGTTACTGGGTGGAGGGGATGGGCGTGGCCTTAGTGAGAAACAGGTGGGCAGGCTAGAAACACATGAGAACGAGTTAAGGAAACAAGACATTCTCCAACAGGAATACACATACGAACAGAGAAGAATAGTAGAAATAACGACACGAAGGCCCTCCTTACGACCCTGGGGGTAAGTGAAAAATGATGCTGGGAAAGGATTACCGGCATCGCTTACCGCTAGGTCCTATTACGACCCGAGATAGCGCTATCAGCGGGACCGTAATCAACGGTGCCGCTAACAGCGCCAAGGGCGCAGGCACGTGACCTCCCATGCCGTAAATACCGGCATGGCGCAAAGTGGGGATAATCACGAGCCAAGCGGACATGCTCTTAACGCCCTTGCGAAGGCCGTAAAGTACCTCACCGCCATGGTACTAATACCGCCATCGCGAATCAACCGTAAACGGCCATGTGCAGTGTACCTAAGTGACACAGGTGCACACAATCAGCACAGGTGGAGACAATACAGACTGGCCAAGTACAAAAGGAGCACACCCACCCCTTCCCACACCCAGTCACACTCCACAATGATTCCAATACGACTAGCAATGTTGGGGCTGGAGGACCTGATTGCAATGGAAGTGCTACAACAACAACAACAACAACTACTACTACTACAACGGGCAGCACAGAGGAGACGCAGGAGGAGAAGGAGGGCAAGGCAGGGCCAGCAAGCCCCACCAGCACAGCCAGTGCCACCACGCAGGCAGCCCCCAATCCCACGCATCAGAGCCACTCCATTCAACCTCACCGCTGACCAGATCCAGACCCTGTACCGTTTGGACCGGGACACCATCACCACCATCGTGGACATGATACACAACGACATCGTCAGCATGATTGAAACACCCACCGCCATCCCCCCGCTACTGAAGCTAGTGTCCGTGCTCCACTTCCTGGCCACAGGCACCTACCAGCACACAGTGGAGCACTTGCATGGCTTTTCACAACCATTATTCTCATGTACGCTGAAACAAGTGCTTGATGCCCTCCTCAAGCACACAGACAACCACATTTCCTTACCACGGTCTGCCCAGGAGATCACAAACACCAAAGTTGGTTTCCAGGCACTGGCCGGCATACCTGGTTGCATTGGTGCCGTCGACTGCACCCATGTGGGATTGGTGGTCCCACATGCCATGGAGGTAGTGT
The DNA here is from genome assembly GCF_040938575.1 of Ambystoma mexicanum. Classification (NCBI taxonomy): domain Eukaryota; kingdom Metazoa; phylum Chordata; class Amphibia; order Caudata; family Ambystomatidae; genus Ambystoma; species Ambystoma mexicanum. The sequence goes on from NC_090927.1 coordinate 791,092,773, forward strand.
ACCGCAACCGTAAACTATACCACTCAATCAACGTGCAAATGGTATGTGACTCGAACAGGATCATCACACATTGTTGTGCCCGATTCCCCGGATCAACCCATGATTCAATGGTCCTGCGGAACTCCACAATACCACGCTACATGGAGCGACATGCAGGGCTGAGATCCTGGCTACTCGGTGAGTCTCATGTCATGGCCATGAAAATGTGAAGTAGGTAGGTGATTGACGTACCAATGCATACTTTACCTGTCTGACATGGGGGGGGGAGAGATGCATACTTTACCTGTCTGATATGGGGGGGAGAGATGCATACTTTACCAGTCTGACATAGGGGGGAGAGATGCATACTTTACCTGTCTGACATGGGGGGGGGGAGATGCATACTTTACCTGTCTGACATGGGGGGGGGGAGAGATGCATACTTTACCTGTCTGATATGGGGGGGAGAGATGCATACTTTACCTGTCTGACATAGGGGGGGAGAGATGCATATTTTACCTGGCTGCGAGTACCAGAGGTAATGGAGCAAGCTCATACCCTAAAGCAGGCCAGACTTGAGCTGACACCTGACCACATAATGCTAGATGTGATCAGCCCTACCATGTGAATGAAGCTGTGTTCCAACCATTCCACAACCATCTGCATGTGCACAGTACCAAATCAGACCACATCCACCCCAACGCAATGTAGCTACATGCAATGACTTCAGGCAATACACAGCACCAAACACCATCAACTGAAAGCCCAGTCCCCCATAACTGCGCACAAAGGAGTCACATGGCGGTCATGAACACCAATCCACCACTACACTGACACAGAGGCCCAACTGAATTGCATAACAACATTTTTAGTGCTCAGTGAGATCATCATGAGGCTGACATTAATGGTGCCATGATGAAAGCATTAATATCACTGGACATCTGCCAGATCACCAAAACAACCGCTATGGACTAACACAGTGGATGGGCACTCACAAGGTACTGGACCTCCCTGCGTACACTAGTTGATGGCATGCAAAACTGTCCATAAGGGGAATACACATATAGCGGTCACATCGTGTGACTCCATTCGTGCAAGGAAATGGGGTTCAAACTAAGAGATGAATGCATACCATGGTGTCATGTAATGATTTGCAATCTGATGTCCTGACTGACACATACATTGTTGTCCACATACAGGTTATGCAGGCTATCCCTTGAAGAGGTGGCTCCTTACCCCAGTCCGGAACCCACAGAACCGGCACGAGGAGGACTTCAATCGTGCGCATACACGAACCCATGTGGTGATTGAACAGACATATGGCCTCTTGAAGGCACGGTTTCGCTGCCTCAGCAGGTCTGGTGGGGCACTCCTCTACCGCCATGAGAAGGTGGCAAAGATCGTCATGGCATGTGTCATGCTACACAATATGTACATCAGACGGAATGTGCCCCTGCCCCCTGACGCTGAACTGCAACCACCTGACAAAGAGGATGATGAGGGTGGGGATGGGGCAGCACCTCATGGAGGAAGCGATGCACAGGAGGGACGTGACATGCGTCAGACTATAATTAACCAATGCTTCTAGCACACATGGACGGGGGGTGTCACATAGAGATGGCACTTGGGGCACTGGGTGTGTCTGGGACATGCACACTGTGGACTGTTCACCAATAAAGCACACATACTCAATGAGCAATGTCCACACATGTGATTTGTGCATAATCAAAAAGTGTATTGAAATAGTGATTTGAATGAACAAACCCACTCCCCCCTACCCCTCAACTCCCCAACACACCCATTCCCCCGTCCCCCTCAACTCCCCAACACACCCACTCTACCCTCCCCCTCAACTCCCCAACACACCCACCCCCCCGTCCCCTCAACTCCCCAACACACCCACTCCCCCCCCCCTCAACTCCCCTTAACATGGTGTGGATGTCAGTGCTCAAGTGCATCATGTGTGATCGTTCCACAGGGCGGCCTCTATTGGCACCCCCCTCTCCCGGCACCCGGTGCACCCCTGTCTGTACGCCGCAGGTTCCTGCCCGATCGGCGGACGGGGCTGGTTCTTGTAGAACTGGCAGCCGAGGAGGTACTGGCCTGCTCACAAGTACACATGTCCCTCATAGTTTGCACAAGCTCCGAAAGTACGTGCCGCACAGCGGCCAGTTCTGCACAAATATCCTTGGAGCTGGACTCTATGGCAGCCTTCACAGTTTCTGCACATTGTTGCATTTCCGCCCTTGCACTTCCACATTCTGCCACATGCTGTGTCAAGAGGGAGGACAGTTGTTGTTGGCGCGTGATGATTTCTTCCATCGACTCCTGGTTTTTTTGGACTATGGATAATGCTAGTGGCGTGTCCATTGTGCTGCTCCCCTCCTGCACATCTGCCACTGGGCATGGAGTGGCCGGCCAAGAGTCATCAGGGGATTGCCCCTGTATGCCATCATCATGCTGGCTGCATGGGGACAGGCAGGGGAATGAAGGAGGGCAGTGGGGGGACCCACAACAACATCATCATCCCCTACATCATTGTCCGAGCTAGCTGTGGTGGCAGCAGTCTCGCCAATCGCGTTGCTTCCTGCAGACCCAGTACCTTCAGTGGACTCCACTTGGTGGATGTTTGTCGCTGGTGGTACCGTGGTGCTTAACTTGGTGCACATATGTGCCATGGCCTGTGTTGTGCTGGTAGATTTCGGCTGCTGTGGGGGTTTGCTTTTTGCAGCAGATGTGGAGGGTCGGTGTGTTGGGACTTCGGGCCTGGCCTTCTTGGCAGGTGTGGTGGCAGTGTCTTCATCGGCACTGTCCGAATGAGAGCCTGTGGTGGACCAAAGGAGGGAAAGGGTTAGTGATGGGTCTGCGGACATTGAGCAGGCATTGTGATGGCTGCATTCATTTTGATTACTAGATGGTGCACATTGGAGGCAGTGACATACAGGTTGTCTCCCTCTTAGGTGGTAGAAGCATGGAGGCATGTGGGTGCCTACAGAAAGGGTGTGCATACTGCATGTGTACAAGGTGGAGGTCAACACATGCCTGTAGGCAGTCTTCTGCTAATGTGTCGTGTTAACCCTGTTAGGCATCATTGCACTTCCCAAAAATCTGGACTTCAGTGAGTTTGGCATGGCTGGATTTAAGGCACCTACCTGCGTCACCTGATGTCGGGGCTCCTCTCTCCATTTCTCCGACCCCCTCTATGCTCTCTGTGCCTATGGTTGCGGCACATATCTCCTCCCACGGCTGCATTTTGATTGGTGACTCAGCTTCTCCACCAGTTGCCATGCCCAGGTTTCTAATTGCAGACAGTATACTCCTTTCGCGGAGCCGTAGATCGTCCCACCTTTTTCTGCACAGTCTTGCATTGCGGGGTGTTGTGCCAACTGCACTGACCCTCTGTTCCACCATGGCCCATATGGCCTTCTTTCGTGTTATCGCCGGTCTGGTCATCTCTGTCGAGAATACTACGTCGGCATGTTCTTGTAGGGTTTCTGCCAACATATTCAACTCCTCCCTGGAAAAGCGCTCCTGCCGCAGCTGATCTCCAGTTTTTTTCAGAACTTTAGGCATTCTGATGATTGATAGGTGTAGGAGAAGGTTTCTGGAGGTTGGGGGAGTCAGGTGTCCGCTGGTTGAAGAGGATGGCAATGGATTGTGTTTTAAAAGATGGCCGCCGTGCTCTTTCCTGTTCCTGTGCGGTGACGCAACTTCCTGATCTGCTTATTTGCGATCACCGCTAATTGCGGTTCCCGCTATTTACAGTCACCGCTATTAGCGGTGACCGTTAATATGGAAGACTAGGGTGGCGGAGGTGCTATTTGCATGGCATACGATGCCGGTAAGTGGCATTTTTATGCCTTTAGCGGCATGGCGATGTTTCCATTACCGCCATGGCGCAATGCTCGTGCCCGAGAAGTCGTAATGTGCCGCTTTTAGAGGTATCTGGCCAGCACGGACACTTTCATTACGCCATGCCGGTAATGTCCGTTACTTACCGCCAGGGTCGTAATGAGGGCCGAAAACATGGCAAGAGAACATAGAGAAACATACTAACAAAGGCACAACATGAAATACATGAGGAAAAATTGAATAAGAAAATGAACCGCAAATTAAATAAAATGAAAAACAATCAGTGGGAAAGAGCAAAAGAAAGATCAAATAGCAAAAATTATGCAGGGTTTATCAGAGAGAAAAAAAATGCAAGGAGTAATAATTGAAAGAAATTAGAAAAAAATAGGAAGAAAAACGATTCACCTACACTTTGGGGTGATGCTTCACACATATTTCATAAGATTTGAATAAAATACCTCAACTGTGCATGAAAAGGTTATTGGAACCCAAGGATGAAGTCCAGCAAAACATAAAGGCACTTTGCCTGCAGCCTCACACCTCTATTTCTTCGAAGATCTCCTTAGTGACTTGTAATAACTTGTTTATCACAGGTGGACGTGTGTTTTTTAATCTCATTATGAATCCTTTACAAGTGGCATCGGGAGGGCCACCTTACCTGGCAATCCTCTAGCTGCCCCAGCACAACTCGTTCATTGTATCACAATCATCTGGGTGAGATGCTAGTGATCACTCGCTGACAGCACACCAACCCCTCCCTGGGGGGCCCATTCCCCGCTGTGAAGGAAAGCGCCTGCGTGCGTTAACCTGCTGTGCTTTCTGAACGCTCACGCAACACCGCTACAAAGGCATTGGAAAGAACAGGACAAACTATCCAGTACACTACTGCAGTGTTACCTTCCGGCCCCTGTGTGCAATGTGGGGATTCACTCTTCTGTCACTAGGGCCGGGCTATTATGCAAGTCTATGCAAAAAGGACGAGCATACTTGTCCTTGGCACTTAAGGGGTTAACATATCTTCATAATGTACAATTTAAGATCCTTTTTCTGTATACTAGGATACAGTCGTGTTTGTGGCCTTGTATGCATGTGCCTCTGCAGAAAAGTTTAAAAATGAGCTCTGTCATTCACGTCTGTCTGCATGGGGTGTTATCACAGACTGCATGTGTGCACAGTGCCGTGTGCATGGCTGCACAAAGATCCCTCTATCCGCTTGCCTTTGGAATTCATTACAACGCGCTCTCAGATTTCCCTGTACAATAACAGTGGAAAGCCACACGCCTGTGGAGCCACTTTGGGGGCCTGCCAAAATCAATTGCCCTTGGTTATTTCACACCCTTCTTATTTGGATAATATCAACACCTCACAAATTTTGTCCAGCTTGAGGAAAATACTCTCTGGGCTCTCCTGACTTGGCTGTGCAAGGGAGCCAACCAGGTATGCAGCGCAGCAAAGTCATGTACATGCAGCAATGCAAGTGTGCGTTCCTTGGATTTATAAAAGAAAGCATATATCGCAGAAGTGCTAGAAAAAGGTGGCGTGCTTTTCAGGCTCCCCTTTTTCTATGACTGAAGCACTACAAGCTGCTCAGCAGGGACTGCCAATGTTAAATCAATCTGCATCATTACCAGTTTGGGGTGCAGTAAAAACCTGGCATATCCGAGTGCCACTTATTTTGGCGCTACCACGTGTATTTTTCTTTTACCTCAATGCAAAATTCCAGGTTTGGCAGTAAAGAAGAGCAGTAGCCTCCCGCATATATCTCCCCCACTTCTGAAAAAAATGGAGGAATTATCACTTGCAGTAATTACTCCAAAATCCGCACGCAGTCCTATGGACTCCTAAAATAGGGTTTAAGAATAGAGGTGGGAGAAATGACCGCAGGCAATACAAAATTGGTGAAATTCGCCAACAATTAAATGTCTTATTCGCAAAAGTTTCAATTTCATTTTTTTGGGTTCAAAGCACACAAAAACCCCAACATTCTGAAAAAGACATGATATAAGGAGGCAAAACACCCACCAATTCATTTTTCTAAAAACAAATGACATTTTGGGTGGGAAAAGACCCCAAACTGCCAATTCCATACCGTAGGCTAAGTTGTCAAATCAAACTAATTGTGCCTGGAATCCCCCAATTTCGCCCACCCCTGATTAAGACTATTATTCTGCTACTTTGAATGGAGTGGCTTTGTACGCTTGCAAAAACAGTAATCGAGTTTGGCAGTCATTTCTCAGGAATTACCTCTATACTCATTAAGAGTCGCAGTGACCCGATCTGATTCCATGTTCATTATTTAAGCAATAGGTTCCCAGCAGGGGGCATTACCACTTCAGGTTATGCCCCGGGGCTCATAGTTACAGGCCCTGCGAGGGGCCTATTGCTATCAGTACCCCGGCCCAAAAGACCGGGGTACTAAAAGTAAAACAAATGGCCGGAGGGGAAGGGAAAACAAAGTCAAAGTCTGTTATCCCTTTCCGTGGCAGGCACTGATTTTTTTTTAAAAAAGTAAACAAAAGAAATGGGCGCTATGGAAATGGTAGAAGGGGCTATATGTAGTCCCTTCTCTCTTTCCATGGCGCCCATAAAAAAAGTAAACAAAAAAAATGGCCGCCATGGAAAGGAGAGAAGGGACTGCGTATAGGGGAGCGTACGCGCTGGGGACAAAAGTGGTCCCAGCACATCCACTACCGAAATGGACATCAACAAAGGTAAGTGGGGATGGGGGTGGGTAGGGGATTCTGTGGATGGGGGAGGAAGGAGGGAGGGGAGAGGAGAAGTGGGACACCACTTACCTCATTCCCTGGCGGGGGAAGATGGTGGCCTCCAGCTGTGAGGCTGCTCAGAGCGGGAGGTTATCACTGGTAACGCCCCCATTCCGAGCCTCCTCATTGGCTGAGAGGCTGTCACACATCCCCGCAAGTTACTAATTATGAAAATGGTTCCCAGCAACCTATTCGGCACGATGGCTGATGCACTGTAGTGGGACACTGTGAGCATTGCAGGATACAACACTTTAAAAAAAAATCTTATTTTATGTTAAAGGTTCTTATAACGCGCACTGTTGCCACTTGCGTGATTCCTTGGCGCTCTGGCAGCTCTGTAAAGGAAGAGGGCAGGGGGATGAGTTAGCAAGACTCAGTGGGAAAAAGGAGCAATAGAGCTGTGATGTGCTGTTGGCAGCTTCAGTTCGGTTGACACCGTTCGCTGAGCGTATGTGTCTTTTTCGGTTGGTAGCCATCATGTGTTGTTGTGGGAGGGTATATGTGGTTTGTATCATTGTTGTGGTGTAGTGAGGTGTGTGCGGTTTGTTGCTCTGTAAAGGTATAGTTGTGTTTAGTTAGGAGTTTAAGAGGTGTAAGTAGACAGATGTTTTTCTTTTTTTTATTAGGGATGGTTAGTGGCATTGCATTATCCTACAGCGTCTGTTTTGATTGACTGTTGCACGTATCGCTTCCCTATTGTGTATTCCGTTGTGATACACTTTCCCCCCCTATGATGTATGAAGAATAGTGGGTCCTCAAAGGTCTTTATCTTCCCCTCCAGTATGTTTTTGGTGTGTCGCAATTTCCACCCACAAGGGATCCTCGAGGTTAAGATTTGTTCCCCGTGTCCTGCAGTCCATCAGCTCTGATCCGGGCACTTCTCCCTCCCCTCTTAACTTATGCTCTCCATCAGTGGCCCAACCAGGTCGGACCCATATCTGTCCTGTGCTTCCCGTTTAACACCCTATAGGGAAGGGTGCACCTAGGTTTCCTTCCCATTCGGACAGCTCTCCTCTTCCCTACACTCCACTCGAATCCGGCAAACCCTCCAGTCATTCTCTGTCATGTGTTAAATTCATGGTGAGAAAATGTTGTTAATTTGTTTTAGCTTTAGCTGTTGTCCATTATGATTCCAAAGTTTTTTACAATGTTGGATGGTGTGGGTGTTCTGCCCAGTGTGCCATGGGATGTACTGATTGCATCCTTGGTTGTTGGATGTAATCATGATTTCTGTCGTGTCCGGGTTGAGTTTGAGGTTGCTAGTGTTCATCCATTGGTAGAGTTCTTTGAGACAGTCTATTAGCGTTGTGTTCTCCTCTTGTTAATTTGTCGGGTTTGTAGATGATTTGGGATTGCCTGTGTATTTGTAGTAGGTGAAGCTGTGTCTTTCGGTGAAGTTGATTAGTGGTGTCCTATAGATGTTGAAGAGGAGCGGGGATAACAAGGATCCTTGTGGTGCTCCACAGATGGTGCCTTGCACTGTGGATTTGAATGGTTTTATCCATATTGTGTGGGAAACACAAATGTGTGTCAATCTGTGAAGCAAGGCTTCATGCCTCCACTTAAATATTTATTTTGTTATGGATGTTTGACAATTATATAGTACTGCTTTATAGATTCTTTGTAACGATCATGAGTCGGAGTCAGCATAAGAGCAGGTTTCGATGCATATTGTCAGGCCTTTTGATGCTGGTGCTTTGTAGCCTGGAGGCCATAAATGCCAGTGAAAAGGCTGGTCTTCATTTGACAGCGTTTCAGCTTGAAACAAGGCAGGGCAACCCCCTCAAAAGTGGTCTGAAAGTATTCACTGATCACCACCACAAGTTCAGTGGTCAGCAAATATTTGTGGGTCTCTTTTGAGGGGAAGAACCAGGCAACCCACAATGCAGCCTTATGCTCTGCAACCCATGCAACACCCCATTGCTTCCTTCTCCCAGCACTTAAAGAAATAGAAAACAAATGTAGCATGCGTCCCAAACCCACAAGGTCCTACAAGCAAGGAAGTGGGTCAATTTGGGTTATCATTGGTGACCCTCGAACATTACCAGACACATTTCTGGAAAGATCTAGACATTCTCTGCAACTCAAATCACCCACAATTCAGGTGTTTTGGTTATCCTTGAACTATATCACCCTGCAGCAGCTTGGAACAAAATGGAAAACAACAAAAACGGGTTTGTAGCCCAACACTGTACTGAGAAGGCAAGCCCAGTTCTTCCAAATTATATTGTCTGAAAGGCAATAGCATTACAAGACAGTCCTGAAGGGAAATTAATGAAATATTCCAATACTTGGAGGTCTGCCAGAGGACACAAGAGCAATATGTATTGGTAGCAGCAAACCATGTATTGTGCGGCAGATGCAAACCCCTAAATGAACTGGAGAGAAATGGGGGCTCCACAGGGCAACCAGCTTTAAATACTGTGCCAAAATCTAATGAACTGTTGTTTTGCCAAGTTCGAAATTGCACATCATAATTTCTGCACAGGAAATTAAAACGATATAAGAGTTGATATTAGTCTGCTGCCATATAGTATAGCTTGATATTTCCATCATATATGTGAGTGTTGCTCAAATATCACCTGGTGTTGCCAATGGAAATAAGGGCCTTCATAGATATTCTGAGTTGCTACGACTAATGTAATGTTCAATGTTACAACCTGATAGTAGCACTGATGAAATATGCCAGAGGTCTGCTCCTCTATGCACCGGCCAGGGGTGTTAAAACTGGTGAGGTTTGCTCATTGAATAGCACTTTGCAATTGCTTTAAGCACTATAATATACACCTACTCATCTATGTACATTCCATCAGGGTGCCTCAGAAGAAGCAAGGGCATTTTCTCATGGTAATAGGGCAGGTAATTATTGTCCTCAGTTTACTGGTACAGTAGCTGGGCTGGGGGGGTGTTGTTTTGCCAAGCAAACAAAACCCAGGCTTTGAAGCTGGGCTATAAACTTTATGAAACTGCCTGGATTCAAAAGAAGGGCTACATGTTCTCTTTGTTATAATTAAAGTCCATTTGCCACTTGGTCTAAGTACAAATTCCCTAAAAATAGAAGGAAATTATTCTGAGAAGCAGGCTTGCAGTGGAATTGCCTGAAGTAATAAGACATTCACATCCAATGGCCTTCTAGTGGAGGATACTATTCATGCATGCAGAGACCTGGAGTCTTACATTGTTGACAGTAGGTTGCTGTAGTGCTGTAATCCCTCAAGGGAAAAGGAGCAGGGTCAACAAATGGCTATGCAAGCTCCAATCAACTTTTGCAAGGACAACAAGGCCTCACAGTAGTTAAAAATGGCCCAGCGCTGGGCATCAAAGGACTAATACCATATGGCCCGCTGCCAAGCCAGGAAAGGGAACTGCTATTTAATATGTTGTTAAATAAGGAAAAACAATGCATCTTTGAATGTTTACTTATGGGATCACATTTTCTGCAATATCTTCTAATAGGAATGCTGTAGCGACTTACTTTTTAGAAAAATTCTTCTCGGTGAAAGAACGTTATCACCTAAATGTAAAATTATATTTTTGGTTAATTATGCAAATTACACAAATGTAGATATTGTTGCACAAAAATGTTGACAGTCAATAATTCATATAACCTATTTCATGTATCGGCTAGGAGGATATTCTGAGTTGGCAATTGGATTGTTGATTGAAAGTAGGGGTTTACCGAACTTCGGCTTCGAGGAAGTATTCGGCCAAATTCCAGCTGAAAAAAAGCTATTCGGCTCAGGCCGAATAGTTTCTTGCTATTCGGCTCTTGCTGAATACTTTGACATTCACATTTGAATACAATGCAACACAAACTCAGAAAGGCAAATATAGATTTCAGTTTGCAAAACTGAATAGAATTAGACAAGACAAATTGCTATCACAAAGCTGAAAAATATCTTATATTGTGATCTACTCTTTGGGGCATGTTTTGTTAAAGATTCTTAGACATAAAAGGTGCTCATCTTTTATACTTAGCCTGCAACAATACAGGAAAATCTTTTCTTTTGGCGAATGTTTACATGCAATGTGCACTTTATTCAGTTGGAAAAGACAAACTGAAAGAAATGTGCATAGATACTTTCAGTTCCTGTCATGTCACTTCCCATTGCGTACATCATAGTCCCCCTATTCTTTTTTTAAGGACTTGAGTCCTGAGTTTAAAATTATCTGATGTTTTATCAGGAATTATAAATTGCATATGTTTGTGTATTGGTGAGAAGGAGTGGGTAAGATAAGTGAAAAGTGAGCAGCATGTGTTTTGGTGGGGTGAATAGTTGTGAGATGGAGTTTACGCATTTCAGATTTCATCTTGACTTGTGTCCTGCATGAGCCGACATGAACCCTTTTATACATTTCTATGTGAGCTGCAAAACTCGAACGCTTCAACTCTGCAACTGGATAGAGAACGTAATGCATCTGATTCAGAAAGGCAGTCCTTTTGCATTTGTGAAGCCTCCTACTTTAACTGGCACTGGATATGCAACAATGTTCTGTACATTTGGTCCCTTTATTTTGTTTAACTATGCTTTATTTCTGGCTTTTATGCTTTAAATAAAGATGATACTTTAATTACAATGAAGAGAAATAAAAGTATAGAATGCATTTTAAATGGTGCTTTATTTGTTTTTTTAATAAGTGTGTTTTTTGAAGTTTGGAACATGATTTATTAAATAAAGCAACTATGTGGCTTCCTATTCGGCTTTGGCCGAATAGTTGACAAACTATTCGGTATTCGGCCGAATACTAAATATGCTATTCGGTACAACCCTAATTGAAAGTATTTGAGAATCCAAAGCAAAAATCAGTCTCACACAGCATATAATCTGCAGATAGCAACTTAATCACATCTTTTAGAAAATCACAATTGTTTAATTTGGAAATCTCCAAGATGACTTCAGATCAAATGGGAGGGAAACAGGGTTCCCATTAGGCTGCTGTCTTTACTAATATGCCCAATGGGGTCTATGTTGTTTTGCAGAACGAAAATCATCTCATTGCAATTTACTTCGACAACATCAATTCAAATTTTTTTAACAGGCCCACCATACTGCACTTCCCCACCACTCCCAACCCCACCTACTACTCCCCATCCCCTTCCCACAAAAAACAAATAAAAGATTACTTCACCACAAAGTAATGTCAAAGTAAATTACAACAGAGTAATTTATTTTGGGAAAACAATGGTATACGGTCCAATGAGCAAGAAGGGGATGGTTTAGTGTAATGCCATTACCAATCAACGTTGAGAAATTATACATACCTTTAAAGCAAGTGGTTTCCATTCTGAAAAGGTCCAAACCCATCAGGGACAGACTCACACACTCACTGACTAGGATGACTAATGGAAGAAGGAGATAGAAAGAAGAATTGATAACAACGGAAAGGAGAACAGAAATGCCTGTTTTCCCTTAGACTCATTTTGGATTACTGGCAGACCACTGTAAGAGATTCTCACATGGAATTTAAATGCAGGAAAAAAGGAACATACAGGCCCAATGCAGAAGGAGAGAAACCAGGCAGTGGAGGGAATCTGACCCATCTGGCTGACTGATGGCCACCTCTTACCAGAGGTGTGAACGGAATCAGCCCTTAAGAGTTTACCCACATGTCTGAGAGACAGGCAAAAAGAAATTCCTTCTTAAATATATGGCCAAGAGAAAATATAAGTTTATGGTGAGGTACACTCTAAAAGGGAAGATTAAATATCAGCCCTTTTCATTTGTGAAAGTACTGAATATATCAATTGACCGTAAATCCTGGTAAATTAGTACATATTTCAGAAGTGTAAGAAGAGTAAGTCCTTCTTGAAACTCTGGGTTTGATAACATAGAGGCAAATATTGTGTAATTTGGGAGATCGCTGACTTCTTATCTGTGCAAATGGCATTTAAGGAATGGGAGACAAACTATATCTCACTTTGCACATGCCTAGACAAATAATGTAATTGAAATCATTCCCTGGTAATTTCATTGAGCAGAGCCTTGTTACTAGCTCTGAACCATTCAAGGAAAAATCAAAGGGATGTTCACTGCCTCCCATTTTCATTACTTTAAATTGATAAATGTGCAATTTTACTGGTAAATGCAATAGAAACACCATTGAAGGGAACACATATAGGGGGTAATTCATAGAATTCAGCGCACAAGTGGCGCACGCGGCTGGCGCACAGTGTGCGCGTGCGAATCCCTGCGCCAGCCGCGTGCGCCAAAATCCATTTCCGCACACAGCGTATTCATGGATTCCAGCCACCAAAACCAGCCGTGGCACACAGTGGCGCTGCGACCCTGCAGCAGCGCCAGTTACGCCCCCAAGAACGTCTCTCGTGCAGGGAAAAGCCATCAACATACCCAATCCAGCGCAAAGGGCTGCGCTAACCCTGTACCAGCACAGCAAGCGGGCTACGTGTATCACTGGGGTGCGCGGGAAGTACCTCACGCGATTGGCCCCGTGCGAGCAGGGTACGCGTATTTCAGGGGTGCGCGGGAAGTTGCACACGCGATTTCATCATGGTACATGTATTTCAGGGGTGCGCGGGAATTTCCACATGCGATTGGGCCCGTGTGAGCAGGGTACGCGTATCTCAGGGGTGCGCGGGAAGTTCCACACGCGATTCCATCAGGGTACGTGTATTTCGGGGTGCAGGGGAAGTTACAAACGCGATTTCCGCAGGGTACGTGTATTTCAGGGGTGCGTGTGAAGTTCCACACGCGATATCAGCAGGGTACGTGTATTTCAGGGTGCAGGGGAAGTTACACACGCGATTCCAGCAGGGTACGTGTATTTCAGGGGTGCGCGGGAATTTCCACACACGATTGGGCCCGTGCGAGCAGGGTACGCGTATCTCAGTGGTGCGCGGGAAGTTCCACACGCGATTCCATCAGGGTATGTGTATTTCGGGATGCGGGGGAAGTTTCACACGCAAAATCAGCACGGTACGTGTATTCCAGGGGTGCGCGGGAAGTTCCACACGCGATTCCATCAGGGTACGTGTATTTCAGGGTGCAGGGGAAGTTACACACGCGAAATCAGCAGGGTACTTGTATTCCAGGGGTGCGCGGGAAGTTCCATATGCAATTCCATCAGGGTACGTGTATTTCAGGGTGCAGGGGAAGTTACACACGTGATTTCAGCAGGGTACGTGTATTTCAGGGGTGCGCGGGAAGTCACACACGCGATCTCATCAGGGTACGTGTATTTCAGGGTGCGCGTGAAGTTCCACACGCGATATCAGCAGGGTACTTGTATTTCAGGGTGCAGGGGAAGTTACACACGTGACTTCCGCAGGGTACGTGTTTTTCAGGGGTGCGCGTGAAGTTCCACACGCGATATCAGCAGGGTACGTGTATTTCAGGGTGCAGGGGAAGTTACACACTTGACTTCCGCAGGGTACGTGTTTTTCAGGGGTGCGTGTGAAGTTCCACACGCGATATCAGCAGGGTACGTGTATTTCAGGGTGCAGGGGAAGTTACACACGCGAAATCAGCAGGGTACGTGTATTCCAGGGGTGCGCGGGAAGTTCCACACGCGATTCCATCAGGGTATGTGTATTTCGGGGTGCGGGGGAAGTTCGACACGTGATTCCATCAGGGTACGTGTATTACAGGGGTGCGCGGGGAGCACCACACATGAATTGCACGTGTGGGCCCTCCCAGGTGTTCCCTCTACACCCTCCACGGCCCCTGCAGGTGGCTCACACCACAGGGGCCTACCCTGCACATGTCCTGCAGGCACCCCATCCACCATGGCCATGCCCCCCAGCCAACCCACATGTCAACTTGCACTACTGCCCACCAACGCATGTCCCCCTGCACCCCCAGCCACCAGGGGCACCCTCCACAGGCCCCCACCCATGTCTCCCACCACCCCCCAGCAGTGCAGGGGCACCCTCCACCAGGCCCCCACCCATGTCTCCCACCACCCCCACCCCGCAGCCACCAGGGGCAGCCTCCACCAGGCCCCCACCCATGTCTCCCACCACCCCCACCCCCAGCAGTGCAGGGGCACCCACCACCAGGCCCCCACCCATGTCTCCCACCACCCCCACCCCCTAGCCACCAGGGGCAGCCTCCACCAGGCCCCCACCCATGTCTCCCACCCCCCCAATCCCCAGCAGTGCAGGGGCACCCACCACCAGGCCCCCACCCATGTCTCCCACCACCCCCACCCCCCAGCCACCAGGGGCAGCCTCCACCAGGCCCCCACCCATGTCTCCCACCACCCCCACCCCCCAGCAGTGCAGGGGCACCCACCACCAGGCCCCCACCCATGTCTCCCACCACCCCCACCCCCCAGCCACCAGGGGCAGGCTCCACCAGGCCCCACCCATGTCTCCCACCACCCCCACCCACCAGGGGCTGGCTCCACCAGGCCCCCGCCCATGTCTCCCACCACCCCCACCCCCCAGCAGTGCAGGGGCACCCACCACCAGGCCCCCACCCATGTCTCCCACCACCCCCACCCCCCAGCCACCAGGGGCAGCCTCCACCAGGCCCCCACCCATGTCTCCCACCACCCCCACCCACCAGCACTGTGGGGCACCTGCCAGCAGGCCCCCACCCATGTGCAACTCATGTACCCCTGCACCCCCACCCCCCAGCACTGTGGGGCACCTGCCAGCAGGCCCCCACCCATGTCCAACTCATGTTCCCCACCACCCCCACCCCCTAGCACTGTGGGGCACCTGCCAACAGGCCCCCACTCATGTCCAACTCATGTACCCCTGCACCCCCACCCCCCAGCACTGTGGGGCACCTGCCAGCAGGCCCCCACCCATGTCCAACTCATGTTCCCCACCACCCCCACCCCCCAACACTGTGGGGCACCTGCCAGCAGGCCCCCACCCATGTCCAACTCATGTTCCCCACCACCCCCATCCCCCAGCCACCAGGGGCAGCCTCCAGCAGGCCCCCACCCATGTCTCCCACCACCCCCACCCCCAGCCACCAGGGGCAGCCTCCACCAGGCCCCCACCCATGTCTCCCACCACCCCCACCCCCCAGCCACCAGGGGCAGGCTCCACCAGGCCCCCACCCATGTCTCCCACCACCCCCACCCCCCATCAGTGCAGGGGCACCCACCACCAGGCCCCCACCCATGTCTCCCACCACCCCCACCCCCCAGCCACCAGGGGCAGCCTCCACCAGGCCCCCACCCATGTCTCCCACCACCCCCACCCCCCAGCACTGTGGTGCACCTGCCAGCAGGCCCCCACCCATGTGCAACTCATGTACCCCTGCACCCCCACCCCCCAGCACTGTGGGGCACCTGCCAGCAGGCCCCCACCCATGTCCAACTCATGTTCCCCACCACCCCCACCCCCCAGCACTGTGGGGCACCTGCCAGCAGGCCCCCACTCATGTCCAACTCATGTACCCCTGCACCCCCACCCCCCAGCACTGTGGGGCACCTGCCAGCAGGCCCCCACCCATGTCCAACTCATGTTCCCCACCACCCCCACCCTCCAGCACTGTGGGGCACCTGCCAGCAGGCCCCCACCCATGTCCAACTCATGTTCCCCACCACCCCCATCCCGAGCCACCAGGGGCAGCCTCCACCAGGCCCCCACTCATGTCCAACTCATGTTCCCCACCACCCCCATCCCCCAGCCACCAGGGGCAGCCTCCACCAGGCCCCCACCCATGTCTCACACCACCCCCACGCCCCAGCCACCAGGGGCAGCCTCCACCAGGCCCCCACCCATGTCTCCCACCACCCCCACCCCCCAGCAGTGCAGGGGCACCCACCACCAGGCCCCCACCCATGTCTCCCACCACCCCCACCCCCCAGCAGTGCAGGGGCACCCACCACCAGGCCCCCACCCATGTCTCCCACCACCCCCACCCCCCAGCAGTGCAGGGGCACCCACCACCATGCCCCCACCCATGTCTCCCACCACCCCCACCCCCCAGCCACCAGGGGCAGCCTCCACCAGGCCCCCACCCATATCTCCCAGCACCCCCACCCCCCAGCACTGTGGGGCACCTGCCAGCAGGCCCCCACCCATGTGCAACTCATGTACCCCTGCACCCTTACCCCCCAGTACTGTGGGGCACCTGCCAGCAGGCCCCCACCCATGTCCAACTCATGTTCCCCACCACCCCCATCCCCCAGCCACCAAGGGCAGCCTCCACCAGGCCCCCACTCATGTCCAACTCATGTACCCCTGCACCCCCACCCCCCAGCACTGTGGGGCACCTGCCAGCAGGCCCCCACCCATGTCTCCCACCACCCCCACCCCCCAGCAGTGCAGGGGCACCCTCCACCAGGCCCTCGCCCATGTCCCATCCATGCCCCCCTGCACCTGGGTCCCACCAATCCCCAATCATGTCCGTAATGGCCATCCTCCCCTGCCAAAAGGCCCAACCAACTATCACATCCACCCACATATCAAAGGCAATTACATGTTACACACCCAATGTAAATAATGCAAATGAACACATGTCTGTCACACACAATGGCTGCAAGTGAATGTTAAAACACCCAACATGACATGCATGAAAGCAATGAGATGATACGACACATTGAAGGATGAAAATATAAATGTATTTAAAATCAACTTGAATGGAAATGAAATGAGAAAAACCACAAAGCAAAACAACCAAAAGAAGATGAATGTCCATGAAAAAAATCAAAAACAGCACAATCAAAATAAATGGTGTCCAAAGTCACAGTCAGAAAAGAAATCCAAGGGTAAATGATAAACAAAAACCATTGCTCCATGGCGATGAAAAAACTCCATAAAAAAGAAAAATCCATTGAAGAACTATTTACAAGATAATCCCGGGTCCATGAGCCCAACCAAATGAAACCTAACTATGACAACTAACTAAAAACTGAACTACATACAAAAACGTGGCGCATTGTCCAATCGCAACCAAATAAAAAAAAAAATAAAGGAAACCTAACACTAACTATATAACTATATACAAAGGCGGCGGGCAAGTCCAGCGACTCACTCCGTGGTGTTCTGGGCCAGGGCATCATCGAACTCCTGTTCAATGTCCCGGAGGCGGTCCTGTTCCAGGGCCCCGAGGGTCCGCAGGGCCGACGCTGTCTCCTCCTCCAACCCCCTGCGGATTGCCTCGAGGCACTCGGCCCGCCTCAGGGCCCTCCGCATGGAGTTCTCCGCCCTGACCATTGTGAGCCGCGCCTCTTCCGCCCGCCGCCACTCCGCACCTATCTGCTGGCCCAACCGCTGCCACACAGAAGACACACCCCGTCCTGGGTCCACCTGCCCTCTGGCCGATGCCTGCCCCTCCGATGTTGAAGGCCCAGAGCCTTCATGGCTCCCACCACGTTGCTGCTGCTGCTGTGCCTCTGCCCGTGCACTGCCTCCTGCTGCCTGCACATCCTCCGCCGGCTGGGGTGCAGTTGTTGATGTGGCCACCCCTGCTGGACGTCCGACTCCCGACTGTGGCAGGGATGCCTCCTCCACCAGCCTGGCCGCACCGTCAGAGGCAGCTCCACAGGGCACCCAGGTGACTGATGGGTGGGAAGATGGCACAGAGGACGACTGGCGCGTAGGGGGTTCAGTTGAGGAGGGGGTCGGAGCAAGCCCCATCAGACGGAGGAATCCGGCCTGGATGACCTGTCCCAGCAGGCTGACGTAGTCAACGAGCCATTCGAGATGACTCGCAGTCTCTTCATGAAAAGACTGCAGGTCACCTCGCATGGCCCGTTGACGCAACGCCACATCAGCCAGGACAGGCTCAACCCGGACCTGGATAGCCACGTCCGCAGGCAGAGGAAGGCCAGTTGACGTGAGCTCATCCCCTGCCTGAAAACGGGTCTGGACGTAGGCATCCCTGCTGGTGCAAGATGATGCAGGGACAGGATCAGGGACAGGATTGCACACAGGCACCTCCGCGCCGGCCTGTGCTGCCTCCTGTCCCTGGTCCTGCACTGCACCACTAGCACCAGTGGGATCCCCACCTCCAGACCCCATCTCTGGTGCTTGCACGGCCTCCTCCTCCACCAAACCCCCCACCAACCTGGATGACTCCGTGCCATCTTCCACTGTTGGGCCCTGTGGGGTCCCAGCTGCCCCTTCTGCTGCCGAGGAGTCCAACTCCAACCTCCGCCTCTTGGACCTCCCCCCGGCAGCTGCGGCCTGGGACGCGGCACCGGACTCCTCACTCCCCGACGAGATGACAACCTGGGAGGGGAGCCGGGCCTTGCGTCTCCGGCTGGCGGTTGGATCCCCGCCGCTGTGCTCCACAGCACCTTCTCCGCCCTCTTCATCAGTTGACGCTGCAGACAGGGAGAAACAAAACACAGGCATCAGGGCACTGTACAATGGACACATACACACATGACAGTTGTACATGAGTGGCATTGGCAAACCTCAGACATGCCATCACAATCCCCAACACACATGTCATTACAACTCGCACACATTAGCCATACCACAGCCATATCGCAACTGCCACCACCATCCATACACATACAACAGCATGAGCAGCCAAAGGTGAGCCAGACATCACATGCAACACAGGAAGTGCACCACACATGTACACACACCACCACACTTGCATGCATGTGTACACCTCTGCCAAGTGTCGCACTGTTCAGACGGGCATCCATGTCACATCTGCCAATCAGGCTTCCACATACCGCTGTCACATGCATCCATGTTGCATCACTGTTGCACCCTTGTCAAATACACACACATGCACATGTACACAGTGCTGATACATGCAGCCGAAAACAACATACATGCGTGACATCACGGACATGTCTACTTACATACACATTCATCCAAACATGTGTGCCCACACAACTGCATTTGGCATGCAAGCCTACACACACAAGCACCATCCATGTCTCACACATTACAGCCCTCGCATGTGTCAGCCCCACGGCCCTGTACACCCCCACCCATACTCGACCCCATACAAACAGATGTGCAACCTGCACACTACTGAATAATCACCACACGCACTGCTCACAATCAAGATGCATGTACACTCACCGCTCGACTCCAGACGGGTCTGCTTCTCAAGGACCTGGACGTGGAGCGCTGGGGATATGCGTTCCAGGACCCTCATCTGTTCTTCCGACAAGTGGCCCCGGCGCCCCTTGGCATCCGCTGCCTTCAAGAGGCGCCGGGCCTTGTTCAGGGTCCTGGACCTGAAGTCCTCCCAGCGCTTCCTGACATGTTGTAAGTCGCGGACTGCCCCCCCCTCCACGTTGATGGCAGTCACGATGTCAGTCCAGATCCGAGTCCGTCCTTCCTTGTCGGCGCGGGAACTTCCGAAGAGGGCATCATACTGCCCCAGGACTTGCTCCACCAGGACACCAACTTCGGTGGCACTGAAGCTGGTGCCCCTCTGCCTCTCTGGCCGGGGGTTGTCAGTGGTCCCAGATGGTGTTTGCCCCGACATGACAACCCCAGAGGCAGGAGTGGGTGGGCAACTGGGTCCTGGGGCTGGGCTGTGGAGCGATGGAATCCCAGTCGGGAGTCTTCGGTTCCAGCAGGGGTGTTCACAGCAACAGCACCCCTGGCTGATGTGCAGGCAGCAAATGGCAGTGCACGTGGGCAGCAGGCAGTCAGGCAGCAGCAGATGGCAGGTGGGAGCGTGCTCGGAGCTCTGGGGGGCAGTAGTTTGGCCTTCTGGGCAGGAGCGTGGTCTTCCGTGTGCTTACGCGTGGCCAGCTTGATACGGGGTGATTTGGCACGTGAAAAATCTGCACGTCAGCGTGTAATTCGAGGAAAGGCCCTTAGCGCGTAAGCGCGTCTGCACGCATACGCATTTTCATTGGACAGAAGGCCCCTCAAGCGCAAGCGCCCCTGTGACGTGACGCGTACAGACGTGCCTGGGCATTTCAGCACGCGTGAAAAACTGCACGTCCGCGTGTAATACGAGGAAAGGGCCATGCGCGTAAGCGCGCGTGGAAACTGCACGTCCGCGTGTAATACGAGGAAAGGGCCCATGCGCGTAAGTGACGTGACGCGCTCGTGCGTTTCCCTCAGCACGGGTTAAAGGTGAGCGGGCCCAGCAGTTCGCTGTACGTGCCTTTCGTGGAGACCGACGTGTGTTGCTGCTTCCTGTTGTTTCGCGCGCCATCACAACTTCACAGCTATCAAGGACGTATCTCTTCTTTTGGCGGGGGTATTGGCTACGCGTGTTTTTCTGCATCGCGCTAGTCAGACGGTGAGTCGCACACGCTCTTTTTCCCACTGCGGGTGCCCCTGTGTATCGCACCCATTTTCGATGTCATAGTAGCCTGCGTGTCCCACGCGTACGCGTTATTCGTGTTACTGGGCGCCACCGCGTACTGCGGGAGGTTGAATCCACGCACGTAGGCTGCAGGGTTGCGTGCACGGTCTTACTGCAGTTTTGGGGTGCCTGAGCGTTGCGTGACCCGTCACCACATCACCGGGGTCACATACAGCCTTGCAGGTGCAGGGGGGCTGTTAATATCTTGCTTCCCACCCCCTTCACCCCAATTGCCCAGGTCAATTGTGGTGTACACCTCCCATTGGCACCACTCCATCTGTGCCAGCACTACTACATCTGTG
The DNA here is from genome assembly GCF_040938575.1 of Ambystoma mexicanum. Classification (NCBI taxonomy): domain Eukaryota; kingdom Metazoa; phylum Chordata; class Amphibia; order Caudata; family Ambystomatidae; genus Ambystoma; species Ambystoma mexicanum. The sequence continues at coordinate 791,113,893 of NC_090927.1, forward strand.
CCATGGTTGGGAGGCCACCAAAGGTGAGGGGCGCCTCAGCTGGGCGTACTCCTCGTGGCGGGCGTGGTCGGGGACGTGGCCGTGGTGACCAGGGAGTAGGGGGACTCCAGGGTGTCCAGGGCAGCCACAGAGGGGGAAGAGGCAGGGGTGCGCCACTTGTGCACAATGTTGTGCCATGTGTCGGTGCAGCCATGCCACCACCCCCTGTGGTTCCAGTGGATGCAGCTCCTGCATCTGGCACTGGCACCCATATGACCCAGCAGTCCGTTCCATCGACTGCCACGGGCCCAAGGGTAGTGGTAGCTGCAGGTGCAGCTGTGGACACCGCCACCCAGGCTCAGGGTCTGCCAGCATAGGCTGCGTTGGCTCTTGAAGAGCCCTTGGTAGATCTCCAACAGGCCAGGGGGGAAACCATAGGGGCAGGCCGGGCTGCTCAGACCAAGACACGTGCCCCTGGGGCAGTCATGTCATCTGCTGCCCCGAACAGCCGGGTGTTGGCAAGTGCAGGGGCAGATGCACCCAACAGCACCCCGGTTGTGAGTCTGCCAACCAGGACCGTTGCGGCCAACGACCCTGCCACAGCTGATGTTGCTGCGCAGGGTCCATTAGTGGGCACCCAGCTGCCACTGACACAAGTCAGGCCTTTGGTCATCCCTCCACCTGCCACTCCCTTGGCTCAATCCACCGAACCCACTGGCCATACTGGTCAAGGCGGCATTAGCCAGCCAGGGTCTGCGCCACAGTCCAAGAGGAGGAAGGCTGCACCTGCAGCACAGGCTGGGACCCCACACACAGCCACGACCTCCTGCACGTCGAGGAAGAAGCCTTTCTGTAAGCAGGAACTGGACTTCCTCGTGGACTACGTGCGGGGCCACAGCCGTGACATGCTAGTGGGTGCCAATAGTCAGACCACGGCTGCCCAACGTGACACCCACTGGAAGCATGTTGCGGAACATGTCAGTTCATTCGGCCATGAGGTGCGCACGGCGCAGGAGTGCAAAAAGCGTTGGAATGACATCAAGCGCAGCACTAAGGCCAAGCGTGCCTCAAATTACAACTTGACTCTGGTGACTGGCGGTGGGCCTGCACCAGAGGAGGAAGAACTCACTCCGCATGAGGCTCTCGTTGCGGAGTTCATACCACCTGAATTGGTCGAAGGAGTGGGAGAGAAGCTGGACTTTGATGCCCAGTCCAGTGAGTGTTGATGCGTGTTTGTTGAGGACATGTGTGTTTCACTTGTGGGATGTGTTGTGCATGATTGCTGCTACATGTGACGTGTACATGTTTCTGATGTGTAAGTAATGCAATGCTACCCGCATGCATGTCTCCTCTGCCTGCATGCGGGACTCCATGTAGGCATGCTCCCTTGCCCCTCCTCCACCACTCTGCACCCCAGTTCCACCTTTGCACTGGTCTGCTTCAATCTTGCCAATGTGTACTTTCTTGTTCATGTGTCCTGTGTAGATGCTAACTTCCAGCGTAGAATCTGCCAGACATATGCCGTGTGGTACAGCCTTAGTGCTTGATGCAGGGTATCTCACTTGTACTGTGCATGGGTCAGATGTCCCGCAGGGACATGAGTGCCCATTCATGCTCCATGTGCATTGCACGCATGCCCCTATGTGTCCTTGACTGGATGATCACTGTAATATAAGTCCTTGATTACATACATTGCCTGCCATCTCATCAGCCTTCCCATGTCAACTGTGGCTCAGTCCTGCGTTGCACACATGTTTAGGCTCTGACAATCTGTGTGGCTCACAGGCCTCAGCCTGTTCAATGGCCAATGACTCTGTCCAACTCTTGTTGTGTCTTCTTCACACGTGGGCGGCCTCCGGAGTTTCCATCATGTGTCCTGCCCACTGTCCCAGCATCATTTGCAGTGTTGTAATTTGAATCACATTAAGCTGTTGATGCCAGTCAACAATGCCTGTCAATACACAGGTGTATGGTCAGCCTTTTGATACCATGCTAGGCATCCCTGCTTTGGTACTGGGGTGGAGGGGTGCTTGGCTTCTAGACATGGTACACATTGAATGCACAATGCACGTGATGTCTGAATTTGACATTGCACTGCCTTCACATTTCCTGGCACACACCATGTAGTGCTTGTACATGTAGGTAGTGAGTGGCGTACACATTTTCTGCACTGCATAGACCCACTTCCATGGAAACTGCCACCTTTCAACAGGTCTGATCACAGAAGCTATTCAAAGTATACCCAGCATGCATGCCAGGTCATATGTTGTGTGTCACATTTCTGCCGGATGCCTTTGCTGTCGGTGTGTGTGTGTGTCGTGTGCTTCTGACATGTGTATTGACCTTTTTCTCTCTATTTTTCAGGTGATGACGCAATGGAGGCAGAGGATGGTGTTGTCATGCCAGACACAGGGTTGGTAACGCCACATCAACCCAGCACTAGTGGGGGTCGTGGGGTGGTAGGCCACGAAAACCCCCAAGTGCTGCAGTCCATCTTGTCTCTGGCTGCCTATGAGTCCAGCCTTGATGACGACTCTGACGTCCATGTTGAGTTGGATGAGCATCAAGTCCATGTGTCAGGGGTGAGTGATTCTGATGTGGACACTCCTCTGTCTGCGACACCTGCACTGAGGGATCAGACAGTCTTGGTTCCTCCGCCCGTGGTGGATCAGGACACAGGGTCACCCTCTACACCAGTCACTGATGTGCCTGGGACATCACGTTGACGGGGGCATGTAGTCGTGCAGCCGCAGGCGGTGCCAACACAGCGAGGACCCCGGTCCTTGGGTCCCGCAGGGGTCAAGCCCGGCAACGCGGTCGCCGCGCGCAACCGCTGTATACTGAGTGGGAGCAAGACATGACTGCCAATTCCGAACGGCAGGGGGCAGCAATGGAGAACATCGCTGAGAGCATGGAGCGTGTGGCCCGATCTGTGCTCCCCACTGCTAGGCAGGTGCTTCTCCAGCAGCAGGCGGCACGGTCCACGGCCCGCTCGCTCAGGCTGGGCATGGCGGCCTCAGACAGGGCACGCCAGGCTGAAATGTCGTCTCTGCGTCAAGCAATTGCTGCTCACGCAGAGGCGCACACGGATGCCCTGAGGGAGGAGTATGCTTCCCTCAGATCCGCTCTGGGTGTCCTTATGATGTCCCAGAGGCAGCAGGCAGAGGAGAGGTTTGCACAGCTTGAGCGTACCATCTCGGCTGAGCTACAGGCTTGCCGGGAGGTGCAGCGGTTGTCCAGCCAGGCCTTGCAGGAGGAACTCCGTGTTACACATGCTACCTTGCAAGAGGAAGTACGTGTATCACGGGAGGTTCTGCATGCAGACCTACGTCACATCGCCACACAGAACCAGGCTCACCCGTCCGGCAGACTTGCTGCCGACGAGGGGCAAGCTGCGGCTAGGCGTGGCCAGGCTACTGTGCCACGTCCTCCTTTCCAGGATGAGCCAGACTCGGACGACCATCTATCTCCCACATAGGTCGTGCTGTGCAGGCGTTGAGCCCATGGAGGATTTTTTTTTGGCTCAGCATCATCGCATGTGGATGTTGAGCAGCACCCTGTACCTCCCCCCTCCTGGGTGCCTCCCCTCCCCCCCGGGTCGTATGTGGCCATTTTTGATTTTTCTTTTAGTTAAGTTAGTTAAGTTTCTGTTTGATAGTTAGTTTAAATAGGTAATGTAGGGTTTCCATAGTTAGTGTAATTAGTTAATAGTTGATTTAGTTTAAAATTGCTAGTCTATTGTGCTTTCATGTGACGGTGCGGTGCTTTGTGGCTTTTGAAGGCATCCACTGTCTGTTCCAGCTGGGCCCTTCATGGTTGTCTTGTGTATGTGTTTGCTGCTTAGGTTCCTTGACTCACATATGCCACTCCTGCCTCCCTTATCCATGGGCTCACAAGGATGGTTCGGTGTTACAGCATTTTACACAAGGGCTTTGGACTGTCATATCTGTGGCATGTCTGGTGCTGTGTGACTTGTGTTGACACCCCTAGTGGGGATGATTTAGGTGTCATTGTCCACTGTTCAGCTTTTGCTAGATGGGGTGTGTCATGATTAATGTGGACATTGATTGCTATGCATTGTGTAGTATGTTTCATATCTTTCCTGTACATGTGCTTGTTGCAATTCATGCTGTAGATAGTGTTCCACACTTTGGAGGTGAAAGACGGACTGATGGTGTGATTTGTGATGTGACTCTCTGACATGGTCAAGTTATGAGATGCCTGCTGAGACACACACAGATGACTTTGAAGCATTAATCATGTGTTTCACGCCCTTTCTGCAGGGGGATGAGCCTCCAGAGCACCTTTGCCAGCAGACATGGCCCATTGGACGATGGAATTCTGGACCCGTTTGTTGGTGCCCACATGCACATGTGTGCAGAAGCAGAGGCACAATGATTGCAGACCCACATCCTAGAACTCCTGACATGTTCCAAGGAACACCAGGCAAGGTGAGCATCACAGGGGGGCCACGACACAGCAAAGCTTGCACCAGGCGAGTTGCACATGCAGACTTAGTCACAGCACTGAGGGTGAGCTTAGACGAATATTGGTGTTGAAGCACACAATGCAGCTCAGATGTGTTTGTGGACTGATGGCTGATGATAGTAGGGTTGTCTGGGACACATGCAGGGGCACTGGCACATACCCTCCGGTACACCAAGGTCCATTGAGCCACTTGTATCAACCATGTAGCCTTCCAAGACATGGAAAGGGGCAGCTCACAGGGACATACAGCAAGGGACATACTCGGGTGCAGTGCATGTCTTTTCCACGTACTTCATGATAAATGCACTGCCAACTTTGTTTCGGTCATGGTGGTACGCAATTTGCTCTGTAGTCATGGCTTGCTATATGGGTCTGTCTGCTTACCCAGGGAACATTGCATGTTGTGTGAATTGTGACACATTGGTGTTCCATTTGCCACGCACCCAGCAGCGGCTGCCTTACTGCATTGAATGTGTATGACCCGTCACAGGGGTGATGTTATATATGGGTACGAAGCATCAACCACAGATTGTCTGTTTGTAGAGTAGTCTGTTGCTATGGGGCATGTTTGGTGTTGTGTTTTTGTGCAATTGGCACGTACAGGTTGTTGACTGTGTCTCTCTTTGCAGCATTGCAGTGCTCCTGTAACCGGACCTGAGAGTGCGCAGGCAGGAGGCCAGCACTCAAAACCAGAACTAAGTGTCTTGTTGTTTTTCTTACGAACTGCTCTGCATAGGCTTGCTGGGGAGTGTACTGATGCATGGATGTATGTGTGGTTCAATTTGGTATGTTTTTTTCTCCCTAATCACCCGTGATCCTATGCAATTTTGAAACCTCTACCCTCTACCCGGTGTTCCTGCTTCCTGTGCCTATCCAAGCAACGTTCCCTGACCCTCTTTCCCCACTGGGGTTGCGGATGCCTGTGTAAGCCCCGAACTTGCAGGCGCCAAAATCCTAGAGGGGGTGGTTGGTTCGTACCACTCCTGAGCCTGGACTACAGAAGGCCATGACAATGATGTCCAAGTTTGTTTGGATTGTGTATGTGTTCATGCAGGTTGTACATTTTCGTGCATTCCCTAGTTTCATGTGTCATTCCTCCTCCCCTCTCCTGCCGCTCATTCCAGTCATCCAGTGTGTCAACACCTGTCCCGACTGCATATCCCTGAACCTCATTCCCCACCAGGGTCTCAGGGGCGTGTATGAGTTTGACCTTGCAGGCACCCGGGACATGGTGGGGGTGGTTGTTTCGTGACACTCCCGCGCCTGTACAGGGGACCTGTGACAGTACACATCCATTCATGGTGCATCATCCTATGTCATGTACCACACGTCTCACATCCTGTCGTGACATTGTTTTGCTGTGCTACCTTGGTTGTTGCATCATTGTGGTAGTACTTGGCCTTTGTGAGGTACTGCTACGTCAAGTCATCTACTGGAGGGTGTTCGGGTTCGTTTTTATGCCTTGGATTTTGTGATTTTGGAAATGAGTGTGGATTCTGAGGGTTCAGGCATCTTTTTACACACAAGGGGGAGATGGTGACGAAGGGTAAAGGTGATCCTGTGGCCAGGTGGAATTGAGGTTTGGAGGCTCCATGACCCAGATGCAGTTGTTCAGTGGGTCATGGTCATTTGTGAGGGAGGGAGGGGGGTTTGTTGATATTTGCCTTGCCCTGCAGTGTGATGGGAACTCTGACATAGTAATGGTGGTATCCTATGTACATGTTGTGTTCTGCTGATCAATGCCTGTTCATGTGCTGTGTTTTCCTTTCAGGTGCGAGGGGATAGTTGTGGTTTGACATGCTGGGGTGTACACATGGTGGATGTTCACATGTGATGTGTAGGGAACACTGATGGTCACTTGAGTGCACATGCATATGTGGAGTGCATGTCCTTGCAGAACCACACACTTGCACTTTGATGCGCTACATGTACTCCCACCCTTGCATATCCACGTGTACACTGTTTGCCTTCTGGTGCCCATTGTGTCCCGGCAGCACATGTTCTGTGACCGATCATGGATCCAGTACATGCCTAATTTGATGTTTGACGTGGTCTGTCACTTAGATGTGATGCTCAGGGTGTGCATCACACACAATGGCTGTTCACTGTGCTGTGCGCTGAGCAGTGTGATGCAGGAGTAGGACACTGCACACATGAGCTGCAGTGTTGATTTTGCAATGCATAATGTGCATGTAGACAGGCATTCATTGTGATGTTACGTCTATGACTGTTGTAATGCATTTGGAAATGACTTATTTTGGGTGGGAGGTTGTTGGTCTGTCATTTCATCTGATTCCGGGTCAGGCAGCAGTGTCCGATGCCACTGTGCATTTAGGACATGGCAATGTGTACCTTATCGTTACTGCGTTGGTGTATGGGTATTGCGTGCCATGTCATGTTGATGTTTGGGAGGGTTTGAGTGACATGACAGTGATGGCCATGGCCTGGTTTGCAGGTGTGTGTGATGCACACCTTGCATGTCCGTGTCATCCGCTTCTCAGAGCAACTAGCTGGGGGTAGATTTCTCTCCGCAGCAGGGCCCTCCCCCTGGAACAGACTTCCGGCCTGACTTGAACTTGAGGGGAATCATCTCCAGTTCCGGAAGCACCTCAAGACCTTCCTCTTTGCTTCTGCTTACTGTCTGCCTCTCCCTTGCAGAATTCTCCACTGGAACTGCACAGGAGCTGCAACTGGGCCACTCTCACCGACCTCGGTCCCTGGCCCAGCCACTCTCCACTTGCACTGCCTCCTTGGCAACCTCTGCACTGCAGTACTGTCTCTCTATCCCTACAGCCCTCCCTTCCCAGCACTTGTCTGCACTTACCTTTGTAGTTGCCACCAGGCGACCTATGTATTATTTTTTTGGGCTACTTCCCCTGTACTGGACCCCCCCCCACCCTTCCCCTTGCACTTTTCCCATTCCCCCTACCCCTGCACTTGCACAATCCCAATGACACCTGGCCTAGTAGTACCGTTCTCTGTGTTCCCTTGTTCCCCCCTCCCTGCCTCATTGCGCCTTGGAATACTTGTGTATGGCCCATATCATGTCATATGTCATATGTGTGCCTTTTGGTCACACAGGATAGCTTGTGTTTAAGTAGCTAGGGATGCAGACGATGTGGCACTTCCATGGCAACTTTCTCAGGGTGGTAGGGTTGTGACAGTTAACTGTCTCTTTGTCATCATCGATTGTCACCTGGTATGTGCCAGGCCTGTGTGCACTCCGCAGGGGTCGGAGTTTAGGTGAAAAATGTGGCCACAAGCTGGGTTCGGGCTTCCTCGCCACGTGCCCTGTCCCCTCCCATGGGCAGCGCCTGTGCCTGTGGTTGGGGATGTGGGGGCACCACCATGTCTACCGGGACGCCCTGCCGTGTTGCAACATTGTGCAGGACACATGCTGCCACAATGATCCTGCACACTACTGGTGGTGCATAGAGTAGTTGCCCACCAGAGCGGTCAAGGGAGCGGAAACGTGACTTGAGCACTCCGAATGTGCGCTCCACTATGCCCCTGCTTTCAATATGGGCGGCGTTGTATCTTACCTGGGGTGGTGTGGTGGGGTTCCGGATTGGCGTCATCATGTGGTTGCTCAGAGGGTAGGCACTGTCCCCTGGGGAGGTGATAATAGTTGAGATTATTAGGGTTTGGATATTTGTCTGTGTGTGACTTGCATGCATGTGCAAGGGCATTTGTACTGACCTAGGAGCCATGTGTCGCCATGCTGCCCAGCTTCCAGGGCCCGGCTCAGGGCGGACATTCTGTATATGAAACTGTCATGGGTGGAGCCAGGGTAGTTTGCATAGACAGAGGTGATGATTCCCTTTGCATCACATACCACCTGTACATTGATGGAATGCCAGTGCTTGCGGTTTCGGTAGATGTGCTCAATGGCCCTAGGTGGACGTAGGGCCACATGGGTGCAATCTATGGCACCAAGCACTTTGGGGAAGTGTGCCACCCTGAAAAAATCCAGGACAACGGCCTGCCTTTCTGCGGGTGTTCTGGGCATGTATATGTGCCTGCGGACTGAGGGGCGCGCTGTCATGATTGCCAGTACCTGGTGTAGGCAGCGTGACTGCGTGGCCTGTGAGACCCCCCCACTATGGCAGTGGTCCGCTGAAATGACCCAGTGGCCCAAAAATGCAGGACATTGAGCAGCTTCTCCAAGGGGCTCAATGCTTGGGAGCAAAGGGTGGGGGATGTGAGGTCATCTTCCCACTCCCTGACCAGGTCTAGGATGATATGGGGTGGAAACCTATACCTGCCATAGACCTGGTCGTCAGGCATCCCAAAAAGGCTTGTCCGTGGTGCGAAAATGCGTGCCCTGGCTATTCTCCTCCTCCTGCGGTGTCCCACGATCAGAGCAGCGACAAATGGGGCATTCATCGTAGCTGTATATACACGTTTGTTGTTTGCGTGCACTTTTATGCTGTGCGCGGGGACGCTTCCGCCTGCCTTCGTGTGGCAGACGCGTTGACGCCTGTGCACGTCTTTTGCCGTGCGCGGGTTTCCCATATTCGGATACGGTCCGAGTGTCATCGCGTGTGATCGGAGGGTAGTGAGCGTACACGCAACTGGCCTGGGTACGTGTGTTTCGGGGTGCGTGGGAAGTTCCACACGCGATTAGCCTGGGTACGTGTGTTCCGGGGTGCCGGGAACTTTCACACGCGATTGGTGGAAATCCACGTGTGTTCTGTCATCACGTGCAATGAGGGAAACACCTGCGCGCATCACGTCACAGACGCGCTCACGCTCTAAGGGCCTTTGGTCCAATGAAATCGCATATGCATGCTGTCGTGCATACGCGGTAAGGGCCTTTCCTCATATTACATGTGGACGTGCAGTTTTCCACGCGGGCTTACGCGCATGGGCCCTTTCCTCGTATTACACGCGGACGTGCAGTTTTTCACGCGCGCTGAAATGCCCATGCACGTCTGTACGTGTCACGTCACAGGGGCGATTGCCCTTGAGGGGCCTTCTGTCCAATGAAAATGCGTATGCGTGCAGACGCGCTTACTTGCTAAGGGCCTTTCCTCGAATTACACGCTGACGTGCAGATTTTTCACGTGCCAAATCACTCCGTATCAAGCTGGCCACGCGTAAGCACACGGACGACCACGCTCCTGCCCAGAAGGCCGAACTACTGCCCCCCAGAGCCCCGAGCACGCTCCCACCTGCCATCTGCTGCTGCCTGACTGCCTGCTGCCCACGTGCCCTGCCATTTGCTGCCTGCACATCAGCCAGGGGTGCTGTTGCTGTGACCACCCCTGCTGGAACCGAAGACTCCCGACTGGGATTCCATCGCTCCACAGCCCAGCCCCAGGACCCAGTTGCCCACCCACTCCTGCCTCTGGGGTTGTCATGTCGGGGCAAACACCCTCTGTGACCACTGACAACCCCCGGCCAGAGAGGCAGAGGGGCACCAGCTTCAGTGCCACCGAAGTTGGTGTCCTGGTGGAGCAAGTCCTGGGGCAGTATGATGCCCTCTTCGGAAGTTCCCGCGCCGACAAGGAAGGACGGACTCGGATCTGGACTGACATCGTGACTGCCATCAACGCGGAGGGGGTGGCAGTCCGCGACTTACAACATGTCAGGAAGCGCTGGGAGGACTTCAGGTCCAGGACCCTGAACAAGGCCCGGCGCCTCTTGAAGGCAGCGGATGCCAAGGGGCGCCGGGGCCACTTGTCGGAAGAACAGATGAGGGTCCTGGAACGCATATCCCCAGCGCTCCACGTCCAGGTCCTTGAGAAGCAGACCCGTCTGGAGTCGAGCGGTGAGTGTACATGCATCCTGATTGTGAGCAGTGCGTGTGGTGATTATTAAGTAGTGTGCAGGTTGCACATCTGTTTGTATGGGGTCGAGTATTGGGGGGGTGTACAGGGCCGTGGGGCTGACACATGCAAGGGCTGTAATGTGTGAGACATGGATGGTGCTTGTGTGTGTAGGCTTGCATGCCAAATGCAGTTGTGTGGGCACACATGTTTGGATGAATGTGTATGTAAGTAGACATGTCCGTGATGTCACGCATGTATGTTGTTTTCGGCTGCATGTATCAGCACTGTGTACATGTGCATGTGTGTGTATTTGACAAGGGTGCAACAGTGATGCAACATGGATGCATGTAACAGCGGTATGTGGAAGCCTGATTGGCAGATGTGACATGGATGCCCGTCTGAACAGTGCGACACTTGGCAGAGGTGTACACATGCATGCAAGTGTGGTGGTGTGTGTACATGTGTGGTGCACTTCCTGTGTTGCATGTGATGTCTGGCTCACCTTTGGCTGCTCATGCTGTTGTATGTGTATGGATGGTGGTGGCAGTTGCGATATGGCTGTGGTATGGCTCATGTGTGCGAGTTGTAATGACATGTGTGTCGGGGATTGTGATGACATGTCTGAGGTTTGCCAATGCCACTCATGTACAACTGTCATGTGTGTATGTGTCCATTGTACAGTGCCCTGATGCCTGTGTTTTGTTTCTCCCTGTCTGCAGCGTCAACTGATGAAGAGGGCGGAGAAGGTGCCGTGGAGCACAGCGGCGGGGATCCGACCGCCAGCCGGAGACGCAAGGCCCGGCTCCCCTCCCAGGTTGTCATCTCGTCGGGGAGTGAGGAGTCCGGTGCCGCGTCCCAGGCCGCAGCTGCCGGGGGGAGGTCCAAGAGGCAGAGGTTGGAGTTGGACTCCTCGGCAGCAGAAGGGGCAGCTGGGACCCCACAGGGCCCAAGAGGGGAAGATGGCACGGAGCCATCCAGGTTGGTGGGGGGTTTGGTGGAGGAGGAGGCCGTGCAAGCACCAGAGACGGGGTCTGGAGGTGGGGATCCCACTGGTGCTAGTGGTGCAGTGCAGGACCAGGGACAGGAGGAAGCACAGGCCGGCGCGGAGGTGCCTGTGTGCAATCCTGTCCCCGATCCTGTCCCTGCATCATCTTGCACCAGCAGGGATGCCTACGTCCAGACCCGTTTTCAGGCAGGGGATGAGCTCACGTCAACTGGCCTTCCTCTGCCTGCGGACGTGGCTATCCAGGTCCGGGTTGAGCCTGTCCTGGCTGGTGTGGCGTTGCGTCAACGGGCCATGCGAGGTGACCTGCAGTCTTTTCATGAAGAGACTGCGAGTCATCTCGAATGGCTCGTTGACCACGTCAGCCTGCTGGGACAGGTCACCCAGGCCGGATTCCTCCGTCTGATGGGGCTTGCTCCGACCCCCTCCTCAACTGGACCCCCTACGCGCCAGTCGTCCTCTGTGCCATCTTCCCACCCATCAGTCACCTGGGTGCCCTGTGGAGCTGCCTCTGACGGTGCGGCCAGGCTGGTGGAGGAGGCATCCCTGCCACAGTCGGGAGTCGGACGTCCAGCAGGGGTGGCCACATCAACAACTGCACCCCAGCCAGCGGAGGATGTGCAGGCAGCAGGAGGCAGTGTACGGGCAGAGGCACAGCAGCAGCAGCAACGTGGTGGGAGCCATGAAGGCTCGGGGCCTTCGACATCAGAGGGGCAGGCATCGGCCGGAGGGCAGGAGGACCCAGGACAGAGAGTGTCTTCCGTGTGGCAGCGGTTGGGCCACGCCATAGATGCGGAGCGGCAGCGGGCGGAAGAGGCACGGCTCACAATGGTCAGGGCGGAGAACTCCATGCGGAGGGCCCTGAGGCGGGCCGAGTGCCTCGAGGCAATCCGCAGGGGTTTGGAGGTGGAGACGTCGGCGGCCCTGCGGACCCTCGGGGCCATGGAGGAGGACCGCCTCCGGGACATTGAGGAGGAGTTCGATGATGCCCTGGCCCGGAACATCCACAAGTGAGCCGTGAAACTAGCCCGCTGCCCTTGTACATAGTTTCTAGGTAGTGTTAGGTTTCATTTTTGTTTTTATTTTATTTGGACCTTTCGGACATTGGCCACATTTTTGTATATAGTTTATTTTATTAGTTAGTGTAGTTGGATAGGTTTCCTTTATTTTGTTGGGATAATGGACCCTGGATTGTTCCCATGTACATAGTTGACAGTTGGATTGTATTTTTTTTTCTATTTTTAACCATGGAGCAATGGCTTTCTTTTTTATTTCCCATTGGATTTTGTTTTGTGGACATTGACTTTGGACATTACTTTGGATTTTTATTTTTGGTTTTGCTTTTTTTGACGGACATGCTTCTTTTCATTTTTGTACATTCACGTTTCTGTTTCTTCATTTTTTATTCTATTGATGTTTCCTTTAATACATATTATTTTTGGTGAACTTCAATGTGTGGTATCTCATTGGTTTCATGCATTTCATGATATGTGTTTTGAGATTCACTGACACTCATTGGGTGTATGTGAGGGAAATGTGTTTGTTTCGGAACTTGCAATTGGTGTTCTGTGATGTAATTGCAAATTATGAGTGGGTGGATGCAATACTCGGGTGGGTGTTTTGCATTTGGAGGCTGACCATAGGGACCAGGGATCTAGATTGTGATGACATGTTGGCTGGGGAACATGAGTTGCACATGGGTGGGGGCCTGCTGGCAGGTGCCCCACAGTGCTGGGGGGTGGGGGTGGTGGGGAACATGAGTTGGACATGGGTGGGGGCCTGCTGGCAGGTGCCCCACAGTGCTGGGGGATGGGGGTGGTGTGAGACATGGGTGGGGGCCTGGTGGAGGCTGCCCCTGCACTGCTGGGGGGTGGGGGTGGTGGGAGACATGGGTGGAGACCTGGTGGAGGCTGCCCCTGGTGACTGGGGGGGTGGGGGTGGTGGGAGACATGGGTGGGGGCCTGGTGGAGGCTGCCCCTGCACTGCTGGGGGGTGGGGGTGATGGGAGACATGAGTGGGGGCCTGTTGGAGGCTGCCCCTGCACTGCTGGGGGAGGGGGTGATGGGAGACATGAGTTGGACATGAGTGGGGGCCTGGTGGAGGCTGCCCCTGCACTGCTGGGGGGGTGGGGGTGGTGGGAGACATGGGTGGGGGCCTGGTGGAGGCTGCCCCTGCACTGCTGGGGGGTGGGGGTGGTGGGAGGCATGGGTCGGGGCCTGGTGGAGGATGCCCCTGGTGGCTGGGGGTGGTGGGAGACATGGGTGGGGGCCTGGTGGAGGCTGCCCCTGCACTGCTGGGGGTGGGGGTGATAGGGGAAATGAGTGGGGGCCTGGTGGAGGATGCCCCTGGTGGCTGGGGGGTGGGGGTGGTGTGAGACATGGGTGGGGGCCTGGTGGAGGCTGCCCCTGCACTGCTGGGGGGTGGGGGTGGTGTGAGACATGGGTGGGGGCCTGGTGGAGGCTGCCCCTGCACTGGTAGGGGGTGGGGGTGGTGTGAGACATGGGTGGGGGCCTGGTGGAGGCTGCCCCTGCCCTGCTGGGGGGTGGGGGTGGTGGGAGACATGGGTGGGGGCCTGGTGGAGGCTGCCCCTGGTGGCTGGGGGGTGGGGGTGGTGGGAGACATGGGTGGGGCCTGCTGGCAGGTGCCCCACAGTGCTGGGGGGTGGGGGTGGTGGGGAACATGGTTGGACATGGGTGGGGGCCTGCTGGCAGGTGACCCACAGTGCTGGGGGGTGGAGGTGGTGGGAGACATGGGTGGGGGCCTGGTGGAGGCAGCCCCTGGTGGCTGGGGGGTGGGGGTGGTGGGAGATATGAGTGGGGGACTGGTGGAGGCTGCCCCTGCACTGCTGGGGGTGGGGGTGCAGGGAGACATGAGTGGGGGCCTGGTGGAGGCTGCCCCTGGTGGCTGGGGGGTGGGGGTGGTGGGAGACATGGGTGGGGCCTGCTGGCAGGTGCCCCACAGTGCTGGGGGGTGGGGGTGGTGGGGAACATGGTTGGACATGGGTGGGGGCCTGCTGGCAGGTGCCCCACAGTGCTGGGGGGTGGGGGTGGTGGGAGACATGGGTGGGGGCCTGGTGGAGGCTGCCCCTGCACTTCTGGGGGGTGGGGGTGGTGGGGAACATGAGTTGGACATGGGTGGGGGCCTGCTGGCAGGTGCCCCACAGTGCTGGGTGGTGGGGGTGGTGTGAGACATGGGTGGGGGCCTGGTGGAGGCTGCCCCTGCACTGCTGGGGGGTGGGGGTGGTGGGAGACATGGGTGGGGACCTGGTGGAAGCTGCCCCTGGTGACTGGGGGGGTGGGGGTGGTGGGAAACATGGGTGGGGGCCTGGTGGAGGCTGCCCCTGCACTGCTGGGGGGTGGGGGTGATGGGAGACATGAGTGGGGGCCTGTTGGAGGCTGCCCCTGCACTGCTGGGGGTGGGGGTGATGGGAGACATGAGTTGGACATGAGTGGGGGCCTGGTGGAGGCTGCCCCTGCACTGCTGGGGGGTGGGGGTGGTGGGAGACATGGGTGGTGGCCTGGTGGAGGCTGCCCCTGCACTGCTGGGGGGTGGGGGTGGTGGGAGACATGGGTGGGGGCCTGGTGGAGGATGCCCCTGGTGGCTGGGGGGTGGGGGTGGTGGGAGACATGGGTGGGGGCCTGGTGGAGGCTGCCCCTGCACTGCTGGGGGGTGGGGGTGATAGGGGAAATGAGTGGGGGCCTGGTGGAGGATGCCCCTGGTGGCTGGGGGTGGGGGTGGTGTGAGACATGGGTGGGGGCCTGGTGGAGGCTGCCCCTGCACTGCTGGGGGGTGGGGGTGGTGTGAGACATGGGTGGGGGCCTGGTGGAGGCTGCCCCTGCACTGCTGGGGGGTGGGGGTGGTGGGAGACATGGGTGGGGGCCTGGTGGAGGGTGCCCCTGGTGGCTGGGGGTGCAGGGGGACATGCGTTGGTGGGCAGTAGTGCAAGTTGACATGTGGGTTGGCTGGTGGGCATGGCCATGGTGGATGGGGTGCCTGCATGACATGTGCTGGGTAGGCCCCTGTGGTGTGAGCAACCTGCAGGGGCCGTGGAGGGTGTAGAGGGAACACCTGGGAGGACCCACACGTGCAATTCACGTGTGCTGCTCCCCACGCACCCCTGTAATACACGTACCCTGATGATATCGCGTGTGGAACTTCCCGCGCACCCCTGTAATACACGTACCCTGATGGAATTGCGTGTGGAACTTCCCGCGCACCCCTGGAATACACGTACCCTGCTGATGTTGCGTGGGATACTTCCCCCGCACCCTGAAATACACGTACCCTGATGAGATTGCGTGTGTGAATTCCCGCGCACCCCAGAAATACACGTACCCCGCTCAATCGCGTGTGTAACTTCCCGCGCACCCGCGAAATACACGTACCCCGCTCAATCGCGTGTGTAACTACCCGCGCACCCCCAATATACACGTACCCCGCTCAATCGCGTGTGTAACTTCCCGCGCACCCCCGAAATACACGTACCCCGCTCAATCGCGTGTGTAACTTCCCGCGCACCCCCGAAATACACGTACCCCGCTCAATCGCGTGTGTAACTACCCGCGCACCCCCGATATACACGTACCCCGCTCAATCGCGTGTGTAACTTCCCGTGCATCCCCGAAATACACGTACCCCGCTCAATCGCGTGTGTCACTTCCCGCGCGCCCCCGAAATACACGTACCCCGCTCGATCGCGTGTGTTGCTTCCCGCGCACCCCCGCAATACACGTGCCCCGCTCGCACAGGCCCAATTGCTGTATGTTGCCACTTTTGTGATGCGCTGGGACTCTACCGCCTGCCTTCGTGTGGCGGACGTGTTTCAGCTTGTGTGTGTCTTTGGCTGTGCGTGGCTTTGCCCTATTCGATTCCATGAATACGTGTGGTTCGAGTGCGTGTGGGCGTTCCGTCTGCTTCCCTGCAGTACATCCCCAGTTACGCCCTTATTTTCGCGCGTTGTTCCCCATTCCGCGCGTTACGCCCCGTGTCCCGCCCACTTTCTGGTGTATGCGCCGAGGTTGTGCGCTTTCACTGTGCGCGTCGCGCACGCCTTTCGGGATGTTGCAGTGACTTGTGCGCCATGCACGGGTTTGGCGCACATCCCGAGGTGAACACGCGCAGGGACTTCCATGAATCGCACGCGTGCGCGTGCGCCTGTTTCTTTGCACTTGCGCCTGCTTGCGCAACGATTTTGGCGCACGTTTGTTCCATGAATCGGCCCCTAAATATAAATGTTTCTTTTCACAAGTGATTTACATGCAGAAATGCCAATTACACTTTCTTTAAAATTAGTTATCTAGAATGCTGTTTGAAATATTGACTCGTCTATTGAGTAAAAGGGTGGTGTTTATTTTCAATAAAGGAGAGGTAATGAGTACAGAGGCAGGGATGTTCTGATTTAATGTTGTTTCAAAAAAAGAAAGCTCTACCCTGAATCCTCATTCTCTTTTCCACGTATGGTGAAGGTGAGCTCAGAGTAAACCAAACATACATATAGTGATGTGTGTGCTTTGAAAAAGGACTACATCCAAGTTAAATGCAGCTTTGAAAATTCCGTTCAACATACTGCTTATTCTTCATTGTAGCAACAATTGACATTGGGATTTCATTGAGAATGATGAAAATGTATAATGTTCTTTCTTTTAAATTGGTTTGATTATTTATATATTTTTTAAGAAACAGTACTTCTGTGCAACTCTGTGTTTTTCTTGTCCCAAAAGGGGAAGGAAACTGTAGGGAATCGATACCGTTAGACTGGTGTCCAACGATCGTAAAAAGAACTTTGTTTAGTAAATACAAATTGTGCACATCTAAGCTGGGGTTGGTGGAAAATTTCTCTGAACTGCTTGCTGCCCGATTAAAACATTGTACAGTGTTATCCATCAGGTTGCAGATACTGCCATGTTGCCCAGGAATTTAAAACACATATCAGCATGTCTATAATAAATATTGATCTCATACTTAATTTCCATTTTTATTTTATAGTTCCTAGCACAAACCTTCCTCGAGAGCAGCAGATTGCTTTACAATGAGTGGGAGCCAGCTTTGGGCGTGGCATTTAGCAGTAGCACAGAACTGCTTTTGGAAAGGTGGAATAACATGGATTTTGTTGTTTGGGAGGTATTGATGGAGGAGCCACATTCTTTGTGTGTTTTAGAACTGGGGATTGATGGGACTTTCCGAACCTGCAATGGTATAGAGTTGCAGAGGTTCAACCGTGGCAGGAGGACTGTTTGAGGGTCTTCTCTTTGCGGGCTCGCTTAGACTCCAACTTTTTGATTGATTTGCTACTAGATGCACAAGAGTCTCCATAGATGTTGAGTTTAGCCGCCATTTATGTTGGTGCGCCATTCAAGACTGCTTTGTAAAGGATGCAAGCTGTTTTGACTATGATCCGTGCAGAGAGGGGGAGCCTGTGATGCTCAAGCAGGGACAGAGATATATGGTGAAATCTGCAGGTGCTGGTAATGAGCAGTGCTGCTGTTTAGTGGACAGCATTGAGGGTGGCCATGTGCATGGTTAGGAGGGTTTTTCCCCCATCAATGTGGGTGTTCATGAGATCCCGAACCACAATGTGGAAGTCTCACTGGAGGATGAATGATTTGATTTTTGAGGGTGTGGTGATCTGTAGCTAGGTCATTTTGGTTATGTGCTCTTGGAGAGGCTGTTTTCGACAATAAAACCTGGGGATTTGGCTGAGTAACAGATGTGGGGTGAAAACCTCTGGTTGCATATCATCAATTCACTTTTGGGTGTGCTGTTGTTTGGCATGGAGACCAGGGAGGAGGAATTGGATCTTGGTGGGTTTAAGCTTAAGGTAGGCATTCGTCATCCAGCTTTGGATGGTGGCCAGGCACTCACAGAAGCAGGTAATTTTCTGGTGGTCTTTAAACTTGAGGTACACCTGGGTGTTGTCGGCATATTGATAAATGGCTATGTTGGAGTCGTTTAGGAAAAATCCCATAGGTTTCATGTAGAGGTTAAAGATGAATGGGGAGAGTGTCAAAACTTGCTGGATCCCACAGGTGACAGAAGTCATTTGCATCTGAAGGGACACATCTGTATGGTTTGGTGTTTACCAGATAGGTACGAAGCAAACCATTTTAGAACAGTTTTGGAGAAGCCCATCCTGTCAGTGAGGAGGGCACGGAACGTCTGAGGGTCAACAGGGTCAAATGCAGCAGGGAGGTCTAAGAGCACCAGGATGAACAGATCATCCTTGTCAATGACTTGTAACATGTCATCCACCACTTGGATGATGGCAGTCTCGGTACTGCATTTGGGGTGACTACTGGACTGTGTGATGAATCCTGTGAAGTCCTCACAATACCCTACCTAAAGTCTCCTCCAAGGTGGCCAGTGAAAGGCAGAGCTTCCTGATCCTGACCTCGACGGTGGTATTAGCCGGGAGGATTAGCTGGGAGGAAAAGGGCCCCAGGTAAGAAGGAGGACTCCGTTGGGTGAGACGAGGTGTTGCCTTCCTCTATGGAAGAAATATCAGCGATGACAAAATATGTAATGGCTTGTTATCAGAAAGAACATTTAACTTCCAAAGTTGAATATCTTAATGTGGGTGAAAACGGTCATAACCACTTATGTATTGGGAGAAATGAACCCCCTTTTAAAACCATGGAGATTCACAGAGCTGGAATCTCCCCTAACTCCCGAAGGAATAGTAAAGGTAAGTCTGTAAATAATACCAATTTAATCCTTGAAGATCTTAATTTCTCTGTAAAGCAAAATCTTTCAATTAATCCTTATGATATTCCTGTAAGGAATATAATTAAGGAATAAATGAGCATGAGATTAAAATTCACATGAGAAAAGCCGATTCTTACATTATGAACTCCAAGTCCCATAATCCCCAAAGTACTGGGATGAAGAGGAGGGCTGAAAATGAAAAAATCTGCAAAGTGCAGCTTGGTAATGGAAATTACCCACACCTGAGGGAGACTGGAAGGCTTAAAAAGCCCCTTCCGGTGCAGGCCATTAGGAAGAAGAAGGAGCAGAGTCATAGGTGGAGGAGTTGTGAACTCTCCACGTTGCAGCAGAAGCAGAACCTGGAGGAGGAAGAAGATCCCGGGACCACTGTTGAGTGTCAAGCAGTTGCAAGTCCTGAGATGGTCTTTTCCTTCAGAAGCCTAAATTGCAGAGTCTGTGCAGCGAGAAGCGTCAAAGATGGAACCTTTCTGCCTGGAGACCTGAATTGCAGAGGCTGCACAGCAGGAACCAAAAGTTTGTAAAGCTTTCCCCACAGCAAGGCTGTCTCTGGTGACAGGTGAGCACTGGAGAGACTTTGGAGCAGAGAAAGCTCTGTGTGCGAGTGGCACGGCCACAGAAGACTGGGGGCAGCTGGTTGCTAGACCGCGAGAAGCAGATGAGGCAGAGAACCTGGAAACAGGAGGGGAACGGACATGCACACCACACACGGTGAGTTCACTAAGATATTGTGACACTGGAGCACTCCATAACCTCCCACTTGCTCAGACCACAAACTTTAACACAGGGAGTGAGATACAAGAAGAAAAGTAATTTTGAATGCCGAACTGTCAGAAAGCAGATAAATCAGTTTTGTAAACCAAACTGTCTTTGAAAGGAGCAAGTGGAATTATAAGAGCTTCATTATCAGATCAAAGGGCTGTGATTAAATGCATGAGGGTAAATTTGAAAGCCAGCATCACGATGGGGCAAATTATTCAAGTGCCCAATACAAACTACTATTGCCAAAGCAAAAAAAGAGTTATAAAAAGGCAAATTAAAAATAACAATCATTGCCAAAGTGAAGGGGGGCAAATGAGAGTCCAAATGTTTGTAAAACCTTTTGCTCATGTTTGAAGAAGTTCATAAAAGAAACTTGTTTCAACTTACATTACCAAAGCCAAAGACGAGTCAGAGTAAGACAGAAGTATTGTAAGTATTTGGTTAATGAGGAAGTAGGGAAACAAGAGAGGAAAGAAGGCTGCCCTTCTGGTGAAGGATATTCAGAATGAGTGGAGCATAACTTGCTAAGTGTGTGGAAATCACAAGTCTATAATAAATAGCACTAATGTGAATCTTGTTTTCCCTGAAGAAGGTCTTAACCATGGTGTTGTGAAGCAAGCGACATTGTTAAGTTGTTGTATGCTGATCTTTACCTCAGAAGTACTTGTAGTTCATAGTTTATTCTGGCATGGCAGGTGAGTACACCAGGTCAGAGGTTGTGGTAACACGTTATTCTGTGCTGGCAGGAGAGTTCCACAGAACAGAGAACTTTGAAGTAGTAGGCCTGGTATTGGAATAGACCAGGTGGAAGTTGATGAAGTATTGTGAAGTGGTGTTGACAATTCATAAAGAAGAAGTGGTAGACCCACTGCCCTTATTTGGTGAAATATTACAGAATCATTGTGACAAACTTTCTTTGCTGAAGCAAGTGTTGTATAAACTGCAGCAGAAGTGTTTAACATTTTTACAACAAACACTTTGTTGCAGAATAACCCTGAAAAAGACAATTTATGTTAATCATGATGAACGAAGAACATGTTCTTGGTTTATGTGAAGAAGGTTGTTTGAGTTCTTAATATCACAAGTGGAAGAGAAAGAAACCTTTTTGAACAATTCTGAAGTGTTGGAACTTTTGTTGCCAAGTTGGAATAAAAAAGAACTGCATTCAAACTTTGTTACAAGACATAATTTCCTTATTCTTTTGGGACTGTTGAACAAAATCCTGCTTGAACATCAGGAACGGGACTTCACCCAGTTTATAAGGAGAGACAGTTATCATAATGTGAATCTAACTGTTATATTTGTTGCTTTTAAACTGCCATATATTACCTAGTTCAGTTGTTGTTTGTATAAGTGTATAATTAACCTTTTTAGTTAATAAAATGGCATCTTTTGAAAAACCTTCACCAAGTTGTCTGCCTCGCATTTCTGACCCCTCACAACCGGTTATTAAAGAGGAGGACAAGTTCTTTGATTAAAGCCAGTAGTTCGGAGGCAACACATGTTTCTATGAGTTTCCCCATGAATAGGAGGCTCCTGATGGGTCTGTAGTTACCTGTGTCCTTTGAGTGTGTGCTTCTTTCAGAGAGGTAGTATGTGACCTGTTTTGAATGTGTCTAGTAATGAGACATTGTTGAGGGATGCATTTCTGATGCCGAGGAGCACATTGAGTGCTGGGCCGGTGAACTAATTGATTAGGTAGATGCAATAATATTGTCAATGTAAGGGGTGGGTTTGAGGGAGGCAAGTCTATCACAGAGATCCTTGGGGAGATGGATAGGAAATTGGTGAAAGGGGGGAGAGTGCTGGATGGGACGGAAAGCAAAACCGTTTCCAACTTGGAAGCATCAGTGAGAGTTAGGATTTCGTAATTTTGTTTATGAAGAAGGTACTGATTCTGGCAGTTCTGGTTCAGGTGTGGGCTTGGGGCAGTGCTTGACTTATTTGAAAAAGGTTTTGCTCCTGTTAGGGGATGCTTCAATGTTGGAGATGTAGTAAGCAATATTAGCCTCAGCGATCATGTGTCAGCTTTGGGTGCACACGATTTATGGGATGTGAGGTCCTCTGAGCTGCAGTTCGTGTGCCACTGCTTTCCAAAGATCTGATTGAATATTTATTGGAGGTGAGCTTGGGTGTGTACCATGAGGTGGATAGTTTGGGTTTGGCATTGCTAGACTTTAAGGGAGTTTGGGAATCATCTACCTCCATGGCGGATTGATTAAATGATTCCAGAAGATCCGCAGTATCCTCTGTGATTAGGTATCCTCTGTTATTAGGATGGGAAGGTTGCCTCTATGGTGTCTAGTGCAAAGTTCTTGAAAAAGCAATATTCAATCACTCGGCATTTAGTATGGCCTTTATGTGTGATAAGAGCAGAAGTATTGTGGTGTGGTTGGTCCAATCTAGAGGAAGTGGGTATGTGCAGGAAATTAGCAGAGAGGAGGCAAAGAGAAGGCTGGGAGTGTGGTATTTGGCATTTGTGGTGCAGAGTACAATTGCTTTCCGGTCCATGGAGTTGTTCAGGGAGAGTGGTGAGTCACAAAGTGGTTTTGCTAGTTGAGAGCAAGGGACAATGAATTCCCAGAGAGAGATGTTATTAGAGAAGGACATTTCTACAGAGGAGAGGAGTGTGGAGAAGTCATTGGCAGAGTCATTACTTACCCAAGTGACAGTGGCCTGCAGATGAGGTGAAAGGAGATCGAATTGGTTTGTGCTATGGGGAACCACACAAAAGGTATTTCAAAGAACTGGTTGTGGGTGGGTGTCAAGATTATCATATAGGGGCAGTGGATCCTACGGATGAACATCACCCCACCTCTGAATGTCCCCATGTGGTCAGTATGTTGGATCCAGTAACCATGAGGTAGGATGATGTCCAAAATGAGAGAGGAAGTCGGTGTGAACCAGGTTTCTGTGATAAAAGTCCCAACATCATGCAAGTAATTCAAATACCCCAGCATGTAACGTCTTACTGCCATGTGTAAACATTAATTCCGAAATGTAGATCGCAGAAGAGGGCTTCATCAATACCATTAATTTCTAGCTAAAAGCCACTCCCACTCAGCATTTGGGAAAAAGGCTGGGAGGAAGCATGCCCACCAAAAATACACAGCACCCTATATACAGAAATTTCACAAGCACTTCCAAGAGACATACATTCAATAAAAGGTTTTTTTGAACCAAAGAAAATAATGAATGATATGCCCTCTGTTGTTTTTTATTTGACTTTTTATTTATCACGGTATAGCTGCTCAATAGATTCTTCACAAGGCGCCCCGTAGGTGGTTACCTGTAAAGCAAGGGGGGAATCAATTAAATGGTCTGGCTAATTATACCATCAGAGTGTATACATGCAGCTCAGGCCCGTTGTTTGGCACAACGGGAGCCTGAACCTCCTGGCAGTGGGTCATCATACCCACAGCAGAGAGGTCTCACATGCTGAGTGTGTGTGGCTGGCTGTCAAGGTCTACAATCCTCCAAGAGGCTGAATCTTTAGCAATAGGTTGTCCCACACAAAGGAATGAATTATCACACTCGAAGTGTGTGTCACTGCTTGTCGAGACAGGCATTACAGTGGATTCATGTAGTGCCTCCTCATTCATGGTATTAATTGCACATACCTGAAAAACATTTATCTAGGGTAACCCTCTGGAGTAGCGAACAGCCTTGGATTGAAATGCCATTCGTTTTCACACCGCGGAAAAGCACCCCGAAGTACAGCCATCACATGACCGTTATGTTGTTCCTTTATCACCTGATCAGTCCCAGCGGAGCCTCATCCACGATCTTGGTACTGAATGTGTATACCGCGGTGGGCTGATAAACTCCCTGATCTGCGCTTGATGATTGAATAGCATGGCATATGAAACCACAATCTCACAGAGGGTTAAACAATTTCTCAATATGTCTCCCTCTCCAACCTATTAAGTCCAAATGCTATGGTTTTTAGATTGAACATCCCAAATTGTTCTTTCAATGTCAGTTAACAGCTGATGTCCATATTATTGGTTACCGTTACTTTATCAACACAAACCATACTAGATCATCTGTTTGATGCCCATATTCATTATAGTGGACTGCTAAAGGGGCAAGCACGTTTTTGTGCATATCTTAGAGCGGTGCTCTGTAGGTTTACTGGCCAGCTGGTTTTCCCTATGTAGATTTTTTCACAGGGACATCTAATGGCATATATCACATTCCAGCTTGTGCAAGTTTTAAAAGATGTTAAATGCCAAGTTCGTTTCCTATTATCAAAGGATTTTAGTTTCTTTGAAAATGTGCATTTTTTGCAGGAATTGCATGGGTAGTGTCCAATCCATGGTTTATTGGTCAAATCCAGAGTCTGTTCTTGGGGTATCAAAGTCTTAGATGCTCGAACCAACTGTTGTTTCAACCATCTAGCTTTTTTAAACGCAAATAAAGTATTTTTTAAGGCGATGTTCTCCATCCACACTGTAGTACATTCCAAGATAGAGCCCCTAATTGCTTGTGCTTTTTTGCAAAAGGTCAAAGCACAGATTGGTCTTAATGTAGCCACTCTTTTTGAATATTCGACCAGTAATGATTCCTGATCAGTAAATCGTGCCCTCTTTCGGCATTGGTTCCCAAGTTTTTTTGGTATCCCCCTGCATGTAATCTATCAGAGTCACTGCATGTTGCTGAAAAAGTTCAACATCAGTACAGTTTCTCCTAATTCGGAGAAACATCCCATATGGAAGCCTGCTGATAAGGCTTGGTGGATGTTGGCTGGAAAAATAAAGGGTAGTATTCCATTCAGTTGGTTTACGGAATACTTCTGTCTGTAATTTTCCTTCTTTATGGAAGATTTGTAGATTCGAGTGATGGCTGACTAAATTCATGTGTGAATTTTAAATCATGGTCCAAGAGCATTCTCTGAGCCATTCCAGATCATAAAGATGTCATCTATGTTTCTACAAAAAAAAACAATCTGGGGTAAAAAGTGGTTTGTATCTCATAAGATTTTTTGTTCTTCCACCATGGCCATATAAATAATAGTCAAAATAGGAGCAAACGCGCAGCCTATAGCCGTCCCCTCATTTGTCAAAAGAACTCATTCTTAAAGTTGAAAAAGCTGTTTTGCAGCTTCAAAGTTATGCATTCCAGGAGAAAATTGGTCAATACTAGATGTGGCAGAGTGGGCATCAAAACAATAAATAAGCAACAACAAATCCAGGATTCTTTACCACCCTTGGATGTGTACCACAATCTATGGCTACCAACTGCCATTGTGCGGTTTACTAACAATAAAACAATACAACTCTTGCAGCCAAGGGGGTTGGAAATAGAAACAGAAGTCCATACCTTCACACTTGTCAGTACACCACTTAAGCTCCCAGCATATAAAACATCGTTGACATTCTCAGTAATCTAAACAGCCCCCACCTCAAAGCATGGTGCTCATAACTGATATCACTAAACCTGCAACAGTTGATTTGTTACATTACATGGCTGTGGGCAGAGCCAGCTCTCAGCCCAATTCCAACAGCTACAAAAGCACCTAATGCCGCAATGATGCAATTCGAGTCTGGCTGTCATGCTTGTTATTGGCCCCCACCTTCCCATGGTAGTACTGGTCGTGGGGGGCTATTACCACGACGTGCAAACCATCTGGAAGATCATTATCACTATTAGCGCACCAGGCCGTGGTGATAGTTTTTCTTTTAAAGGAAAATGTGCAATGCTTGTATCATCATTGGTTCCCCATCTTCCCTCGCCAAACTTGACAAATCCTTCAAATCCTTCACTATCGATGGCTACAACATCCCCCTCGCATCTGCAGTAAAAACTCTGGGGGTCTTTCTTGATGCCCACCCTCAACATGACTAGGCAGGTGAACCACATTGCATCAACTTCCGCCTATGCCTCTAGGTTGATTAATGCCAGCAAACCCTTCCTTTCATCAGAAAACCACACCAATATCATCTGAGCACTCGTGGGCTCCAATTGGACTATTGTACTCTCTGCTGTGTGGCACCTCAGAGAAAAGCTTGAATAAGCTGCAAGTGGTTCAATACAATGCCCTCCAAGCAGCCACTGATCTGGGTAAACACGATCACATTTCCGAAACGAGGAGAGACCTCCACTGGCTCCCCATCAGGGAAAGTATAAAATTAGAAACACTTTTCATCAGGCATCAATGTTTAGCCCACCACGCAACAACATACCTCATCCAAAAGATCAAAGGGCACACCCCTACAAGACCACAGCGCTCGGCCTACAAACAGTGCCTGGAGATTCCAAGATACTATCACAAAAGAATTTGGGGGACCAGTTTCCCAGTCCGGGCTGCCACCCTCTGGAAAAAGTTCCCCACCACCTGAGGGCGGATGTCCCTTTTCTGTTTCTAATATCATGAGACATGGAGAAAGACACCAGAGGCTAGATGAGCGGATGGGGATGAGTGGGGGATCAGAGGGAGTGGGAACAGAGTGGTTGGGGTGGCTCAGGAGAATGAAACAAGGGGGAGAAAAGGAAGGGTTGGAAGCTTATTCCAGCAGATATGACTTTAATTCCATGCCTCCTGATTGAGAAGCGCCACTTCCCTGACTGCTAAATAAAGCCACGAGAAGCTTTTCAGATTCTTTCTTGGAATTCATTTGTTTGTCCTGAGTTGACAAATATGGGGACATTTATAACAGTATATTTATTTAGTGTACTGCTGCAGTTTACCACATAAAAGCAGGAATCTGTTTGCATGACACCAATTATTTTAAACCACAAAGCAAACTTTTAAAAGTATTTTTTACATTAAAATAAAATATATTCTTTGTAACACATTGCGGGCTGTATATTGTAGTTCTTTCTAGTTCCCTAGATTCTGCATGCATTTAACATAATGACTGGCAGATTTCTTGACTAAAACTAATGAATATCTTTAGTATTAAAGGAGATGATGGTGTTACCATGTATTATAAGGAATATAGTACCCACAAGATGTACATAAATGGCATATTGCAGGTCACCATGGAGCTGAGTGACCTTATAAATGAACTTGGCCCTCAACCTTGTTCCCATATATCATGGTTCCTCCCTTGGGGGACCCCCAGATGTTTTGGACTTCACCTCCCATCATCCATAGACAACATTGGCAGTGGTGAAGGATGATGGGAGCTGTAGTCCAAAACATCTAGAGAGCTACACAATAAGTAGCAATACTCTATATGATCACATAACTCCTCTCTGAACTAGAATATTCTTATACAGTAAGAATTACATAGTCACAAATAAATGATACCACCGCTACATCAACAGTATAGTTATGGTTTCATTTAATTTGAAATAGGCAAATGCAAAATAAAATCCTCTGTAACATTCGTTCACCAGTGCACTATTTTTGGCATGCCACTGACCTGGTCAAATCTCAAGAACGGTGTCAAATTTGAACATGCTGAAAACATTTGCTGAATTTGCATGGATCATTTCATAGAGATTGAAGAATGCACTTTTTAGCCTGCAGTACCTCAACATTGTCCAATTCTTGAGGCACACTAAGGCCTTTGGCTCAAGTAGAGCATGCCAGAAACATTTCCAAAATTGCATAACTCAAACCATGGATATATACTGTTAAGGTCAAAAAGTATCAATACTTTGTCATAAATGTCAGTGATCTACAAAAAGGATGCACCAACATAAATAATGTCATCAAATGTTCATTTAGGAAATGTTCTTGGTTGGGCAAAATGAATAAGATGCAAAGGCGAGTCAGAATGGAAAGTCTTCTTGGTGTTAACTAAAGGTCTTTCAGTATAAATTCCAGTAACATAACTAAACTTAAGCAAATATTTGTTGGGTTCTCCAGGTGCCTTCGCTGTATTACTCCCATAGTCTCAAATCGCAAAATGTTCTTGTTCAACGGTGGGAGACTTTCATCCTTTGTCAGCTCTGCTTGTAAAGGGAAGGTCCTGTTATTTGTCCTTGGCTGATGGGTAACTGCTGCAGAGAGACTCGGCTTGTTGGTTTGGGCTGAAAACACAGCCACATGGTGCCCCAGACAGGACACCATCACATGGATTTTACAGGATGTTTCCTCAGTTCCTGAACTCTGACCTGCTTAGTGTTCCTGTTCATGATACCCGCTCTTCCAATCTCCTTTTCCTCATTGATGTTATGTCACATGCCCATTCCCAGAAGTTCTTCACATATTCACTGTATTCTGTTCTGGTCAATCGTACTGCTTCTAGGCTCCTGTTGGATCTTCTGTATGACGTTGCCATCTGCTCATTAACTACCCCATCCAACTCAACGTGAGATGTAGGCTAAGGGAGTGGGTTTTACCCCTATTACCCACTTAGGTCCTCTCCCACCTCCTCCTTTGGTCTATACTAAACCTCCTCTTCAGGTCTTCTTTCGCCTCCTCCTCTCTCGACCTCCTCCTTAGCTCCTCTCACAGCCTCCTTCTTAGTTCCTCTGAGCCTCTTCTAAGTTCTTAAATTAGGCTCATCCCCTCGGTTCTTGCCACTATCTCCTCAGATCTTCTATCCACTTCCTCTTCCTCAGCACTTATGTCCTCCATCTCCTCGGTTCTTTCACCACTTCTCCACTGCTCACGACCCCTCCGCCTTCACTCTTCTTACTACCTCCTCCTTCACTCCTCTTCAAACTCCCTACCTCGGCCTCCTCTTTGCCTCTCTTGTCTCCTGTGTCCAAGCACCCGCAGTACCTGATCTGGTCTAACCCGTTTAATCCCTGGAATCACCCACAAACTGGAACTCTGATTCAGAGATATATTTTTAGCTGTGTGTGTGTTTGTGGTTTAAAGCCTTCACGATTGGAAATTAATATTTGGTGCTACCATTCCCACAGGTGAAGTTCCAGGGGTGGGTCTTCCGGATGTGTAGCCACGGACCACCGTATCAAGTACATCATGAATCTCTCTCTCTGCCCATCACCTGCACACCAAGCAAATGACTTGCACAAGGTGCCAGTGCCTCTGAACCACTCTGCTCTGTGACCTTGTGTAGGAGGTCTAATGTTGATGCAAACAATCAAGTCAAAAACCGATCCTGATCAGGCTGACAAAGCAAAGTGAGTTCACTAACAACTTCTCTGCATTCCTGACTGTGGTGAAGGTTTAACTGGCAAACTATTTATCAGGGTGGACATGGGCCCCACAGGCAGTAGTGTCTGATGCTGCATAAAGGAACATAAAAGGATACCATCAGTGCATGGAGTCATGTGGCATTCCTCTGCCATGGCAATGGCATGGTGCAGTTAGCCAAGTGATCCTCCCCATGACATCCCCAGGTCCAGCATTATTCAGGTTATTGTGGCAGTACCCAGCCCCTTTGGCAACCCCACCATCAATCTGGCTGGTCAGACAGATGATTTTGTCATATATTGCCCACTTCCTTTTGAGCTCCCATCTAGAGGAATATAGTGGTAACTGCTGGCTAAGATAATGAGCATTAGTCTCTATCCATCCCTGACTGTGCACTACTGTCAATTTATAGGTTTTAACCCCTTGAGTGGTAAGGACGAGTATGCTCATCCTTTTTGCATAGCCTTGATTAAAGCTCAGCAATCAGGCCATTACCAAGGGGTTCTGCCATTGGCCTTTGCTAGCCAGATGAGATGTGCGTGGTTGGTGGCTATTATTAACTTGCCAGGAGCAAGGGAGGATTAGCCACTAAGAAATAGTACCCTACTCCCTTCAAACCTAGACTCCAGTAGACTATTGTCAAAGGCATGTGCATGCCATGCCGTCATATCCAGCCACCCACACAACCACACCCATCTATCCACGACACAATCACATCTATTTCCACCCATTTTACCATCCATCAAGCCACCTAGTAAAACACATTAATTTAATCACTGAATGTACTCAACCATACACCTGCTCTCACCAGTCCATCCAATCACACCAAATCAATAAAATGTCCTACATAATTTCACCCATTCATTAATCCACACAATCACAACGATCAATCCAATCACAAGCACCGATCTAAGCAATTACAGGCATCCATTTATCCTATTCTTATAAATGCACATATCCATCCAATCACATTCACTCTCATGGACATCCATCATGTCATCCATCCACACAATCACACCGCTCCATCCTTTCATACTTCTATCCAGCCATAAACAATTCATTTTCATTTCCATCTCTTGATTTATTTTTCTGTAGTGTTGTGTTGATCTATAGTTTGTGCGTCTTTTGAACTGTTTTAATGTTGCATATCTATATATATATTTTTAAAGTGGGTCCACGGTCAGTGACCAATATCAATAAAATCACCTGTGAATGTGCCAACACAAAAATACATGTTAGTGAGCTTGCATTGATTTTTAACATATATAATGAGGACATTTACATTCGTTTGCTGGAGGGGGTGGTCTATGCTGGTGGGGCTGGAGGAGATAGCGGTGATGATGATTTGATAAGGGGCTCTAGAATGGAATCTGTAGAGTGTGAGGTCACCAGGCAGCCTGAAAATCAGAAGCCAAAGCAATTCTTGCAGGATCAAAAAATAGTGATTTTGCGGTGGAAATGAAATAGCCATAACAACTCTGAAATCATCACTGTTTCTTACCTCTACCACTTTGTCCTCAGGCCTCATTAATTTCCAAAATTCAGTTCATACTATGATATGTTTGTCATTGCATTCTTTACTGATGATTTTCATTGCATTAGATGCATTTAGCTACTTCTGATTTCAAAGCTGAAGGACTTGCTGGCAGCACTTGAAAGGATTTCAAGCGTACTATATCACACATAGGACAGATGACCTACAAACATATAATCTGTCTTTACAACCATTGATCCGCGATGAAGAAATGACAACACAAATGGGTAATCAAGCTTTTGAGGACAGGATAGGGAAGTTTTGCCGTGGGAGATTACATCGAATTCGAAGTAATCTACTTTGTTTTAACAAATGTTGCCCCGAATATGTGTAGGGGGTGGGTATAGGCGACTAACTAATGTGAAGGAGTTATGAGGGGGTGCGGGCTGCAGGCGGGTCTCCTCTTACATATATTTAGCAAAATCTACCACAAAAAAAAAAAAGAATTTGATGTAATCTTTTCGACCATATCCCATAGAACCTTTGAGGACAACAAGCAAACCACATAATCCGGGAACCCTACAACTCGCAGGCAAGCTTATCCGCACAGAGCGGAATCCAAAGTGATCTTTCAAGAAGGATTCCCAGATTGGAGTGGCTACAGGATACAGGAGAGCGGCACTACATTTACACCCTGTGCCTCCTCAGAATGCAAACACAGAGTGAGATGCCGCGCCCCTGCTGGAGTGTGTAGACACCCCAGAACAGCCAATTGTATCGCCTTCCAGGACCTCCCACAGGAGTGGGACGACCAGGTTACTTGATTCAGGTACCTTATTGGGCCCGTTATGGACATCAATGCCATGGCACAGTACAATCACACCCCTCTGCTGGGATTGTCCAGGCAGATCCTGCCACTCGGAGACATCCCAAGTTAAGCTTTTCACCCAAGAGGAAGAGTGCGGCAGGACGTGTTCCTTCTTGTCCTCCCACTACATGTGAAGATTCCTCTGAAAAGAGGGTGCCCAGTACCAAGAATAGACCCAGGGTCATGACAGACTGACCGGGGGTGGAAGGA
Source organism: Ambystoma mexicanum (assembly GCF_040938575.1). NCBI lineage: Eukaryota > Metazoa > Chordata > Amphibia > Caudata > Ambystomatidae > Ambystoma > Ambystoma mexicanum. Next base: position 791,145,228 of record NC_090927.1, read on the forward strand.
TGTTGGCCCGGCTGACAGGTTTCACACAGTCACCCATTTACAGGTAGGGTTCATCACTGGTAAAAGATCCATGGCTAATATCCACAATCTCACTTCAGCTGTCACCCTGGCATGCAACACCGCACCCCTTCCACCCCAGTCTACCCAACTAAGAAGTGGGGTGACCACACCACCATGCTCCCATTAGGATCACTGCAGGAGCCCATGGTTCAGCCAGCATCCCTGCTTTCAGTTGTCGTACGGGATCTGGGAAGTGCAGTATAAGGATAAAAATGTTCCCACTCAGGCCATGGAAGAGCCCTTTACCACAGAACAATAAGAGACACAAATCCCTCAATGCAGGCTTGCCAATGATATAGCAAATGTGCGTTGTCTTCAGAGCAGTCATGGGCCTCATCACGAGTTTGGCTTGAGCCCTTAAATGCTGCAGTAACGGTATTACCGCCACATTTAATGGCTAGTCAAATCATGAATTAGGTGGAAAATTGCATTTTTACCTCCAGCTTTTTGCAGGACCTTATGGACCCAACGGGTAATGGGAATTTACCGCCCCCACCTGCAACCGAGTTGTGATAGCACTATTAGCACTGGGCAGTATCCCGGCAGTATTACCGCCGGGATATGGCTCAACTCGTGATGAGGATGAGGATAGTGCATAAAATGTCAGTCAGCCTATTGTGGACAACTAATGAGCGAGTTATAAAAGAGTGATACACACCGTGTGACTGTACTTCGTAGCAACAATGTGTATGTAATGCCAGGCTGAGATTTAGTTATGGTGTTTTGCAAAGCATTTTATCAGATCAGACTTGAGAATGAGTTGCAGAAGAGATGATACAAGCAACTTCTTTAAGAAAAATAAACATCTAGACCATCAAATGCAAGAAAAAAGCCAATGAGTAATTGATTTGACCATTCTCCAACATTGACTGAAAGTAAGCAGTTTAAGTATTCCTTGACATGCATCTGCAACATGTACCACAATGCAAATGGTAATAAACAAGGAAAATCGCGGCGTGGCTTGGCAGCCATGAAGTAGGCTGCATCTCTACAGAGCTCTGTGATCCGGCAAGTGATCCTAGAAAGCGCAAGCTGCCTGACAACAGATTGCGATACTAAAATAACATCATGGATGTGTGAATGAGAAGAGAATAAGAAGCACTCATATGCGGAAGGATTGACACAGGCGAACAAGAGATTTGCTACTTTGTGTCCCAGATCGCGAACTGCAACAATAATAACAAGATGGCGGTGACCCCGGGACAAAGGGGCCCGCGAAATCAACAGGAGAGACAGAGGACTGGGCTGCAGAAGGGGGGACAGCTGACAAGCTGTTGCGAGTAGACGGGGTGCCGTGGCAGCACAAGTACACTGCCCCGCAGGCAGCAGAGGGTGCGGAGCGCAGACACCCGAGAGGAACTGATATCATGTGCAACTCCACGACACGGCAGGTAGAGCGCATGGTGGCTCATTGCGATGCGGGTGTGGGGACCACGTTGTGGACAAGACCGGTCGAAGGAACTGCGGACCCGGCCCCAGTGAGGACCAGGAAGCACAGAGACATACGGAAGGCAGGCGCCCCCCAGGAGCAGCAGTGCGCATAAGCACAGCGGATGCACTGCTGAAGGCGGGGACACCCGCAAGGTCATCGGTGTGTCTCGAGCTTGCGGATCGTGAACCGTAAGTGTTGAGCCGTGAAGGAGGGGGCAGCCGTTGATCGGCACACGGCACACGCGGTGAGTAATAGAGATGGAGGGAAAAAAAGTGATGGCGTGCACGCAGCTTTGGAAGGGCATGCCCCCAAGAATAATAAGAGACTACCATATAGTGCCGTGACACGCGTTCCGGTGGGCGTGAGCAGGCACTGAGGCAACCGATACGTGGCCGCAGGTGGGCCGGTGGGAGCACGCTGGAGGCTACAAGCGCGCTGGGAAGCAGGTCCGGGTGCACGCCGCTGGCGCTGGAAGCAGCAGGAACCCTGCAAACCACATTGGCAGCATGCGGCGACAGGCAAACCCACATTTAGCGAATAAGGGGTGACACTGATAAATAAGACAAATGCTGAGGAACACTGTGGGTGGACAGCTGTACCCAAAGAGAAGCCCAAAGTGAAGCAAACACAGTGATAGGTGGGGAATGGACACTGTGAAACGAAGAAAGCGCTGCTGACATAGACTATTATGCACATTGGATGAGAAAAAAGGCACCGCTGAACCACAAAGTGAACACATGCAGTCCAAAAGGAAAAGGCAAGCCTAAATGCTATGGTGCGCACAGCACCACGCTAAGGACAGGAAGCAAAGCCCTGTACGCAGCGCACGCAGGAGAGCTGAGTAGGGGGAGACCCAGAGGCCATACTCGGAACACTGTGATAGCGCTGGGACAGAATTGGACAGCCGTGGGCCCCCCTCCGCCGTGGTCTACAGGCACGAGGACTTCCTGAAAGGTGTGGCAGGGTTACACATTGCCCGCCTGAGGTGATGCTCACGACGAAGTGACCTAGTGGAACCTGAAAGAAAGAGTAAGAGGGACACGAGAGTAAAAAAGACCATAAATAACACTCACCAAGAAGAGCTAAAGAAACGGTGAGCTGAAGCGCAGGAGGTGGCGCAGCATGAGACATCAAATGTGACAGCAGTAAGGGGTAGGTGCAGCTGATGACCAGGCGCTAAGTCACGGCTTGGGACAAACAATCACTAAGGAGCATTGACATCCATTGCAACGGAAGGAGACACACGAGAAGTAAGAGCTGCTAACACCCTGTGAGGATGGGCCCTGGGGTACAACACGGCAGAGCAATGTCGATAAGGGGAGGTAAAACCAAGGGCAAGCAGCCTACGATAGACATTTTTGCTAAATCACAACAATCTCCCACCACCCCAGCACAAGGAACGGCAACAGCACCTGCAGATGTGGCTTCTCCATGGGAGGACAGCGCAATCTTAACAGCCAATACGGAACTGAAGACCTCATGGGGGGCAGCGATGGCAGACCTGAGAACTGAACTGGAAAACAAAATAGATGCAGTAGGAATTGAGGTCAATCTGCTTAGACAAGATGTGAGAGCTCTGGCGGAACGGACGATCGGCCTAGACAGTGCGGTCAAAACCAACACAGACACCAGCACAAACAATGCCAGGGAAGTCCACATATTGAAACAGCAGGTGGCTAACCCGGAGAATCGAGCGGAGGAGGCCGAAGGAAGAGCGAGATGCAATAACATAAGTGTGGTTAGTCTCCCAAAGGGAGAGGAGGGGCAAGACCCCACGACCTATGTGGAGAACATGATAATACAAGAAATAGGAGCAGGCGAGCTCTCCCAAGGGTTCACAATTGAGCGCGCACATAGGGCTCTGATGAGGAGAACGCAACCTGGAGCCCCCCCCGGACCCCCCCCAGAGCAATTACAGCAAAAATCCTGAACTACAGGGACAGAGAGAAGATCTTGGAATTTTTTTGAAAAGGAGGGACGATAACAAGGGCGTCCGCAACCATCACTGCATATCCTGACTACATCATGCTGGTGCAAAGACAGCAGTATAGCTATGTGGCGATCAAGGGGAGACTGCGCGCAGCTGGATACAAATACATGCTCCTATATCCCGCAAAGCTCAAGATTTTCCACAAAGGCAAAGCACACTTTTTTGATACCCCGGAGGAGGTGGCGACGTGGCTGGATGCAAACGGCTGTCTGGAACGGGATGAGGAGCAAGGCCAGCAAGCACAGGATAAGTGAACACAATGCCATGTATGATGAAGGGAGGGAGGAGGGGGCCGGGAGCAAAGACTACAGAACTGGTAAACAGAATAGTACCAGGAGAAGTTAAACATGTGACAATTGGACATGTGGGACTAGAATATAACCAGAAAAACGCAAAATGGCCAACGATAAGGGCGCTTAGCCTGATAAGTAAACTAGGAGCTACAAGATGGGGAAGGTCTACCCCCGGGAATTAGAGTAGTAGGACCGCCGTTAGGGTGATATTTCCCTTCTGGGCCGTGAGTACGGCACTTGCTGGAAAAGGGCTAGATGCAGGGGCGCCTGAGATCCAGGGATGGAGCTGGGCATAAGTTGGGGAGGGGTAGTGACGGGAGGGGTTTGCAGTGGAAGTTGGGGCAGGGTGGGAAGTGGGGGTGATGGGGTTGGGAAAGTTGAGGTGTTTATATTTAAGGGGAATTTATTTTGGGGAACAAGCCTTCATGAAAGGAGGGAAGAACTGAGACTTGGACTGTATTTGTGGAGGGAAGAGCGGGAACCTAATATGTTATGGGAGACCTTAAAGTAGTTACTTGGAATGTTAGGGGGCTCAACAGCTATTTAAAAAGAAATAAGGTCATGATGTATCTGCGCAGGCAGAAAATAGACATAGCCTTGCTACAAGAGACACACCTAATGCAAGAAAAGCTGGAGGTGGTCCGGAAAAAGTGGAGGGGGACTGTTGTGGGCACAGCATATTCAGCCTATACTAGAGGGGTGATTACCTGGGTTGCACCGCATGTCCTGTTTCAGTTACTACATTCTACGGTCGAGCCAGACGGGAGGATGGTAATAATAAAGGGGTTGGTGTAAAACAAGGAAATATTTATCATAAACACATATGCCCCAAATCAGGAAACTGCGGCATACTTTAGAACCCTATATAGCAAACTTAGCGTGAGCTTTGGGGAGCCGGTGATTTGGGGAGGAGACTTTAATTGTGTACTAAACCCAAAAATAGATAGATCGGATAACAAAATAGATAGACCCACCCCAGCTGCCAAGACATTGCAGTCACTGTTAGCGGATTTCGGGTTGGAGGATGCGTGGAGGTCACACCATCCACAGGACAGACAATATTCGCACTATTCAGCCCCCCAGAACCTGCACACTAGACTGGACTACGTGTTTGTCACACGTGAACTAATGATAGAAATAGCGCAGACAGAATATAAAGCGAGGGTCCTTTCAGACCATTCGCCGCTGATATTAGTATGGCAATATCGACCTCTGAGAGCGAAGAAACCGACATGGCGCCTCCGAGCAGAAGCGTTGAAAGATAACATTTTTTGGGAGGACATGAGAGAGGAAATAATAAGCTATTTCGAGATCAATACTGGCAGCGTGGAGACAGCGGGTATGCTCTGGGAAGCCTTTTAAGTAGTAGTGAGGGGGATAGCCATAGCCAAGTCCAAGGGCCTACAAGGAGGGATTTTGGTTGAACTTCAAGAAGCGGAAACGGAGCTAGAAACAGCATTGAAAAGGGGAAGTAACACTAAGGAAGATAGTGAAGCAATACTTGGGCTGCAACAGAAATGCATGGGATACTGGGATACAATCAGAACGATAGCGAAAGAGAATGGGTGTATAGTAGACACTCAAGAGGGAGTTAATCAGGAATTTGCAGATTATTACTGTATACTGTAACCGTATCCTGTACGGAGATGCGTAGGAAAGCGACAGCAAGGAAATAAGAGAAACACTGGAGGATATTGGATTGCCGCAGATTAGCGCAGAAGAGCGAGAGGAGCTAGACGCAGCGATCACTCTAGAAGAATTGGAAGAGGTAGTGAGGCAACTACCCACTAGTAAGACCCCGGGGTCTGACGGACTCCCCAGCGAATTTTATCAAATTTACAAAAATTAGGTGCTCCGCCCACTCTTAGAGATGCTAAATGAGGCATATGAGGTCGGAAGACTACCAGAGTCCCTAAGGGAGGCGATTATCATACCACTCCCCAAACCCAATAAGCCTGGTTGTGAGTGCGGTTATTACAGACCCCTGTCGATGTTGAACCAGGACAGTAAAATATTGACTGCGGTCCAGGCAAACAGAATGAGGAGAGTCATTATAAATTAATACACCCCGAGTCATTGAACATGCAAACGGGGATGCGAGTGAGATGGCAATAGTTTTGCTGGACACAATAAGGCATTTGACTCGGTCAAATGGCCATGGCTGATTGCGGCCCTGACCAATTACGGAATAGGACCGGGGTATCTAAAATGGGCCAAACTATTATATAGCGTGCCGCTGGCCAGGGTGAAGACAGAAGCGGTGATATCAGAGAGGTGGCAACTCAGTAGAGCAGGGATGCCCGTGGTCCCCCATGCTGTATATCTTGGCTTTAGAGCCCCATGCGATATACCTAAGGCAGCAGTATGACATAATAGGCATCACCATAAAGGGGGAACCGCATTTAATTTCCTTGTACGCTGATGATATGTTGTTATATTTACGCTACCCGGAAGAAAATCTCCAGTATGTCCTGGAAGTGATGGAGCGCTTTGCAAGGCTTTCAGGGATAGCTGTGAACCCCAAAAAATCTTGTGTATTTCCACTGGGCAGATATAGAGGGGTTCCGATAGAGTGGCTACCGATCTTGCAGATACCATGGGAGGTCCGTACGTTCCGATATCTCGGGATAGACATATATCATACGGTGGAAGCAGAGCATCAATACAACACAGAGAAAGCAATCAGGAATATTGAAAATAGTATGAAGTTCTGGGTGAAGCTCCCCTTGACGATGATGGGACGAGGGGTGTTGCTTAAAATGGTGGTCCTGCCAAGACTGTTGCACTATTTTGGGAACATCCCATATTTGATACCTAGGAGATTATTTGCCAGAATAGACAGCATATGTAGGGAATTCCTCTAGCATGGGACAAGGAACAGAGTGGCCCTTTGGAAGCTACAAAACTCACACGAGAAAGGGGGTATAAAACTACCAAACTATGAAATGTATTACATAGCAAGTCAACTACAATACGTAGCTAAATGGCTCTCTGAGGAGCCGACCTCGGAATCCAGGCTGTTCCGACTGGACTGTGCCCCATTTTTCCTAAAAGAAATGATGTGGCTGCCCAGAGTGGATGTGGAAGGACGCTCAAGGATGATGACATTAGGGTGGGAGATATGGAGGAGAGCATGTCAGATAATGGAGAATCCATCCCCGTGTTCCCCGCAGGTTCCATTAGTCGCTCTGGCGGGGAAAGAAAAGCAACTAAGACTAATGATTAGGATTTGCATCGGAAGTGTGGCTGTTGGGCTGGGTGCTCTGCTCTCCAGGTCTCCTGCAAGGCGCCGTCGACTAAAGGAAGCTCTCTTCATTGTTGGAACGCACAAAACGCGCTGTTATTGGACTGCCATTGGGACATATTAGCTTCTCCTACTGATCCCGCCTTCCTGCCCGCCCTTTGCTCACGGCCACTTCCTTATTAGCACTGGTGCACACGCATCTCGCGCGCGCATCCCAAGTGCATCGGAAGTGTGGCTGTTGGGCTGGGTGCTCTGCTCTCCAGGTCTCCTGCAAGGCGCCGTCGACAAGAGGAAACTCTCTTCATTGTTGGAATGCGCAAAACGTGCTGTTATTGGACTGCCATTGGGACATATTAGGTGAATACTAGTGTCTACTAGTTTCTCTTGTGTTTATAGACCGCGGGTTTCCCGCGGGTCTCATTGCTGTTACGTGAGTGACGCTTAACTCACTACGCTCCTTTTTTGCAGCTCCTCCTACTGACCCCGCCCTCCTGCCCGCCCTTTGCTCACGGCCACTTCCTTATTAGCACTGGTGCGCGCGCGAGATGCGCGCACCCGAAGTGCATCGGAAGTGTGGTTGTTTGGCTGTTAGGCTGTGAGGTGTGGGAGGTTGGAATCCTTCTTATTTTGTGTTGTTACTGTGCTCTGATAGGTAAAGAGTATATTTGGATGTATATGTTAGTAATTGCTGGTTAACGGTTGATCTATGCCATATTGTATCACGTTTTGTGTTTCGAAACCTCTCCACGAAGGGTAAAACATCCAAAACCCTTAATATTATGAAAGATCCTCATGCTGACTTTTTTCAGCAGTAATAACTTGTAGAGCAAGTCTGGCACGAGTGGCTGCTTTACCTCTTCCAACCCAATGAATTGAGGAGGAGGAGCTACTGCAATGCACGCAAATATGTTCTAATCAGCTAAGATCAAACACTGACTCTTTGAATAATTACTCTGAATCTAATGAATGCTCGCCATCCCTTTATGCTGAAGATTTGATAATTCACCCACAAAAAGAGATGCTAAAGCGTCAATGGAGTGAGATGACTGATACTCAGGGTGATTTATGCATGGGTAAACAGTCATTTGATGACACTCCAAGTGTTTTTCAAACAGCTGATATGGATTTCCTCCAACTAGACAATAACCCTGCCCCCCCAGACAAGGTGATTGGGGATATGTCAAAAGATACTGTAGCCGACAAATCAAGTAACACTGATATATGTACTTTGATGGGGATTTTTAATAGACTGATCCTTAGTGAACTAAGATGACAAACAGAGCTTTTAACGCAAATTAATACTTCCATTCAACAGGTGCCGTTGAAAGTTAATGAAATGCTACTAGGCCCGTTTGCCATGCTGTCAACTTCAACTAAAGGTGACGCTAAAGCAGTGAATTCTAAAGACTCCTTTGTTACAACGGAATCCCTAATCTCTAAAGAGATAATTACGATTGATGAATCACAGAACCATATAAAACTGACTGATCGAAGGAGCGACGCTATAGAGGCTTCCGTCTGAGGTTTATAGAGCAACAGCATCCTGCAGTAAGAGAAGGAATCTCCACTATTACACTTAAAAATCTTACTAGCCCAAATAATAAAAAAGAGAAAAAGGGAAAAGGGCAACAGAATCACAGGAATCAAAAGAAAAATCTGTGTAAATCATCCCGAAAGTATTTAAGAGATGTTATGTTTAAAAATTTGATTGAGGAGGCTAGAGACGAGATTGTTGAAACCAATGATATAGGAAAATAATGAAATCAATAAAGAGACTAGACCTGCTATACAATTGATACAGGATCGTTACTGTGAAGCAGAAAATTCTATCTCTGATGCGATGAAAAAGAAAAATGAATCGACAGATATTGCCTCACAGTCGTCATCCCTGAAGTCTGACATGGTGGATATTTTTGAGATTTTTAAAGCAAACTCATTTGCAACTGTAAGTACGAATACCTGAAAAATAATTGCTGATACAGTTGTTAAAGAACCGGTAACCTGTGAAGGAGCATTAAGCAAAGAGTCGAAGCATAGGACACTCAGCAAAACACAAGTAAATAAACATACTTTGTGTCAAAAAGCAAGGTTAACACTGATTACGGTGAATACTGGGTTAGGTGACAAGCAATGGCCTATGGGTGATGGTACTGTTAGTACATCCTATGCTGGTTGCCTTTCCTCAGTCTCTCGTGTGAACGACTTTCCAGCTCTAGGAAGTAATGAAATGCATGAGCTGGAAATTGATAAAGCACATGTGGGAGACCTGTTAAGTGATGCTAGAGGGGCCAATTACGATTTGCGGAAAGGTATGGTTATTGATGTCAATAATATTATCAGAAAAGATGATATAGCAACTATTGTGAAAAAAAATTTTGGAAGACCAATTTCATAGTAAAGAGAATACTTGGCAGTTACCTGCCAATAACCAGGGTCCGTCCCAAGATTTGGAAATGTATTATCAAAATGCTTATGAACATCCTGAGTCGGTAAATGATATCCAAGATCTAAGGAAACCAGCATTAATTGAAATACCCAGTCTGATATTGACAACTTTGTTTGGGGAAGGGAAACAAATATCCCTGAACCGCCCGTACATCCTTTCGTTATTTGCAGCCATTCCTGTACTATCATTGATATCATCTGCAGACATTGTTCTTGTTGATTGTATACATAAACAAAGGTTGGATTACGTACGCTTGGTAATCCCTTCCCCCTTTGTTAGAAATTTGCTGATGAAAGAAGCTGAAACACTACAGTGTAAATGCTTTGACATTTACGAATACATTCCGATTGAGCAAAAGAATAATTTGAAATATGCACCAACTAAGATGGTTGATAAAAGAACTATAGACCTAAACAAGAAGAATAGGAACAACATGGTCGATGATTGCATTACAACAGGAATGGAGAGGGCTGACCCTTGCTTTTAGAGAAGCCATTAATTCATTGAAAGATTTGGCTAAACTCCTTTAGCAATGTCGAGAAATCTACCCTAGCATGCTGGAATTCGAGAGGTCATGTACATTTGCTTAATAACATTGAAGTCACATATATTTTGCAATCTTTTGATCTGGTTCTATTGCAAGAAAAATGGGCTACTATGCCTTTAGTATGGGAAGGTTTCGATATTTGGCAATCACCTGCCATTAGAGGGCCCAAAGGTATACCGATGGGAGGTTTGCTAATTGCATGTAAACAGATTATGGAAGCAGAGAAAATCAATGTATGGTCAAGTTTTAATTCTTTTTTATCTATGACATGTAGGATGAAGATGGGTAACAATATTAGAGATATATGTGATATTAATGTATACTTGAACCCTCTCAAATACACTGAATCACAGTTGATCAAAGAACCAAACAATGTAACTATAAAAATTGATGCCTGGCGCGGAGCGTGTGAATGGGCTAGTTATGATAGCTGGCGATTTAAATGCGGATTGTGATATTGACACCATAGAGATTGATGCGCTAATGTGTGATATAGAATCTGCTAGTAACAAAGTTAGACCTGTTAATGGTAATACGAAGCTAAGAGGAGCAATATGGATGAACTTTCTCAAAGTAATGGGGCTAGTTAAAATAGCAAATACTAACCACAAATGGAATGCCAGAGGTTGTAGTTCGATCTTAGACTATCTTTGTGACTAATGGTTTGGATAAATACATTCCCAAACTTACCACAGAGAAAATATCCACTAGTGACCATAATCTTTTGTTGATTGATGTCATATATACAAATATAGCAGAACGAACTATAAGTTATAATGAAGGTCTAATTGTGAATGTCAAAGGCAACTGTATACAGTGGTCCTATTTCAAAACAAAGAGATTCACATCTGTTCTACTAAAAGATTTTGACGATATGTCTGACAAAGAATATTTATATTAATTTTTCTGCTACCACTTTTACCAACTATATCAATGATATCACACTGAGGACATGCACGAATAAGAATGCTACGAAACAGAGTTCCAAGCACATGCATGCTTTGATATAGAGACACTAAATCGGAAAAAACAGCTGAGACGAGATATTCGAATTATATTGAACTCTATACATATTGAAGGTGAAGCAAGTAAGAAGATAAGAATGATTAAACAACAGTAGAAAAATTGGCAAATTAGCCGCAAGGTGGCAAGGGATTAATTAGACGGGGAGAAAATGCTTTCTAATATATTAAAGGTAAATATATCTCCAATTTCTGGCTAATGATTAATGACATACAGCTAACACAAAAAGAGATACTCTTCACGTAAATTAGTGAAAGAACATGGAAAGACCATTTTACTAGAATGTATGTTAGCAAAAATAATGATGACATGCTACAATATACAAAAGATCAAGCATGGAGATTAGATATTTCTGTTATTAAAATTAGTAGACTAATTAGAAAATCAAAAAAGTCAGCTGCACAAGGACCCAATAATCTATCCAACCAAATTTTGAAAATTGATATATTATTGTGGGCGAACACCCTAAGTATATTATTCAAAGACATACTTTTAACTAAGTTGATACCTGAGTCATGGAGAGTAGCGCTTGTGATCCCCATTTACAAGAAAGGCCCAAGAATTTCACCAGATAGTTATAGACCAATTGCTATTTCAGATCCAGAGTGTAAGATATTTGTATCTATTGTATTAGAAGAATTAGAGGAAGGCTTAGTAGTTGTAACATACTAGACTGTAAACAGATAGGATTTAAAAAGAATATAGGCACCAATTGTGGTGGACTTATATTGAAATGTTTACAATACAAAGCGTTATTGAAACAAGGGTCCTCTATTTTTGTTGCCTCCATGGCTCCTGAATAAAACGTTTGACCTTGTAGCTTGTCAGACACTATGGTCAATCCTGAGAGACCTAGCGATTCCCAAGCATCTACTTGAAATGGTTATAGAACTATACTCTGACACAAAGATTAAGGTCAGGTTGAATTCAGAGGGTCGCCTTTCATCAGAGAATACGATACCCAATGGTCTGAGACAAGGCTGTAAATTTGCAGCTATCCTGTTTAACTTATATTTTTGTATAGCAGGTAAAGAAATATCGAACAAAGGACTAGTATCTCCCAAATTAGGAGATATTTCTCTTGAATGAATGGCATATGCAGATGACTTTTTATTGTTGGACTCTACAAAAATTGGCCTACAGCGAATGATAAACGCTTTTGTTGCCTTTACCTCCGGACTACATTTGAAAATCAATGCGTCCAAAACAACAATTATACGATTGGGAAAGCCTAAGAAAAACCAATCTAATCTGACATGGTTCTGTGAAGGGAAACGCATAAAGTGTCAAGATGCCTTCAAGTATCTAGGATACTATTTTACAGGCAATGGTTCAACAGCAACTAGGCAGTTAGGAGTAAAAGCGGATATGATCCGGAGGCAGATATGCAAAATAAGGCCACATTTTGTAGGTTCACTATGGTACCCTTAAAGAACTTTTATGTTATGACAGGTATTCCTAAACTTATGTATGGTTTAGAATTTTATGACATAGAGAGTACTGATTTTATAAAAAATTTGGAAAGTGTGATATGGAAAGGTGTTTTATTTTTCATACCCAAGTGTGTACCAACTGAGTCCATCAGATACGAGTTTGGTCTCCAATCTCTGAAATCGATTATTACATGGAAAAAAATGTTACTATGGAGAAAATGTTTGGTAAACACATCTATGACTCTATATACTGTAGCAGGCAAAGATTAATCTAATTTTTTTGTTCGAAACTGAAATTGGTTATTGAAGAAACCTTGAGGAAGCTAGGTATCCCAATAGGGATGCTTTTGATGAATCCTCTAAAGGTAAAAAATATTTTGAAATGTAATGACTGGCAACAGACCATAGGCATTGTTCGACAATCAAAAATGGTTAACCAAATATATTTGTTTTGGAAATTTAACCCTGCTATTGAAGTATACCCGGAACCTTAGAAACACATTTATGAGATTTAGATTCAATGTTTTAAAAACAAACTACATTTTGAAAAAATGGAATCTCCTTAATGTTACATGAGGTTGGTGCAGACACTGCAAAGAGGAGGGTATTGAAGAAACTTTGCTACAAATTTTACTTTTATGTTCTGCGCTACTCAAGCAACGTATATTATATTTTGAACAATTTATTCAGCATTTACATTGTGTTAACAGATAATTGTTGTGGCACTAGATAAGACATAATAACTCTATTGTTCTAAAGATAAGAGTTATTGGGCCTCATTACGACCCTGGCGCTAATGTGTTAACGGTGCCGTAAAAGGCTACGGCGCCGTTAACCCATTAGCGCCTTGCTACGAAGTCCCTTTGCGGGACCCGACCTGAACGGCTGGTCTAGACCAGCCATTAAAGTAGGGACCCGCAAAGGAACTTTGGTGCTAAGTACGGTACCGCAATTTGCGGTACCGTACTTAGCGCCTTCCCCAGTCCCATTGAGCCCTATGGGACACAAATGGGAATGGGGAAGGGCCAATGTTCAATGGGGAATTATCGCCCCGCCAACCTTGGAATGGGGTGGTAATTCCCCATTGAACATTGGCAGACTTGTTACGATGCCGGCACCAACCATGGTGCTAATAGCGCCATGGTTTAGCGCCAGTATCGTAATGAGGGCCATTGCCTTTCTGAAGAATTTTTGTGATTTATCTTGAGTATGGTAAATTAACCTAGAATGTGTTGTTTTATGATTTATGATTCCCACCTGGGATTTTATTGTTCCACTCTGGATCGTTTTGTAAAATGTTGTTATTTATTGTGATCATGGTTTTAATATGTATGAATGATTTGATGATGATTTAATTGATTCAAATGTTGTATACTCTTCGATGAAATCATTTTGTAAAGGTTTATACAAACCATAAACAAATAATAAAATAAATAATGAATAGGAAGCTCTGGGAACCGGTGGGGATAGCAACAATGGGCGACATGTGGCAAGAGGAGAGTATAACAGACTTTGAGGGGCTGGTGGAGGAAACAGGGTTACATACGCGGCAGTATATCACATACCATAGGGTGGTGCAGCAAATTAAAGAGACATGGTCCGAAGTAGTACTAGCAGACGAACCGGACGCCACTATAGACATAATATATGACATAGCAGAGGGGGGACATGAAATGTCTAGAATATATGAGCTGATGATGACCAAAGCAGGGAAGGAAGTGGTACAACCTAGACAGGACTGGGAAGAGGAAATGGGTACCCCAATGAGTGATGGGATGTGGGAACGTGCTCAAGGATATCACAAAAAAGTGTCAATAAATGCTAGATTACAACAGATACAATTATATATAACTCACAGGGCGTATAAGACACCCCAAAGGACAGCCAAATTCAAAAATGCAGGATGACAATCATGCGCCAAATGTGATGAAGAAAACGCTGTAATGGTACACATGTTCTGGTCATGCCCGATAATAGAGAGATTCTGGGGAGAAATAGCACATAGGATGGAAGAAAAAGGGATCAAAATGGTGGTGGACACGGTGTGGGCTTGCCTGATAGGAGGGTTTCCCAGACCACGTAAACTCAAGCATGTGAGTAAATTGAAAGACCTGGCGTGTGCACTAGCAAAGAGAAGAATCGCAATGGGGTGGAAGGCATGTCATAGACCAAGAATAGAAGTATGGTGGAAAGATCTACAGAACTTGGCAGAAGCGGAAACTGACGTATGGCAGGAAGCAAGCAATGTTGGTGGGGAGGAAGAGGCTGGAACCTTGATAGCTTGGAAACAACTAATAGCTGAATTATTTGGGCCCACACATGATGGAGCAAGTGACCGGGATCCAATAGAAAACATGGAAAAGGAATCCCTACTGCGAGATGGAGAAACAGAACAGGAGGGAGAGTAGGCTCGGAAGGGTGGGCGGGAAGGGGTGAAACAGTGGACACGGATAAAGTGATGTATATTCAAATACTATTACATGCACTGTAAGTTTGGTTTGGTTTGGTTGTTGAAATAAAATCAATAAAAATTGTTTTTTTTTAAAAAACAAGGAAAATAGGTTAGGCAATGGAAACATAGCATACATAATTCATAGTGCATAACATATTCAAAATGTATATGAGGCATATGATGGACATCCAAGTACGGCGGAAAAATACCAAACATTGAAGGAGTAAGGAAAGGGGTGAACATGAAAATGTGGAAGAGGAAAATGAAAATAGTGTGAAGTGTTCCAGAATAATCTCTCTGGTTGGCTGGTACCGAGATTTTGAATAATGGACTTGCCTTGTGTGCTCACCCTGATCGTCTATGATTCTAGCCCTCCCCCTCTTTGCCTTTCATACTTGAGATTGCGTCCATAAAACAATTCATTTCTTCACTTGATTTTGTGTATCCTGAGAGACCGTCAACATTTAGTGTATACACTACCCGGTTGGAGTACTGTGAAAGATTATTGGTGCAGGTGCTTCTCTAAAATGTGCCAATGTGTGTTAATGTCCCTGTTACATCTCCTTCAATAATTGATGATATGCCCATTTTATTGACTTTTGCATCTCTGTGTAGTAGCCGCTCTGCAACATGGGCTTAAGCTCCATGAATGTGCCCATCGAATTGACTTTTGCATCTCTGTGCAGTAGCGGGGTTAGGCTCCATGAATGTGCCCATCTAATTGACTTTTGCATCTCTGTGCAGTAGCCGGGGTTAGGCTCCATGAATGTGCCCATCTAATTGACTTTTGCATCTGTGCAGTAGCCAGGGTTAGGCTCCATGAATGTGCCCATCTAATTGACTTTTGCATCTGTGTGCAGTAGCCGGGGTTAGGCTCCATGAATGTGCCCATCTAATTGACTTTTGCATCTCTGTGCAGTAGCCGCCCTGCAACATGGGGTTCAGCTGTATCTTCTTTCTAGCTGTGATACATTTTGCATAACTCTAAAATAGCCAACCATTTCTGTAATTTATTTCCCTTATATGTGGCATGCAAATATGTTGCCATATGTAACAATACTGTTTTTGACAGCAAACTCTCCTGAGTCCACGGCATGAGTTTCTTATTGGTCCTGCCTCGAACCCACTCTGAATTATACTTCCTTATTTTGACTGTGTATTTTCGCAATGTTCTACATAAGTGTTAGAGGAGTGTCCCCCATGACAACAAGTTCCTCTTGACTGTCTATACTTACCCAAACTTTTATTCTTCTCTTTATTCTATCAAACATAACACACTGATCAATTTGAGTAGGCACCATCAATCAGCAGTTATTATCCTAAATTCAAAATATTTTTGCCACTTTTAAAATATATACAACAATGTTCTTTTTGTTCCTCATTTACACTTTCTATCAATATTTAGTATCTTATTGTTTCATCATTGATATTTTAAGAATCTCTTATTTATTTATTTATTTATTTGTTTCCTTTGATTTTCATCTTCCTAATTGATGCCAATCTTCTGATTTAAAAGAAATCTAAGAATCGTTTTAATTGTTTAATATCTTTTTATATCTATTTATCTAAACACAGCACAGATGTATACTGACATATAACCCCAAACACATGTGCGCTTCAATAAATATTCCCTGCTTACGCCTTTCTTTATTGTCTTTAGTAAATGTATCTTATCTCATTTTTACTCCATCTTGGAGTTTGATATGCACTCTTCTTGTTGGCTTTGACTCAAGAATCCTTAACACCCCTATTTGGAGTCGGGAGTTGAGAATCAAGGTATCTACTTCTCTTCTTTATAATCTTAAAAATCCTGTTACTTTTGCCTTTGTATTTACAACACAATCACTCCATCTATTTTTGCCACCTTCAATGTTCTACTTACATCCGTGGCTCCGCTTGAGTCCCTCAGCATCGACTCTTCCTCAACCGACCAGTTTGTCTTCTGTCCGCGGGCCACATGTGGGGACCGGACATGAATTTCGTCAAAGAGGGACCAGCCAACTGTTTCTTCTTACAATGGTTTTGTTACGCACCATTCTCCACAGGAAACTACGGTCTTCTGCATAATGGTGGAAGCAGCCAAAAGTCTGAAGATCTGGACTTGGGCCTAGGTCAATTAGACCTGAACCATCCGCACTGCTACCAAAATGTGCTCTACCACCTTGAAGCGTCTCTTGTGTTAGATGGAATTACCAATAAAGATCTCAGACCAAATAACTGGACAGATACAGATAATATGGCAAAGTACTACTTTATTCTCAATTTAATAAAACAGGGCGAACTGGCGAACTGACGAACAACGGACTGATGCTTGCACACTCACAAACAAACTTGATTACACAGAGGTTATATGCCCCAATATGTGCTTTCTATGACGTCATCCTACGTGGCAAACTACAAAACCTATTGATAGGAAGGCTTGCTTAGGGGTGCATATGTACCTTTGGCATGCATATGGGTTAGAACTTTAATTGGCTGCCCTTTATCTGTAGGACACGCCTTAAAGTACCTCTAAATATGTATAATACTGATTATAGCAGAGAAAATGGCAACACATTGGTCTAGCCAACATTGTATGGCATATTGCCCCGTAGACCCTCTGATTTTTTGGCATTCTCACCCAACCTTGAACTCGTTAGCAGCACGTAAGCAAAATGAAAGCCAGGTGCTTGAGTCACGTCAGATTACTCCCCACTTTTCCAATTAGTCCATCATCTCTCATCAGTCCAAACATAAGCCAAAGTTTCCCGACTGTAGTTGACCTTGTAGTTTGCCTCTCTGTTCTGGCACATTTGAGGGAGTGTACGCACATCACTATCTTCATTTGCGGCTTAACGAATAGCCCTTGTTTTCAACTTCCGAATCACGTGTGAGGAGACCGCACATTTTTCCATTTCTACCTCCTATTTACTAATATTTGATTTACTTATGCTGGGTGTTCTTGCTCCTCTTAGCATCTAGAGACTTGCTCACTCCATCTTGTAGGAGCCTTATCCATTATTAATTTTCCAATACTTGGCTCTTGCAAATGTGTTTTTCTTCTTTAATCTAAGAGAAATAAGTCTTATGCATATGACATATCCGTCTGCCTTCCTTTGTGCCTTGCAATTATTCCTTGAAATATCATCCTTGATCCCAGGCCAACACAGTCTCCTCTTTATTTTACACACAAAGCTATTTCTCCAATGTTTCCTGACTCTGCACCCCTGGTCTGTTTCTGGGGTAGCTGGATTACATCTTTACACAAGCCAACATCCATTTTCAGTTCATGGCTGTCCTTGCCACATTATATTTTCCTCTATATCAAGCTTATGTATGTCTCATCTACCTTGCATTACTGCGTATTTACAATTATTGGTCAGCAAGTTACTTCATCTTCTTTGTATATGATTACTTTATTATTTCTCTTGTCACTTCAGTTATATCGTTATTCTTAAGTATTTTCATATCGTTTCTGCATGTCCTCGTATATCTTCTTCATGACATCACTCTGCCCTTGTCAGATTTCACTCAACGTTACATGATGTCCAAAGGTGCGTGCTGACATCCTTCCACTCTTTCAGTATGAGGGTACATTTGGTATGGTTGCCTAAGTGCATGTAATCTCTCATAATCTCAATGCAGTATAGGCATAACACATGAAGTCCCACGTATAGCTCTTCTCCTGGTGTTCCAGTTTGACGGCAGTGAAGGGGCAGGAGCAGGGGAAAATGCATCCACCTGCTCCTCTACAAGACCACTTCTAAAATTGAGGGGGTGATTCTTTCCTGTGGGATTTCCTCAAAAAAAGATTGCATGTCCTCTGCATTAGGGCCATGTTAAATTGTTGGTGGGTGCAACAGTCCCTTGTGGGAACACCTCACAAAGGTATTGGGGGCATGACTCTCCATTGTAGGAATACCAGTAAAAGAGTTTGGTGTGTCCAATTCAACCCTCAGGTACCTCAACTAAAATGTGTGTGTGGGCGAGAGAGAAAAAGGAAGATAGAGAGAGAGCGATACAGAGTGAGAGTTAGAGTGAAAGAGACGGAGAGAGAGAGCGCGAGAGGGGGAGAGAACGAGAAAGAGAAAGAGATAGAAAGATAGTGTCTCCTGTGGAACAGCTGCAAACATTGTTTATGTGTGTGATTCGCTCCTTTACAGGGAGGCCACTAAAAATGTTGCTAAGTATGACACCCCTGTGGGAGCAACATAAAAATATATTCGGCGTAACTGTAAAGTGTGACTACAAAATCAAATGTATGTGTAACCCACATTGTCCTTTGTCAAAGCCCATGTTAACCCTTCCTAGACTCTTGTTAGATGTTAAAAAGTACACTTTCTGTCATGAAAGGTCATCAACCTGAAAATTGTCTTCACTACCAATCAAATTATTGATGCTTTAATCAGAGCTAGTGCTACTGCTGTTTGTGATAACACCCTGGCTAACATTTATACTACACTGGTTTAGCTAACCTGTTTTAGATTAACAAATAATTCCTCATTTTAGTTGCAGTCATGAACACTCTGAGATTCTGGTTGCTGTTATTAGCCAAGTACTAGTGTCTTGCCATAGTCTGCTGGGATGTTATACTCATGAATGTTAGATTTTCTACATGACTCACAGTACCCCTTTCGTATGTTAAGAAACAGTGGCACAAACCGCACTAAACACCTCATCTTATTTGAGTCAATGGGAGGACAAATTAGGGTTTGACTGAAACTCAAACAAGTGATGCTGGCCACATGGATGTCTTATAGAACCAACATTGTGGAGTGCAAAAGTAATTCTTTAACTGACATATGTGCTGCAAATGTCTCTACCATTTGAACAGGGGTGCGTCCTATATAAGTCACAGTTATAAAAATGATGAGCAGTTGAGACTCGTGCAATGATGAGACCAAGATCAGGGTGTCAGTGGCATTCAGGTTTACAGATGCATTTAACCTCAACCTGATTAGGATGTGAGATTTGAGGTGAGAAAATTGAACCACCAGTGTGTGTGTGCTGCCGAGCAGATAGATATGGCCTGTCTTTCCAGCCTCTGCTCTGAACACAATTGGTCTTCCAAGCACCTTTCATGGGTCATCCATCACATAGTGATTCTACCTACATGGGTCTGCTCCCCTAGCAACAGTTTAAAAGTGAACCAATTTAACTCAACATTTATTTATTTATTTATTTATTTATGTATTTATTTATTTAGTTATTTATTTATTTATTTATGTGTTTTGTATGCCACAAGACTGCAGTAAACAGCTTCAAAGCACAGGGAGGGGGACAGAAAAAACATTGGATTGCAGTGATTATTCACATTCAGGGACGAGATGGAGAGCAGGGACATCGTTTGGTGGTTGCCAGGGGTCGCAGCTGCGACCCATGAGGTCTCCCTTGCTACCGCTGTGGTCTCCCTTGCTATGCTTTCTTTTTAATGGAAGCACCTGTAATGTCGCCAGCACCATGTGGCTCTTTGTTTTTGGAGTGGCTGGTTATCTTGGTCAGGCCTCTTTAAAAAAAAAAAACAGGGGGTTCCACAAGTGTAACACCTTGAACAGTGACCTTAAATAAGAAAGAATAGGAATAACCAATAATTTTACTTTCGAGAATTCTATACAATAATTGTTAGACTCATTAAAGGTTTATTTCAAGCACACTTCAGTGGGTGAGTCACTGATTTAGTCTGTTCTGAAACACCTCAAATTCACAATGCCGACAAAAAAGTACAAAAAGCATTTAGACTAGAATAAAAAGCAATTTCGGACTATGTAGTTTGCTTTTCGCAAGTTACAATTATAGCATGTCTTTTTTCTGCCGTTGTGCCTTTTATGATCATCACAAGACATTTCATCTCGCTGTCCTCGGTCACTTGACAAAAGCCTTGTGACTAAAAGAGCAGAAATGTTTGACCATAGCACATAAAGTGGCCCTTGATTTCATTGTGCCTCAATTAATGCTTTGTTGTAATAAGTCTATCTTTCCAGTCTCCCTTGCATGCTGTTCCGGATGTTTGTTTGAATGTATGATGTAATGAGTGCCCAGAGTATGGTATGCCGTGTGAGTGTGCTGCTTTCCCAGCGCTACTCTAAATTCTTTAATACACAGTTATGAACTCTCCTAATGGTAACTGTAAATGTAATTTGTTATTTATAACGCGCTTAATACCCAGCGGTTTCTAAGCATGGACCCGGGGACCGAACCTGTGTTGCTCCACTTTGTATTGCTTCCAAGGCGTTGCCCCTGAGCTATCCTCCCTAGACTATGGGCCTCATTACACGGATGGCGGTAAGGGTTAACGGTCACCGTTAATGGTACCGGTGACCGTTAACCCTTACCGCCTTACTACGAGGTCCCTTTGTGGGTTGGAGACGTTAATGCCTGTTTTTTGCAGGCGTTAAAAACCAACCCGCAAAGGGACCAGGGAGCTAATTACGGTACCCTAATTTGCGGTGCCGTAATTAGCACTTTCCCCATTCCCATTATGCCCTATGGGGCAAAAATGGGAATGGGGAAGGGCAATGGAGGAAGGGGGAATTACCGCTCCACCAACCTTGGAATAGGGTGGTAATTCCCCTTTCCTCCAAGGCGGTGCCGGTATTTTACCGGCATGGACCAAGGTGCTAATAGCACCTTGGTCCACCGCCGTCCGTGTAATGAGGCCCTATGTATGTTACCAACCTCTGAACCCTGAAAAGTAGATCCACGCAGGCTTGACATGTGGCCATCTTTGCAGCAGACCTGCAGATGAAATGGTGTGCTGTTAAAAATGGTAAGATAGCTCAGTGGGTTGAGCACTCAGTGCTGCAATGTATGTATGATCTGCAGGTACGAATCCTGGCAAGGCCAACTCAGCCTTTCATCCTTCTGAGGTTGATAAATGAGTATCAACACTGGTTGGGTGATATTGTATGTATATTTGTTTTATATAAAGCGCTTAAGCGTAAGTGCTATATAATAACACATCATTATCATTTGGCCTTGGATGTCTGCTTGCATTCACAGTGATGTGGTAGTATGGGCTTATACACACTGATATTAATGATACATATGGTGATGCATTCTTGTATGAAATGTATATCACATTACAGTGATATCATAACCATATTTTTCGTAATGTACTTCGGGAACAATGTTATATGATGCCATTTCCTTTATCTCAAGGGTTAAGTTGTGTTCACCGCTTCCCGTGATGTCACTTCGGAGTGCAGGTCAAATTGTATCACTTACTGTGAAGTCATCAGAAGTCAAGGATCATTCTGATGTCACTTCCGCTATCCCTGGCATTTTGGTAAAATGACGTCCCTATTGGAGAGATGAACTGAATAAAGTACAACTAAGGGGATAGTAAGACCTTGCAATCATTGCAGATTTAGAAGAATTTCCAGTTGAATTGCAGGATGAATTTAAGGAAGATGCACATGTTCAAGTCGTATACGAAATGTACATGGGGCTGATTTACTAAGTTAAATAAGTAGCTTAAATAAGTCATTTTTTTGGTGTAACTATTACTTACTCCATTTTTTGGAGCTTAGTAAATTTAGTTTTACTTACACTATTTTTTTAGCTTAGTCAATCAGCCCCTCATATTTATATATATGTATTGGTCTGATTTACTAAGCTCAACTTACACCATATATGACGTAAATTCTACTAACACCATTTTTTCTCATTTTAGTAAATTGAGACTTAAGCTACTCATTTAGCTTATTACATCAATCCCATAAGAATGTACAGTTGCGTTGCAAGTTGAGATCAAGAAAGAGAGGCGCAGTGACCAGTGAGATACATACAGTTGAGGGGAAGAATGTTTGGGAGGAAGGATTAATGGAAGGCAAAAGCCAACACGTGCGCCTTTGGTTTATTGCACAAGGATCGGGTGAGGAGCCAAGAAAGGCTCAAGGAGGCATTCATAATTTTGCTTTGTCTATGTTATATATGCCTCTTCCAATTAAAATATTAACCAGGATGCATCAGTGAGTAACACAGCCGCTGTAGTGTTTCACAAATTAAAAAGAAATGGCATTGTCACCCAGGACAGCATGCCGGGTTCTCGGATCTGGATAATGCACAAGGGCCCTCGTTAAGAAACTGATTTGCTCAATCCTTTCATTTTGTCGCCAGGCCATTACCCAGCATTAATGCCCCCAACTCGGGGGTTATTGAACAAGTAAGGATTTCTCGAGTTTCGAAATAGGTATGTGCAAATGTTGAAGAAATGACCCACATGCATCAAATAAAGTTGTACCTCTCATCTCACACCAAAGGGTAACAGCTGTACAGAATGACTTGGCCTCGCAATTAAAGTGCACATGCAAGGATGCGATTAGCTGTCGACAGTCAAGTGTGAGCTCTATGTCACAATATTTAATCATGGATTACATGGGTATTGTTATGTTATGTTATGTTACTTTGCATTTATATAGCGCCTTATGTACCATTGGTATGATCTCAAGGCGCTGGTAGGTTGAACGCCCTTGGGAACCGAAGTTCAAGTCAGTAGAGAGAAGAGAGAGAGTCATAAGGTGCGTGTGAGCACCGGATATGTGTGCAGCAGGTGTGGCATTCGTGTGACAGCTGCTTCTTAGCGGTAGGTGTGGTGGTTGGGAGATCAAGAGTATGGGCCTCATTACACGGAAGGCGGTATTGATTTAACTTTACCGGTAATGTATTACCGGTAATGTTAAATCCCCATGTGGATCACGACCCGGCACACCGCTATTAGCGGCACCGCTAATTACGGTGCCACTAATAGCGGGCAGGCCGCGTGCGCGCGACCCTCCATTCCGTTAATTACGCCATGCCGCTATTAGCACAGCATCACAAGGCCAGTGCACATGCTAATAGCGGCATGGTAAATCCCCCCAAACCCCTTACCGCCATGGTGCAAATACCGGCATCGCGGACCACCCGTTAAGGGAAATGGGCAGTGTTCCCACCTGCCACAGGTGGACCAAATCAGCACAGGTGAAGGCAATGGAGACTGTGGCAGCTCAAAAGGAGCACACCACACCCCTTCCCACACCCCTCCCCACACCAAGATGGTTCCGATACTGGCAGCATTACATGGCCTGGAGGACCTCATTGCAGCGCAGCTGCTACAACAACAGGCAGCACAAAGGAGACGCAGGAGGAGGAGGAGGAGGAGGAGGAGGGCAAGACAGGCACAGCAGGCACCACAACGGCACCTAATCATACCACAGAGGCACCCACCAGTACCCAGGATCAGAGGCAGTCCATTCAACCTGACCCCTGAGCAGATACACACCCTGTACCGTCTGGACAGGGCTCCCATCACCAGCATCGTAGACATGATCCACGACGACATTGCGAGCCTCATAGACATCAGAACTGCCATCCCCCCGCTACTGAAGGTGGTGAGTGTGCTCCACTTCCTGCCCACAGGCACCCATCAGCATACAGTGGGACAGATGCATGGCATCTCACAACCAGTATCCTCACGCACGCTGAACCAGGTACTCGATGCACTCCTGAAGCATGCACCTGAACACATATCCATGCCACAGACTGCCCAGGAGATTGCAAACACAAAAGTTGGCTTCTATTCACTGGCAGGCATTCCAAGTTGCATCGGGGCCATCGACTCTACCCATGCGGAATTGGTGGTCCCACATCACAATGAAGTAGTGTACCGAACAGGAAGCAATTCCACTCTATCAATGTCCAAATGGTATGTGACGCCAGCAAGATAATCACACATTGCTGTGCCAGATTCCCAGGATCAACACATGAATCCATGGTTCTGCGGGACTCAAGTATGCCACGCTACATGGAGCGACACACCGGACAACGTTCGTGGCTACTTGGTGAGTAGCAGGGCAAGTACATGGCAGCGTGATTTGGGGGGGAGAGATACATACTCCAACTGGGTGTGAATGGGGGGGGAGAGATACATACTCCAACTGGGTGTGAATGGGGGGGGGGAGATACATACTCCAACTGGGTGTGAATGGGGGGGGAAGATACATACTCCAACTGGGTGTGAATGGGGGGGATACATACTCCAACTGGGTGTGAATGGGGGGGGGAAGATACATACTCCAACTGGGTGTGAATGGGGGGGAGAGATACATACTCCAACTGGGTGTTGACTGGCGTCCGTAGGGAAAATGGACATACAGATGTACGCCAATGTCCTTCAGGGAAGGCCACGATGTACCTGAGAAGAATCCAGATGCAATTTGAAGGTGCACGACTATGAGAACAATGCAGGCTGCAAAATATTACACATCCATCCCCATTGCACATCATGCCACGCCACATATTACACAAATCAGCAACATGGCGTCAAGATGGTAATACAGAATCAGCGCACCACTCACCTATAGCACCACGGAAGTGATGCTTCACAGCATGGCAACATTGGTGTCAGAATGTCAGTACACAAGCAGTGTGTTACAAAATTTGCCTGGGCCAGGGACACCTAACACCTGGCCACACCCAGGACATGTGAAAACTACTGTTGTAGGCATTATTGTGCCATTTCTAGTTGCAGGGTCGGCCACACACTTGCACGTTGCTGTCACACAGACCATCTGCATGTATGCGCTCATTTTAGCACTTGCATCACAATGCTATGTCAATTTGTGTGATATGAACAGGCCGCCCTTGAGGTGAACAGTAACAGGACCCCATTCATCCCCCCATACAGGTGATGCGGCCTATCCCCTGAAAACCTGGCTCCTCACACCTGTACGGAGACCACAGAACAGGCACGAGGAGGTAATCAATCGTGCACATACCCGTACCCGCATCGTGACTGAGCAGGCCTTTGGACTTTTGAAGTCACGTTCAATGTGCATTACCAGGTCTGGTGCTGCTCTCCTGTATGGACATGAGAAGGTGGCCAAGATCACCATGGCATGTGTCATGCTGCACAATATGTGTGACAGACGGAATGGCCCACTGCCCCCTGACGTTGGGATAGAAGCACATGATGAGGATGATGATGTTGATGTGGACGGAGGTGAAGGGGATGCAGGTGTTGCAAGAGGGGATGGCCAGGAGGCACGTGCTGTGAGACAGCATCTGATCAGCCAATCAATCTGCGGAACATGTTTTCGTACTGTCACATGGATATGGGGAGGAATGCACTGGTGTATGTCTCAGAGCTCGCAATGGACCCTGTCGCCAATGAAGTACACACACACACAATGAAGATGTCCAAGGCTGTGTTTTCATCAGAAACCAGTGTATTGACTAACATAAAGGTGAAGAAGTGCAAGCCCCACAACATCCCACCACCCTTCCCACCCCCCAACAGACCCATAACACCCTTCCCACCACCCCCCACAACAGACCCATAACACCCTTCCCACCCCCCCAACAGACCCATAACACCCTTCCCACCCCCCAACAGACCCATAACACCCTTCCCACCACCTCCCACAACAGACCCATAACACCCTTCCCACCACCCCCCAAAACAGTCCCTCATGTCTCTGCCATTTTTGCCATGGCCAATGCACACCGAGGTATCCCCATCAACCCCCTAATTTCAATTGTCCTTGGAAGGATCTTGAGGGTTGCCAGACGTGCGCCTGGTGGTTCGCATCGAGCGCCTGAGGGGGCTTGTTTGTGTCGACCCGGAAGACGAGGATGGGGCAGACTGGCCTTGTTGGTGAAAGTGGCGGTCCATTGTGTCTGCCATGCGGACAAGCACCTCCCTAAGACTTGCAATTTCATTGCATATCCTGTCCGTGTTGGCGTCCATGCGCTCAGTGAAGTGCCTCACCGTCTGGACTATGTTCTCAGTGAGATTGGCAACCTCAGCGACATGCTGGCCAACCAGCACGGTCAGCTCCTGTTGGCGCTGCAGGATGGCGGAAATTTGGAGGTCAGTGCCGGGTGACCGTGCATTGGATGCCGTGCCCTCAGATGGCTCTAATGCAACAGGTGATGGTAGCATGGGTGACATTATTGCAGGGTTGGTGTCCTCGAAAGTCCCATCAGATCCAGGGGTCTGGGATGCCACTGCCTCTGGGCTTCCTGGGGGGCTTGGGGTGTGCATCTCCATGTGCTGGAGTAGGGTGTCCTCTGGATCGGACTGGGGGCCAGTGGCGGCAGCCTCACCAGCAGAGCTTGCCGCAGCTGATGGTGGGCCCTGGGTGTCTGGCATTGTTGACAGTGGGTTTGCCTCCGGTGGTGGGGCCACAGTTGGTGGTGCAGCTACTGCTGCCCTGGCAGTGGCACTGTGACGTAGGCTGCCACTCTTCAGGTGTGGCCTTCCCCCCTTGCCCCTGGATGTTGCAGGGGTATCCTCCGGCTCCTGTGCCCTTGGCCTCTTTGATGTAGGTGGTGCCTTTGATGCATCAGCGGCATCCTCCCCATCTGTATGTGAGCCTGTCAGGGACGAGAAGGGGGATGGCATTGGTTGCGTTTCAATATACTCAATGTAAATTACAGGAATGATGCAGTTGTGGCCATTGGGACTTAGCAGTTGTGGATGCAGGTGATGTGCCAGTTCAGTGCCTCATCCATGCATGGTTGAGTTTGGGACTTGTCTCTGGTGATGTGTGCATGTGTGTGTGTTTGGGTCTGACACTGACATGGTGATGGTTGGATGTATGTGTGGATGTGTGTCCATGCATGAGTGTACATTCACACCGCATCCTGTCATGTGTACACTCACCTGCATCGGAAGTGGTAGCCACGCCGACCTCCATGCTGCCCACTCCCTCAATGCTTTCGGTGGCAATCATGTTGGCGCATGTCTTCTCCCATTCCTTCAGGCGTATTGGGGAGCCATCTCCACCGGCACTGGCAATGCGGTGGTTCTCCGCCAGGATACCCCTCACCCGCAGCCTGAGGTCGTCCCACCTCTTCCTGCATTCATGCACAGTGCGCGTGCTGCTGTCCACGGCACTAACTTTGACAGCCACCTCCTCCCAGATGGCTTTCTTCTTGAGCAAGGTGGCGCGGCGCATGTCATTGGCAAAGACTACCTCTGCATGCTCTGCAAGGGTCTGTGTCAACATGACCAGTTCCTCGTTAGTATACTTTTCCTTCCGCTGCCTGTCACAGGTTTTCTTCAAGGCCTTGGGCATGATGCAGGTGTCACGGATGATTTCACACAGCTCCCAACTCCAAAATGGTCCAGGGGGCAGAGGATGGCAATGGATTGTGTTTTTAAAGATGGCCGCCGTGCTCTTTCCCGTTCCGGTGCGATGACGCTATTTCCGGTTCCGCAATTTAACGGTCGATGCTAATAGCGGGGTGACCGCTAATAGCATGTACAGTGAGGGCGGAGGTTCTATCAGCACTTTGGGCGGGCCGGGTAAGGTGCTTTTGCGGCATGGCGGTAGGGTCATTTACCGGCATGGCCGTATGCGCGTGTCCGCTTACTCGTAATGGTACGCTATTGGCGGTCTCCTGTGAGGGCGGACACGCTAATAGCGCCATGCCGGTAAATCCCGTTTTTTAGCACCTACCGTGTAATGAGGCCCTATGTGTTCGTTCTGGCAGGTTGTTATCCAGACCGATTCTGGCTGCGTTAGGCCTGATGAGAACGCCTAGGCTGGAAGGTGTGTAACCAGCTGTGTTTAGTTAGGATGATGGGGAGTATGAGGCAAGTGATGGTATGAGAACAGCTATACCGAATGGTGTCATAGTATTGCTGTGTTCTAGTTGAGTGGTGGTGTAAAGAAGAGAGTAAGCGTGGAGATGTGCTATGGTGGTTTACCTTAGGTGCTTGAGATCGAGCACACTCCAATAATTCCATGCACTCTGACCATTCCATGCGCTCAGATCGTTCCATGCACTCTGATCGTTCCATGAACTTCAGATCGTTCCATGCACTTCAGATCGTTCCATGCACTCTAATCATTAGTTGTACAGTGTTTATTCCGTGCCCTCTATCGGTTCTGTGCATTCCATCCGTTGCATGTACTCGCTCAGATCTATGCACACTATCAGTTCGATCAGTTCTATGTATTCCTTCTGATCAATGCACTTTGTCCAATCTAAGCATGTTATCCCTTCATCATCCGGTCTGCTGATTTCATTTGTTCTACCCACGTTATCTGTTCTCCATGCATCAACAATCCACATACTTGATCCGTTCCATCCACTTCACCGGTTCCAACCCCATACTACACCTGTTCGCTCCACACTCTTCACCCACCCACTCCACGCACCCACCTGCTCCATGCACCCACCCACTCCACGCACTCATCCGCTCCACGCACTCATCCGCTCCACACACTCATCTGCTCCACCGACTTCATCCACTCCACCGACTTCGTCCGCTACACCGACTTTGTCTGCTCCACTCACTCCATCCATTCATCCTGAATTATCGGTTCAACCCATGTCACTTGTCGCACGCACTCGATCTGTTCCATGTTCTCCATCTATCCCATGCATTCCACCCGTCCCATGCACTCAAATCGTCTATCTATTCGTTCCATTTATACCATGCACTCTTACATTCCATGCCGTCTATCTGTTTCATGAAGTCTACCTGTTATGTGCACTCTATGCACTCATCCGTATCCTGTATTCATCTTTTCCATCCTTTCCACTTTATTCCTCTCGTCCATTTTGTTCCTCTCGTCCATTACATTCATTTCATCCATTTTATCAAATTCAACCACTTGGATTGTTATTTATGTTATTGTTATTTATGCTCTAGTAGTTTGGGCTAGTTGAATTGCTGTTATCCACTTTATTCCTCTCGTACACTTTGATCCTCTTGTCATTTACATTTATTTCATCCATTTCATTAATTTCAACCACTTTACTGCTCTCATACAACTCATTCTTTTTTCCACTTCACTGCTTTGATCCTTTTTACTCATTCTATTTTGTTTGTCCTTTTTAGTTTACCTTAGAGGTTATTAGTTTTTGATTTCTCGCTCGGATCATGATGCTGGATTGCTATTTATGATCTAGCATTTTGGGCTAATGTCATTGAGTTGCTGTTATCCAGTTTGAGTTAGTTAGAGTTAGGGGTCGGTTTTAGAGGAAGAGCCATATTTTCAGTAATTTGCGGAAAGACATGAGGTCTTCGGTGAGTCGGATATGGGGTGGGAGTGCGTTCCACAGAGTGGGGGCCAAGGCTGAGAATGATGATCCACCTAACCTGACTGAGTTGGTTTTTGGTATGACTAGGAGGCCGTCAGAGCTTGATCTTAGAGTATGTGCAGGGTGATAGGGTTTTAGTTTGTCTTGAAGATATTGAGGTCCGGTTTTATGCAGTACTCGGTGAGAAATGCATAAGGTTTTGAAGGTTACCCTTCGGGCAACCGGAAGCCAGTGCAGAGTTTTGAGGGCTGGGGAGATGTGGTCTCTTGGGCACACCGCTAGTAGCAGTTTGGCTGAGGCGTTTTGTCCTCTTTGTAGTTTAGTCAGTTGGTATGCATGGACTCCGAGGTAGAGGGGGTTAGCTTAGTCCAGTCTTGATATAACAATTGATTGGACTGCAGAGAGTCTGTTGGGAAAGGAGAGGTATGGAAAAATGTGCCTAAGAGTTTTAAGGTGGCAGTGGCAGGACTTTGAGACGTTGTTGACTTGCCGTGAGAGTGTTAGGTCTGAGTCTAGGGTGCATCCAAGGTTTTCTACTGAATTAGAGGGTGTCAGTGAGTTGCCCATGGCAGATGGCCAGGGTAGTGGGTGTGGAAGAAGTTTTGGTGTTGCCGCATACCATAATTTCGGTTTTGGAGGGGTTTAGCAAGAGGTGGTTTGTGGTCATCCAGAGATCTATGTCAGGAGGCGGGAAGGAAGGTCAGGTTGGCAGTTGGGTTTTGAGTTCAGGAGTTTCAGAATTAGTTGTTTGTCATCGGCGTAGTTGTAGCACAGGATATTGTGTGAACAAATTATTTGTGGGAGGGTGGCCATGTATTGGTTAAACAGGAGGGCTGATAGGCATGCTCCTTGTGAAACAGTGTGCCACATAGGGCTGAACAGCTAACCATATCCTGAGAATTAAAGACCTGGTGATGTACCACACATACGGGTGCACCCAACCAGAGTCCAGATAGGGAATGTACAGTAGCAGACATGGCTATACACAGTCACGTCTATCAGATTCCGTTTTTCTTTGGTAAAATTAATTTGTCTTTACAATCAAATACAAAAAACAGTCTTATGACTAATTGCAATTTGTTACAGCACTCATTCTGATATTTGAGAAAAAACACAGATCTTCCGAAAACTAAGTGATAGAGTCTGGATCTTGTGCCATCCGACAATTATAATGTATAATTATAATTGGTTATTTGTAACATGCTTAATATCCAGATGTTTCAAAGCGCAGACCCAGGGATCGAACCTGTGTTGCTCTGCCTCCTCTTGCTTCCAAGACGAGCATGTGGTCCTAGAGCTATCAGCAGCTGATCTAAGTGCTACAATACAGCTTAATTGAATCTGCTTTGACTAATACCAGCTGACTGAGCTGACCAGGTGACTGAGCACCACACACCGTGGGTAATAATAAGCAGCGCTCAGATACCATTATTAATAATGTACCACATTCAAGCATCCAACACAAATAATTGTCAAAGTTAGGAAGAATATGGCTCAATCTTCATCGCAACTGTTTCCAAGCATAAGTTTGCTCCCCCCGTATCATACAATGAAATGGTCTAAAATATACTTTGCCTTTATTTTGCAGTTTTGCATGTGCAGGGCTTCTACACTAGTCTGTGTGCCAGATCCACAGATTGCATTGGTTTCAGTTTGCAATATTGGCCTACAGCATCTTTCAGCAATTCTCCTGTTCCTTAATAGATTGTTCTGCATTGAATGACTGTTTGAACGTAACAGGAAAGTACAGATCACAGACTCTGAAGTCAGAAATGAAACAATCTAACTAAGAACCATTAGCGCATCCACTGGAATATTGTCTGAACTGCTCCTAGTTACCCCGGAATGACGCGTGTAACCAACAAAGTTCTCGCAAGAGTTAGGGTATTTATGGCTAAAGCAGGAAGGCGCAAACATTGGGATTAAGCTGGTGGTCAATGAGTCCAAAAACGACCTCTCCACTTTTTGGAATTCTCTCACACACATGGCTTAAGCAGAAAAAAGAAGGTTAATCCAAATTACTACTGGACAAGGGGCCAGGGAGGGAGGTTGTGGGACCAGCTAAGAGCTTCAGACTAATATTTTAACAGACCAAACAAATGGAGAGGATGCCCTTCAACAATAACAAAATATGCAGGTTAACATCTGGGCATCTTGCCGTTATACAAAGTGTCCCCTCACGATTTTTTCCACCATGCCAATAAGTGGCACTCTCCTAAAGGTAATCTTTCTAGGGAAGGACCCCACACTCAACCCGATAACAATGATTTGCCAAAAGGAATATGCAGCCGGCTCAAAGGCCAGGTTAGAGATATGTCCTACCACAAAGCAACAACTAAGCCACCTAGTAGCTTCACCTACCTTGGCACAGCTGGAGTAGAAGAAGAAGTAGCAATCTTGCCACCTAGTAGCATCACCTACCTTGGCATAGCTGGAGTAGAAGAAGAAGTAGATATCTTGCCACCTAGTAGCATCACCTACCTTGGCATAGCTGGAGTAGAAGAAGAAGTAGCAATCTTGCCACCTAGTAGCATCACCTACCTTGGCACAGCTGGAGTAGAAGAAGAAGTAGCAATCTTGCCACCTAGTAGCATCACCTACCTTGGCATAGCTGGAGTAGAAGAAGAAGTAGCAATCTTGCCACCTAGTAGCATCACCTACCTTGGCATAGCTGGAGTAGAAGAAGAAGTAGCAATCTTGCCACCTAGTAGCGTCGCCTACCTTGGCACAGCTGGAGTAGAAGAAAAAGTAGCAATCTTGTCCTTTGCTGGACATGGCAGCCATCTCAAGAGGAACTTCAGCTCCAATCAGGATACAGATTTTCTTCCTCCAGAAGGGAAATCAACAGTCCTCCTCTTAGGCGACCCCAACTCTTGGGAGTGCTCAAGGGCCTCTCAACCCAATCTGAAGATCGCTTGTTAAAATTGCGGCAAAAAGGCTGTGGGTTTGATGCTGCAATCCATGTTAAGGGCACGGGGGACACCCCTGCAACCTCCGGACCCATTACACCATTTAAGGGGAGCAGGGGACATTCCCGCAAACCCCTTTAATGGTGTAATGGGGTACACCTTTAACGCGGCAAACCACAGTATTTTTGCCACGATTTTATCACTGCATACCATGCAGGGCTGGGTTGGGTAGTTAAGAGGCCGAGAGGTTACTTAGACATTCATTTTGGACAAAAATGCTGAAGAAACTTATTTAGCTTTGGACCTGTACTGCGCTTCAGGGTTCAAAATTAAGATTCGATAAGCAGAAGCTAAAACTAGGACCTGGGTGTCAGGCATCACCCAGTAAGCAGGCGCTACAGCCAGCGCATGGGTGTCGGCAGGAGCTTATACCAGCACCTGGGTGTCGGGCATCACCCTGTGGGCAGGAGGTTATACCAGCACCTGGCATCACCCTGTGGGCAAGAGCTACAACCAGGGCCTGGGTGTCGGGCATCACCCAGTAAGCAGGAGCTACAGCCAGCGCCTGAGTGTCAGGCATCATCCTGTGAGCAGGAGGTATACCAGCGCCTGCCATCACCCTGTGGGTAGGAGCTACAGCCAGCATCTGGGTGTCGGCAGGAGCTTATACCAGCGCCTGGGTGTTGGGCATCACCCTGTGGGTTGGAGGTTATACCAGCGCCTGGCATCACCCTGTGGCAGGAGCTACAGCCAGCGCCTGGGTGTCGGGCATCACCCAGTAAGCGGGTGCTACAGCCAGATGAGAGATGGTAAAATGCACAGAAAGTGGTGACAGACCAGGTGGACAAAACATTGGTGCAGGCCCAAATTAATCTCCATGGTTAATGGCCGAGCAAAGTACAAACGTGGCATGTGCTGGTAAACCGCTTGCCAGCCACACGTGTGTTTGTGGGTTAGAAATATTGCTACCCAGCTTTCCAAATCCTACATTACAACACTCCCGCATTTATTAAAGAAAGTATTACCAGAGCTGCTGCACTGGGTGGCTTGAATTAAGGCACTAAACACATGTGTGTGCTTCTGTTGTATTGGCACTAACATCCATAAGGCGTTATGGCACATGCTTGAGGTATTTTGCGGCAATGTGCTATTTTGCGGCAATGTGATTTACCTGCCATGTGCATTTCTTTTTGTCGACTTTTTGTAATGTTTTTGTCGATATGTGCTGGCACGGAGTGAAGATTTTTGTTTTAAAAATGCACAAGCAAGTAGAAAACAGAAACTGCTGTAATTAACCAATATTGACGTGTGCAAAACGTGTACCAATTTTTGAACTACACGGTGCAGTTTATGTAATCTGACCCATTATGCTCTCGTGCTAAACCCATGCATCGGTTTTTCTCGTTTAATAAAGAACTCGTCGTAGTGCGTCACATGGTTGTGATATATTTATAACTCGCTTATTACCCAGAGATTTCTGAGCGCGGACCGGTAATCGAAACTGTGTTGTTCCGTGTCATCTTGCTTTCAAAGCAAGCACATTGCCCCTGAGCTATCCTCCCGAGACATTACGTTGCCTTTTTCAAGGGACCTGTTCCTGCTGGGAATGGAATTCTCTGAAGACTCAATTTTTAGGCCCCACAAACTGTGCGCTCCATCCTTACCCTGCCTAACCTGCGTTATTTATACTACTGTTTACACAGGGACTGAGAACAGCTGCAAACGGTCCATAATTACTTTCAGTCATGGCCGTGCCTGGTCGTAAGCAAGGCCTTAATGGCCGCCTATGGGCCTTCTGTTTATTTGTGGGGATCACCTTTAGATTAAGAGGACTGGAAATTGGGCTACGTGTTCCATGTTCGCAGATCCGTTACGGAACTGGAGCCCACGTGGCTGGTGAACAGCAAGGCAAATAGTGCTGATGCGGCCTGACAAGGGGGTTTCAACTGGCTCATTAGAATGGCCCAGGCGCACAGTTCATCACACGCGCGTGGGCGCGCGCGCACTGCTGTTTGCTGGGAATGCCTCTGCATTTGCATATTTCACAGGCAGCAGTGTTTGTTATACAGCCCCCTTCATTTTAAAATTCATAATACCCATGGCACCTTTCCTTTTCTCACTCTACACCACCCTCCTTGCCCCTGTTATCTCCTCGTTTGGCATTTCCCACCATTTCTATGCTGACGATACCCAGCTCTTCCTTTCCTTCTCTTCCTTCTCTCCCGACCTCCACCTCAAACTCTCCTCCTGTCTTTCCCCTATAAAAAACTGGATGTCTTCCCGCTTTCTCTCTCTCACCACTGACAAGACTGAAGTCCTATTCTTCCCCTCCAACTCTATTCCTCCTCCCTCTCCTCCACCTTTCATTCACTTTCCTCCTTCTAATCTCCCTATCTCTGCCCGCGCTCGCAATTTAGGAATTCACTTTGACTCCTCTCTCTCTTTTTCCCACCATATCTCTCTCACCTCTCCTGCCTGTCGCCACCACCTCTTTAACATTCGCAAAGTACGCCCTTCTCTCACCTTCCATGCTACTAAACTTCTAATCTCCCT
Source organism: Ambystoma mexicanum (assembly GCF_040938575.1). Lineage (NCBI taxonomy): Eukaryota > Metazoa > Chordata > Amphibia > Caudata > Ambystomatidae > Ambystoma > Ambystoma mexicanum. The sequence goes on from NC_090927.1 coordinate 791,180,628, forward strand.
TATCTTCTCTCGCCTCTTCTACTGCTCCTCCTTACTCTTTGGACTACCTAATTGCCATCTCACCCCCTCAAAACTATCTACCATTCTGCCGTCCGTACCCTCTGTCTCCTCTCCTCCCGTGACTTCATCTCTGCTTCCCTTTCCACCCTTGGCTGGCTCCCCTTTCACTCTCAACTTAAATTTCATTTCCTCCGCCTAGTCTTTAAATCTCTCCATGATCTTGCTCCCCCTTATCTCTCCCCCCTCCTCTCTTTCTACACTCCCTCCCGCTCCCTTCATTCTGCAGACCACTTCCTTCTCACTGTTCCTCCATCCCCTTGTGCCCCCTCCCGCTTCCGTTCCTTCCAGCTCCTTGCCCCCCCTTCACTGGAACTCCTTACCCCTCTCAATCCGCTCTATTCCTTCCTTCTGCTCATTCCGCACATCACTTAAATCTCTCTTTCTCCATTCACCACCATGAAACTCCTTCCCCCTCCTTGCTCCCCCTCCTTCCTTCCTCTTTTCCCTTGATCATCTCCTTCCTCTCTCCCTCCTCCCCACTCTCACTCTTTTCCCCTTCCCTTCCCCTTCTCCTCCTCACCCCTCCCTCTCCCTCTCAGTTCTACTGCTGAGCTCTCCCTCTTCCCTCCAGTTTAATTGCTCTTCTCACTGTGTTGTTGGACTGATTCATTATTGTAAGTTGCTTCTACTGTTATTGTTTTATGTATCATGTTGTTCAGGAGTTCAGAACTTTGGTGTAAGGTGCTATATAAACAAAATAAATACAAATACAAACATGTAATTGACATAAACTCATGGAAGTTAAGCTTCTTTTTTTCATTTTTTTTATTGTGATGTGTTTCGCACTTTAAACACTTCACAAACATCTATATAAAAACGCATAACATATTGTTCATAGAATCCACAAAACATGAATATATAATAAAATAACAAGAAAAAACTATTTGATGAAAATACACGAATAAAGTTTGGAGAAAAGAGAAGAAAGAAAAAAGCGAAAGAAAAAATCAGATTAATATAAAGCCCATCTCCTAAACCATAACTACTTTCTGTGATATGTAGTCATAGTTACATCAATAATTACAATCCTTAATCTTGAATCCTAAAGACTTCCAGAAGGAATCTGTACCAAGCTAAGGCCAGTGAAACACTATCACCCCACATTAGCCGTGTCCAAAACATTTCGCCCAGCTTATGTTCAGAGGGGGATGAGAAAATTGAATTAGGGCATGCACATACCAGCTGTAAGAAATTGACATCATTTAGTCATAAATAACCAGCCTGTGATGCACACGGGCTTTAAGGAATTGTCGTTTCCTTCAGTAGCTAAAAGCTGTGTTCAGTAAAAAATAAAAATAAATATGTGTAACTATTCAAGTGACATCGCACCCTGGAGGCGGAAGGAGCAGATAGGAATCAGAAATCAATGTTTTTCTCAAGGCAAAGCATAGGTCAAGCCACAGTGCAGGGATGCCAGTGAAGTGCAGTCAGACCATAGGGATGCTGTCAGGATTGTATCAGAGCACTCCCTTATTATATGGAAATCAATGCCTAATCGCTTTCACGAACGTGAGTGGTTGTTTAGAATCTATTAAAGACTTGGGGTCCGATTCATGGATTAATCTTAAAATAACCGAAGAAACCTGGGGGAAAATTGAAAAACAAACTTCTCGAACACAAATCAGCCACCCCTTTCACTGACCCCAATGGACGTCACAAAAAACAGAGGGGGGGCAGGGTGGGGACACAAACTCGCCCTCAAAGGTCTCCTGCTCTTGAACCTTCCCTGCCCCTTAAATACCCCCCCGCGGCGCACTATGCACAGGCCAGCTCGCTGGCCTGTGCAGCGCCCAAAACTACCGTGGGCGGAAACGCTACACGTTCCCCCGCAGCCCCCTTTTGGGCTTACTGCACAAAAACCAAGACTTGTTTAAAAGTGGAAAAGGTCGCTTTAATGTGACAGGCCAAAGCTTACAAATAAACGCTAACCTGGGCCCTCATCTTACAGACTGAAATTAACTTGTTTAACAATTTGCCAAAACATTAAATAAATAAATAACTCTTTATGCCCCCAACAAATAAATATATAACCACAACTTCCTCCCTACCTATCCCCAGGTCCTTATCATCCCCTTACCATCTTCTCAAGCCTTCGTTCCCGCTTTCTGCCATCATCTCCCCGGGGCTATGCCCCTCCATCTTCAAGACCTGCTCCCCTCTCAGCACCCCCGGGGTAGCCCATTCGTGCAAACAGCACCACCCCCATCCTTACCTGAGCTATTCCCCACATTGCTTGCCTCCCCCCTCATCCAAAGGGGCCATGCCCCCCGGCACCAGAAAAAACCTCCCTTGAGGTGTTCTTTTCTGCCCCATCACAGAATTGCGTACTACGTCCAACTCTTCACCATGTCCTCTACTAGCAACGTCAAATCCAAAAGGTAGTAGCTATTTCCATAAACCGACAGGTGAACCCCATCTTCCCTAAAAACTTCTAAGTTCTCATATACAATCTCCTTGTGCTCCAGAACTCGCACTGCTGCTAAACCACAACACTTTATAATTTCCTGTTAATTTTCTTCCTCGTTCGCTCTACCGCGCCCTCCTTTACTGCACCCCTCCACACTCCCCTCGGTAACAACTGAGTCCAAATCAAACTTATCTTAGGCCATATTTCCCTAAGCCATGGCAGGTACCTTTTCATCTTCTTCAACAGAGCTACTCCCGTATCCCGCACCAAATCATTATCCCCAGCATGAATGATCAACACGTCCGGGACCCCAAAACGCTCCTTAATTCCGCCAGCATGGCAGCAGTTGATCCCAGCACAACCCCCCAAGACCAGACCACCTCACAATCCCTACTTGATAGCTGCAACCCAACTGCGTGCCAAAAATCCTCTTCTCTGCCTCTCTACCGGCCCACTTCACAATTGAATGCCCGACAATCCATATTTGCCGCATCTGCCCCGGCCTCCTCGCCGTCCCTGAAAAAGAAATCACAATCTTCACTTCACAATCCTAAATCCCTTCACCCCACCCCACCACGAAACCCGCTGCCCCTTCTCAACCCGTCCCTTTCCCCAGCTCCCTAATATATCCCTTATACTTCCCAGACCCCCACCTGCCCAAACTCTTAACCTCCTCCTCTGATAATCCCAAACGGTTACCCTCAGAAGCCGCACCCATTCTGAATGAAAGTGTCCAGAATTCCTCTGGTTTCTCCCCCACTACCACCAAAGCCTTACTCAGTACCCCCAGAACCTGCGCTGCCGACACCCTTGACCCCCCTTCATGCCGGAAGACCATCCCCGACCACCTTCCAGATAGCTCCTTCGATACCAAACCTGCCCTTACCGGGCACAGCTCCTTACTTCCCCACCCCAGCGACACCCAGCAGCCCCTCCCCTTCTGGTCCGTCTTTGACCTCCCAATCCTAATATCCACCTCTAAATCCGATAAATGGATATCTTCCCACTGCAACCCATGGCTCCCTTTTTTACCCCCACAAGTTCCGATACTCGGAATGCCCCGAAAAACAACCACGTAAAGCAGACTTGAAACATAACTCCCTCCCGGGCCGACCAGCAAACTTCTTCCAAAGCCCTACACAATCTGACCAACAGGGTCGCCGATACCGGTCGTCTGCTATCCTTCTCCCTACCCCTTTCCCTCGCCCATCCCTCTAACATCCTACTCGCCATCTCCCCGCCATTAGGTGGAAATCCCCAAAACCATTTGCCATAGAAAGCTATTCCCGCTAATTTCCCAGCTATGGTCGCCTTCGACCAACCCTTATCCATACACCACAAAAGAAAATTGACCACATCATCCCGTCTGTGTTCCTCAGCATCCTCCCTACCCTTCCAGCTACGCGCCCCCCCTTTATGCGTTTATGAACTCTTCCCATGCCCTCCTGTAAGCTTCTCTAGACGCCGGGGCCAGGGAGCCCTCCACTATCGACAGAGCTCTCAACTTCCTAGCTTCCACAGCTCCTTCAGGATCCGATGCCCAATCAGGTCTGCTCCAGGTGCCAATCCATGGAATCTCGTCCATTGAAAACGAGATAATGCATCAGCGATGCCATTATCCTTACCCGACATGAGCATTGCCCTGAACAGCACATTCCATTCCATGCATCGCAACACAAACTCCCTCATCAGCCTCGCCACCCTCTGGTCCCTCGCCGACTGCCTGTTGACAACATTGAAGTACGCACTCATTGTCCACATTAAAATTCACCTTCTTATTTGAAAACTCCCTGTCCCACAATTCCAATGCCACCAACAAAGGAAAGAACTCAAGGAATGCCATACTTCTTCCCTCTTCCAACCACTGCGGCGGCCACTTCTCTGCGCTCCATCTGCCTTGCCAGAAAACTCCGAAACCCCCCGCACCTGCTGCATCCGAAAATATCTGCACCTCCCAATTTACAGGATCCCCTTGAAGCCACATGGACACCACGTTAAAACCTTCCAAGAAACGCAGCCAAATCCTACAATCCTCCCTCACCGCCCCTGAGACCCTCACCCTCACCCGATGATGTGGGAATTTAGCTCCCGACATGGCCCGCGACATGTTCCTACAAAAGGTACGGCCTGGAGCCACCACCCTACATGCAAAATTGAAATACCCTACCAACCGCTGCATCTCCAGCAAGGTCATCTTCCGCGCCACCACCACCTTCTCCAGCAAACCCACTAAACGACTCACCTTGTCGTGCGACAAGCCTGATTTCATGGTCCTGGAGTCCAGTTCAATCCCCAAAAAGGTCAAAACCACAGCCGTCCTTCTGTTTTATCTTCAGCCAAAGGCACCCCCAATTCTGCATCAATTCCTTGAAAGACTTTAGCATGTTCCTGCACTCTGATTCATCTTCCGCCCCGCCGATGAACAAAAAAAATCGTCCAGGTACTGCAAAACCCCCTCCGCACCTGAACTAAATGTAAAAACCCACTGCAAGAATAAGCTAAAATGTTTAAACAATGCACAGGATATTGCACACCCCATCGGTAAAGCCTTGTCCACGTAAATGCGACCTTCAAATTGTATCCCCAGCACCAGAAATCCTCCGGGTGCACCGGCAGCAACCTGAACGCTGCCTTGATATCACACTTGGCCAAACATTTTCCGCAACCCACCCGTCCTTTTCAACTGCACTGCCTGATCCACGCTCGCATATGACACCCCACAATCCTCCGGGGCAACAAAACCATTGATGGACAAGCCCTCTGGCCAAGATAAATGATGAATCAGTCTGAATTCCTGCGGCACCTTCTTGGGCACTACCCCCAATGGGGATATCATCAAATCGCCAAGCAGATTTACAAATGGACCTATCACCCTCCCTGCCTCCACTTCCTTGAGCAATTTCGCCCGAACCACCTCCCCATTCTCTTTGGCTGATTTCAAATTTTCCACCCATCTACGCAGCTTCTGCCCTTGGTACTCCAGCCTGGAGCCCTCCCGAAAACCGTCTCCCAGGATCTTCGCCCCCTCCCTGTCTGGATAAAAAATTGAGCCACCTCTCCAGAACTTCAACTTTAACTGGAGTAAAAGCTTTTGCCCACAACCCCTCGACCCGCTCCCCGCCCCCTCCCTCGATCCCCTTGCTGAAAGCACTGTGTAACCAAGTGCAGACCTAAACATCTGGTGCACTCATTTCTAAACCTGCAAGCTGTTCTTGTGCAGCCCTCCTTAATGAAGCCCCAACACACTGCCGACTGCTGACCCCTGTCTCCTCCCCCACCCCTCAGGGGCGGGGCGACCAAGAAAGGGCCGGCAAGGCTTTGGAACCCTCCTCGGCTCTGACCTCCCTGTGTAACAGCTTGAAAACATCCACAAATTCACCCGCCCAAATCTTATCCTTTTTAGATGCCATCAGGTGCACTCCCAATGGCTTAGTGATGCCCATATACGGCAACTTATTTTCTTTTCCTTTACCCTCTCCATCCTTTTCCTTTTCTACTTGAACCTCAATTGCCCTGGGCTCAGTCGCCCTGTCAGTCTGGACCTCCACCAAGGACACTTTCTTCTCCTCCCCCAAGGCTCCCACAGCCTGCATGCCCAGCTCTCTCATGGCCCCTTGCACTGCCACCCCCTCCCCATTTGCCCCTAACCTCCTGTCCCCCCTTCACCATGCCGCTGACCATTCCCTCGCCTGCTCACCTCACTCTGCCCCACTGCCGCCCATCTGCAGTCTTGCCTCAACTCCAACGCTCCGCATCTCCCTCCTCAATGGGCTCCTGCTGCGAGAAGAAAACATGTCAACCCTCTCCAGATAATTGTCCCGCCCTTCCTTTGCCGAACGACTTGCACTTCGTCATCACCCTCACACCTGAACCCAAAACCTCTTTCCCTCCTCTTAGTCCCACCAAACCCCTCCTCCAACCATTGCCCCACATACTCTTCGACCCCTTCATCATCCCCCATGCCATACAAGGGCCATTGCAAGCACATGCTTGGGCCGGGCAGCTCCTCCTCTTCCGAACTCAGGCCGTCCGCCCCGCCGGTCCATCTCATTCTCTGCAGCGCCATGGCAACCCCTGCTTGTTCTTCTCTTCTTGGGCAAGGGGTCCTCACCCCCACCCGTTGCTCCTCCTCGTTAGGGACCGTGCTGCACCCTCTAGGCTGCTCCCTGATAACCTGCAGAGGGGCCGTACTTAAGCCCTCTCCTGGCGAACCACGTGAGCCGCCCCAAGCCCTCCAACCGATGCCCTCCTCAATGGGGAGGTCGTTCCGCACCTCTCCCTCTCCTCCCTGCTCTCCGGTGACCACTCCCTCCTTCTACCCCTGACACTCTTCTGCAAATACTTACCGCCCCTACCTCTCTGCCCTAACATCCCCCTTGCCCCCCAGCACCCCTACTCTCCTCTTCCACCCCACCAGCACCCCTGTGCACATTCCCCTCTCTTCCTTCCTCTCCCGCGACCTCCTCTCCCGAAACTCTCCTCGATCTAGTCCCTTCTTCTCTGGACCTCTTTGATACTCTCCTGGGGATCTCCCTCCTGCTCCGCCTACCCCCCACCTCCCAGGCCCCCCCTTGCCCGCCGCAGGGCTGCATGCTACGACCGCCGCCAGCGCCCCATCCGCCGTCGCTCGCTGCTGCGGCCTTCACCACTCCCCATCACCCCCACCAGTAACTTCCACCACTGCCCCCTCCATCTGTGTTTTGGAGGCCCTGCTGATAATCGCAAGGGCCTCCCTCAATGCCCTGGCATCAACCAGCCCCTTCTTGCTTGCCCCACGACCCACCATCCAGCCCTCCCTCACCAACACCGTGCCAACCTACGATTGCTAGCACTGTCCCTCGAGCCCCCTTTCTCCCAGCCTCTTGCCTACCAACTGCTGCCCGAAGCCTCTACCACGGCCCCCAGCCAAGAAAATGCCATGGTTGCCCCAAATCTCGCACCCCCCCTTCCTCGCCCAACCTACTGTTGTCCCCCTACACTGTGTATTAAACTATGGGCTATCCCTATTGTGCCTCTACTACTCTTTATCTCGTCCCTCCACTCTTTTCTGTTTTAATATATTCTTAGCCCTCCCATCTGCTACGATTCCCTTTTTATAAACCCCATATTTTTTTTTTTTTATAACCTACCCCCCAGAATGCTCCCCTCTCCCTCCTGCCTACCCTTTGGGCCCAGAGAGGCAGCTATGCCCCTCCAAAATCAGAGGCAGTCCCAACACCCTCTCCCTACCCCACCTTCCTAAACCCTACCGCCCCCTGACGGTGCTCTGCCCACACCACACCGCACTCGTGTGCAGCGTACAGCCTGCTGTTCCCCAACTAACGTGGCCCTTTTAAGGCACGCGCCTTCTACGCCTGGCCCCTCCCTGCTGCAGCTGCTCTCGCCAAGCGCTGGCCGCCCAAGCTCGTGCACCCGCCAGCCCACGACAACCTTCCCCCCTGCCCTAACAGGCTCGCCGGCCATGCTCACACCCCCACCCACAGCTGCTGTCCACCCCGCACCAGCGATGTCCCAGACCTCGCTCCAGGTAAGGAGGGGGTACCTTATCTATGGTACCCCCGCTATTCCCTATTCCCCCTTTTTAATTAATCTACACATTTCTTTTTTCTTTTTTTTTTTTGTTTGCTCCTTAGCACTACACCTGCTCAATCCCCACCACCTCCGGCTCCGCTAGCCTTCCCCGCTCACCTCCGCTAACCTAGCAGGCCCCAAGGCAAGGAAAGCTCGAGAGCAGGAGACCCTGACAAAAACTTGCCCTCAACGGTCTCCTGCTCTCGAACCTTCCCTGCCCCTTAAATACCCCCCCCCCCCGCGGCATGCTATGCGCAGACCAGCTCGCTGGCCTGTGCAGTGCCCAAAACCACCCCGGGGAGAAACACTACGCCTTCCCCCCGGGGCCTCCCTTGCACTGCTGAAAAGTGACTTTGCACTGCCGACACAAACCCTGATTCATGGAACTGTGCAAAGTGTATATTTGCAGTGCAAAGTTTATTTTGTACTGCAAAAATGACTTTGCAATGCAAAAATACACTTCGCACGGTTTCATGAATCAGTGTTTGTGTCGGCAGTGCAAAGTGTCACTTTTCAGCAATGCAAAGTCACTTTGAACCATGCAAAAAATTCCATGAATCGGCCCCTTGGAGGCGAGTATAATGACTAACACATCTATTCTACTCATCAGCAGCAAAGCAAAAACAAATTTAAAAAGATTATCAGGAGAAAAAAAAAATTCTTTTAACATGAACAGGGTCATGTCCTGACCTTCACCGATGAATGTGCGCTTGCTGATATAGTATGGCCTACCTTAGTCTTCTTCTTCTGCTACAGGACTCTCACACTGTAGGAAACAAAAAGGCATGTCCTCCAATCCGGGAACGGTGAAAAGATGGGACACAGAGAAAGCCAGCTGACTCAGATCTCAGGGAGCGCTCAGAAGATATCGTAAACATTTTGTTGCGAAGGTACTCTGCCCCCTGAACATGCAGAGCATGATGGACAATACAGAGTGCCTTGAATTCGATGCGTTGGGCAACCGGTAGCCAGTGTAGATGACGCAGGACCGGAGAAATATGGGCACCATAAGGTGATCCTGTCGCCACCCGAGTAGCAAAGTTCTGAAGGCGCTGCAGTCGGTGGATCAGACCCTTGGGCTGTGCAAGATAGAGAGAATTGCAATAATCCATGCGAGTGGATACCATAGCTGCCACCACCAGTGACCGCAGGACAACTGGTAAGAGATGAAGAACTTGTTTCAAAATTTTCAGGTGGAAAAACCCTGTCTGACAAACAGAAGATACCTGGGCATCCATTCATTGCTTATGCATTTTCATAGCATGGGCAATCTGTCAAAACATATAGTTTAAAAAAAAAAGTTTGTTGCTGATTTTAATGATAAGCACAAGAATAGAACAGCAACAACCATAGAAATATTCTTAGTTCACAAAGAGAGAAAAACAAAAAGAAAGGTCATTTAACATTTCGGTCCAAAATGGAATCAGATCAACACCTGCAGGAGCACATGCAGTTCGTCTGAGCTCATCATGTACCAAACATAACATGACATATTAGTCACCCTATTTCTGTCTCAATATCCAAGGGGCATTTAAGTAAGCACGAGAATCCTCCCAGATGTCTTGGGTACTGCCTTCAGTATTTGGCACATTACAGAAGTCTTTCCCAACTTCACTGACGCATGTTAAATCCATGAACCAGCTCGTCATCTTGAGGGGACATTTAGTCATCCATTCTTCAGCAATTCTTCTTTGAGCAACCACCAGAGTTAGCCTTATGCATTTTGAGTTCAGTTTTCGATCATTCACTGAGTTGTAGTAGACAGACCTGTGGCACCTGTGGAATCACAAACCCCACAATGGCACTCAATTTGCATATTACTTCCGACCACAAATTTTGTATCAAAATGTATAGTTAATTATGTCATTATGAGTATCTTCCTTTGGCAGTCCACCTGTATATTTGTGCCTCTTACGTTGAAGAGAGGCACTAGGACATCCTTTCAATTAAAGGGCAAAAACCTTTTCACAAGTTGGGATGGTTGAAAAACTGTTGCCTCAACTTTTTGGGTGAAGTTAAGAATATGCAAAAAGTGGTATTTATTACCGCATGCAGTGTTCCTTGAATACTGAATGAGGTAAATACCACATGTTCCACAGTTAAGTGGATGTTAACATTGCTAGCACATATTTCATAACAAACCAATGATCTGCTCTTTAAGAGTT